>NC_089492.1:12934166-13281250 GCF_036850765.1 Saccopteryx bilineata | reverse complement strand
GGACATTTTTCCCAAGGACTGAGACTTCTCATAATTTTTTTTTTTTAATTCAGTGAAAGGAGGGGAGGCAGAGATAGACTCCCGCATGTGCTCCGACCAGGATCCACCCAGTAAGCCCACTAGAGAGTAATGCTCTGCTGGTCTAAAGTGTTGCTCCATTGCTCTGCAACCGAGCTCTTCTTAGCGCCTGAGGTGGAGGCCATGGAAGATCCTATTGCTGTTCTGAGCTGTCACACTCCCAGCGCCCTGCCATTTCCTGCTTTGCCTGCTTTTCATTGAAATTGTTGTGTCTACCAATGTGGACACAAGAACAAAGCCCACGAAGCAGAACTGCTATTCGGTTTGCCAAAGGTGACAGAAAAGGGCAAAACACACATAATTAAAGAGGCTGGGTTTTTTTTTAAAGGGTTGGTGATTATTTCCTCTCAGAATAAAATTATGTAACTCCATTCTCTGCAAGGAGGGAGATGGCCTTTGGAGAATGAAGCTAAAGTAATTTTAGCGCAATTTGCATTTATTTCTAGTCCATGAACAACTTCGGTCTGGAGTGTGGAGGGGAGGAGAGAGGCTGACCCAATTACACGTCGTAATCGCGGGGGTAGAGCAGGTCAGGGCTATGCTCAAGAATGCGTATGTTGGGCATGATGGGTATGCTTTGGTCACACAGCTGGCTGGCAGATGACACTCCTCCCCACTTCCAGCCATCCTTTTCTGGGCCAGCCAGCCTCTGACTTGAATGCCAGGACTCACCAGAGCCAGCATGATTTGGAGGACAGAGTGTGAGTGGACTCTTGCCTTGGGCAAGTCACAGCCTCTCCGTTTCCTGCTTTTCTCTGGGAAGTGGGAAAAAGTCATGGTCCCTGTGAGGGTTCCAGCTTGTCGTGTATGTGAAGCCCCTGGCACAAGTGAACTTTCACAAAGGGTAGTATGAGATCATAGAAAATGTATGTTGGTCTCTGGCACGGAGTTCCAGAAAGCCTTGGAATTGCCTAAGACTTAGTGATACGAATTCTAAGAGCATATTTTTTTTTGTTCTAATATTTGGCTTTGGACCCCAATTCCTGACACAGGGCTCCTGACACCCTTGGAATTTCCTGGGTGGTAGGAATGTCTTTTGTTACAATGCGGCAACTCTGGGTGGAGGAAGTCCAATGACTTCCTGCTGGAATGCTCCCACAGGCCCATGTGTGTGCTCTGCTCCCACGTAGACAGTTGATCGTTTAAAGGCTACAAATACAGCATCGGTTCAGCAATTGTGAAATCCAGTCCTTTTGAATAATCCCAAACTCTGAAAGTGACTTAGCTTCAAATTGTCCCCCTTCTGAACTGAGGCCTGCTTCAGGGAACGGCGGGGCAGGAGTGGACTCATCAAAAGTCTGAGAGTCCCCCGGGGCCCTCTTTACCAAGATTCAGGGTAGAAGGTGACCTCCTCACTCTCTTTATCGACTTTCTCCCAACCTTTCCTAGTTGCAAACCGGGTAAGGAAATCAGTAGACAGAACAGATGTTTCTTTGTTTCCATTGGAAATCCTGCAGGTGGGGAGGTCTCTCTCCCATTCCCTACCAGCAGGTTGATACCGTTGTGGAAAAGGGGGCAAAAAAGTCTCCTTTTAGCATCCCATCACATAAAGTCATATGTCTCGAGTGATTGGCATATAGTAGGAGCCCAATTTCTGCCGTGGTCTAATTTTTTTTCTCCCATCCAGCAGTAGAGAGAGGATTTTATGGGAAAAGTCCCACAGGCGCCTGGTTTTTTTTTTCATTTTTTTTTTGTTTCTTTTTTTGGTATTTTTCTGAAGCTGGAAACGGGGAGAGACAGTCAGACAGATTCCCGCATGCGCTCGACCGGGATCCACCTGGCACGCCCACCAGGGGCGACGCTCTGCCCACCAGGGGGCGATGCTCTGCCCCTCCGGGGCGTCGCTCTGCTGCGACCAGAGCCACTCTAGCGCCTGGGGTAGAGGCCAAGGAGCCATCCCCAGCACCTGGGCCATCTCTGCTCCAATGGAGCCTTGGCTGCAGGAGGGGAAGAGAGAGACAGAGAGGAAGGGGGGGGGGGTTGAGAAGCAAATGGGTGCTTCTCCTATGTGCCCTGGCCGGGAATCGAACCCGGGTCCCCCGCACGCCAGGTCGACGCTCTACCGCTGAGCCAACCAGCCAGGGCCCACAGGTACCTGTTTTAAATGCATCAGAATCCTTTTCTAAAAATGCTCTGTAGCCAACAAGTTTAGATTTCCCAAAGCCAAATTCTTGTTAATTATTCAACATTTTAAGAAATGCCACAAGCAAAACCACATACTTGAGAATTGAGAACTCCACTCAGAAACATCCTGGGGGTGGCCAATCAGTGCTTATTGGTGGTGTTCCAGAGCTGGAATGAAAACAAAAAACTCCACTGTGGGTTTCTGTTTCCTTTAAAAAAAAAAAGTGACATTTTCTGCACATCCATGTGAAAGTCTAAAATTCACATTTAAATAATGGTTCAGAAATCCTACTGAAAATCAACCCCCATATGCTCTTTGGAAGATACAGATAACAGGCTAATCCTGGTTCTGCCCCCTCTGTGTTCGGAGAAGGAAGATTTGGGCTATTTTCAGGCAACCAGCTCAATCAGAAAGCATGAAGCTTCCAGGAAACCTGAGGCCACTGATCACCCCGACCTGTGTCTGCACATATATCATGTGTGTGAGGTGGCTGTCACCTGCCCCTCCTGAGGCTGTGGGCATTGAGACTCCCCTACTGAGAAGGCTGAATGTTCTTCCGTCAACATCATGGAATCCCAACTGCTCCGAATCCACTGTGATTTGGCTGACTCCCACGGAAAACAGAACTTCTTTCTAAGCTGGAGGTAGTTTTGGTAGCCAGAGGGACCTGAGGAGCGAATGCTTTCTTCTGATCTGAGCAGGACCCTTTTGTACACCCAGTGAGGACGTGGGTAATTCCCTTAAATTATTCAGCTGGGAACCCCACCCATCTTTGTTAGTTAAACTTTGGTACCCCACCCCTTCCCTCCACCCACCCCTGCTGGCCCCTGGTGGTGTGCACTGTACCTCCTCACCGTGGCTGGCAGCTTTCTCAGCCTCTGCTTGTCCTCACTGCCCTGCCCAGCACCCCCCTGCTCCACCACCAACACCAGTCAACTTACTGAACTGACTCCCACTGAAGCCCTTTCTTTTCCTGCACTGCCTGTCATTGGATTCTTTCTTAGGATTTCCATCTCTCCGCTTACATTCATTAGCCATCTGTTTTTGTATGTTGTCTACTTTTTCCATTCGAGCCCTTGATATATTAATCTTAGTTATTTGAAATTGCTGGTCTGATCATTCCAACATCTGTAATGTGAGTCTTGTTGTGATGCATACTTTCTCTCTTCAGACCATGTTTGTTTGTGTGTGTGTTTGTTTTTCCCTGACTTTCAGCACACCTTATAATTCTTTGTTGAAAGCTGGATGGGACGTATTGAGTAAAAGGAACTGAGGGAAATAGTCCTTCACTGTGATGTTCTATGTCAATCTGTCTAGGAATTGGTCTGGCCTGGGTCTAATATATAGTGGTAGGCTCCTTCTGTGTCCCTGGATTTGTGTTTAGGTTGCCCTAAGAACTCCTCCTTAAATAGAGTGTACCTTGCTGCTCGTTGAGCTGTGCTCCACCATTACTATACTGGAGTCCTGTTGATGTGACAGTAAGATGTGGTAAGGCCCTGGTCTGCAAACTGCAGCTCGTGAGCCACATGCAGCTCTTTGACCCCTTGAGTGTGGCTCTTCCACAAAATACCACGTATGGGCACTACCTCGACCGGGAAAGTACCTACTTATATAGTTTAAGTTTAAAAATTTTGGCTCTCAAAAGAAATTTCAGTCGTTGTGCTGTTGATATTTGGCTCTGTTGACTAATGAGTTTGCCGACCACTGTTAAGTGGAAGCATTCTATAGTCTTATTAAATGTTATTTAGTGGGACCGTAACCTCCCCAGGTGTTTCTTAATCTCTCCCCACCCACCTACCACCTTGAGTGAAACAGGAATGCTATGGGGGGCTGAAGTCTAACGAGTTCCCTCCCCTCAAAGTGCAGGAAGGGTCTGCAATGTCTTTTCCCTTTCTGGGGAGGCCTTCGCTGGTAGAATGCTCCGCACATTTCCAAAGGTTATTTTTCTCTCCTTGCCAGAGCCACAAGGGAATAATGCTGGATTTTCACTATGAGGAGCTGGTAGGGCTATTAGAGACAAATTCCATGAAGATGAGACCACCCCTCAAGACTTTCAAACTAATCCACACTCAGCCTTCAGAAATTCATTCTATTACCTGTGATTAGATGTAAAGGGTTTGTTTTTTTCCTCTTTCAGTACATTTCTTCTATTCAGATACCACTGAAGGTAACATTCAAGTAGCTAAATATTTTTCATATTCTTAACTATTTCCTTTGGCTAAATTTATGGACACAGCACTGCTGACTTAAAGGGCAGGTACAAGTTAAAGCTTCTAAACAATGTAGCTGATTACTCTCCCAAGGGCAGAAAGATTGCAGCAAATTATACAACCATCAGCAGCCCTCTCTGCCTTCAATATCACTGAGTATTATTTTTTAAACTGGAGTCTGTTCAAATGGTATGTCACTTTTAAAAAATTACCTTTATTTAGTTACTTGTGAGACTCATCATTTAGAGAGTAATTAGAGGTGTGCATTAGTATTAAATGTCTAGGCAGTAGAAGGCAGATGGAAAACGCTCTGATTAGAAGCTTGAAAGGGTCCCCCAGGCAGACTAGAGACGTGGCAGGTGGCACCCTTGTAGCACAGCAGCCAGTAGGCAGGACCTGGGGTACCAGGCCCACACTGCAAGAGGCAGAGGATGGGGACGTGGGAGGCCGCTCTCAGTTTACCTGACACCAGGTGTCCTCTGTCATTCCAGAGGTCATTTACTGACTCTGGAATTCTTGAGCCTATTTCTTAAAAAAGCATCGGCCATCCATCAGAAATGCATGGTTGTCACTATAGTGAATAGACTAAAAACATGATTTAATTGTTCTATAAGTACTAGCCTTATATATACATGAATACAAGAGTGCACACACACACACACACACACACACACAGCCCTGGCCTGTTTTAACCCTGGTCTTCCCTTCCATGCCAAGATCAGTCCCTAACGGACTATAATTAACTGCTGTTACAGTCTGGCTGTAATGACAGTCACGTAGGATGTGTAAGATGATAGGGATTGAGCCAGATAGAAAGAGAGAGGGCTTTTTTCACAGCTGTTCTTGGGTTTCACCACTGACCGGCTTGCTGCTCAACAAATTAACAACAATGATAATGACTTGCATTTGTTTCCAAAGGATTTTGGACCCCAAGTCCTTGAACGCAAGAACTCTCTAGGTGCCCCACTTCCCCAACCTAAACGAGTGACCACCTCATATCACTGCTTCATTTCAACTTGCTGAATTGGATACATCAAATTCTATTTAAGTTGAGTTGTCTAGACGCTGGCATACAGGGGCCCCCTGGGCTGGTAATGGTTGGCATCCCGGGATAAATAGCACTCGATGTTTTAAAAATACACTTGCGGCCCTGGCCGGTTGGCTCAGCGGTAGAGCGTCGGCCTAGCGTGCGGAGGACCCGGGTTCGATTCCCGGCCAGGGCACACAGGAGAAGTGCCCATTTGCTTCTCCACCCCTCCGCCGCACCTTCCTCTCTGTCTCTCTCTTCCCCTCCCGCAGCCGAGGCTCCATTGGAGCAAAGATGGCCCGGGCGCTGGGGATGGCTCTGTGGCCTCTGCCTCAGGCGCTAGAGTGGCTCTGGTCGCAACATGGCGACGCCCAGGATGGGCAGAGCATCGCCCCCTGGTGGGCAGAGCGTCGCCCCATGGTGGGCGTGCCGGGTGGATCCCGGTCGGGCGCATGCGGGAGTCTGTCTGACTGTCTCTCCCTGTTTCCAGCTTCAGAAAAATGGAAAAAAAAAAAATTAAAAATACACTTGCTTTTTCAGGCTGTTTCATTTGGAGCCATTAGATTTTATCAGAGGTGGTTGTGGCAGGTGTGCTAAGGGGTGTGATACTTGGAAGTCCACGAACACGAGACGTCACACGAAGACACACCCCGTGAAGTACCGCTACAGGGTTGGCTCCTACAAAGACAGAAACTTCTGTAGATTCCATCTTGTTCCATTCTCATCCATAAAAGGGAAAAGAAGGTGCATTGATAATGGCATGCATTGCATTATATGACTTGTTCCTGACGGGAGAGTACTGGTGTTTTGAATAGGTATTAACAAAAACAGAACATGGCCCTGGCCGGTTGGCTCAGTGGTAGAGCGTCAGCCTGGCGTGCGGGGGACCCGGGTTCGATTCCCGGCCAGGGCACATAGGAGAAGCGCCCATTTGCTTCTCCCCCCCTCCTTCCTCTCTGTCTCTCTCTTCCCCTCCCGCAGCCGAGGCTCCATTGGAGCAAAGATGGCCCGGGCGCTGGGGATGGCTCCTTGGCCTCTACCCCAGGCGCTAGAGTGGCTCTGGTCGCGGCAAAGCGACGCCCCGAGGGGCAGAGCATCGTCCCCTGGTGGGCATGCCGGGTGGATCCCGGTCGGGCGCATGCGGGAGTCTGTCTGACTGTCTCTCCCCGTTTCCAGCTTCAGAAAAATACAAAAACAGAACACGACAGGTGCAGTTTTATACATCTGATGACTGGGATCATTGTACACAGAGGGGCTTCTGGTAGCTTCTAGCTTTGTTTCAAACCTTTTATCCCTTCACCACCCACCCCAGTGCCATGTACAGGACGGCATGTTCCTGCGACTATACGACCGCTAGCTCTCTCTGCCTGTCTGTGTTGCTGTGGCTGAGCTGACACAGGGGACAGCCGAAGGACTCCTGAAGGCATTGTGACCTGCTGCCCAGACCTGGTGCTCGGGTGTGATGGGAGTTCACATTTGCTGGCTGTGCTGTTAGTTTATCACATGAACTTAGGTGAGTTACTTAATCTCTCTGAGTTTCTTTCCTTATCCATAAAATGACTCCACTAAGGATAAATGTTATAGTAACCACAACACCAAGAACAGCATTGGAACGAACATTACTGTAACACTACTATGCCTCGGGCCCTGTTGTGCCTTTCAGAAATGTGAGCTAGCATATGTGAACCTAATTTTAAAATCAGAGACTCTCCTCTCTCCAAACAGCCCTGAGGACTCTTGAGAAGACTGTGATGGACACACGACTTAGGGTGTTTATTCCTCTGCTCAACAAGCCATCACAGAGGACTAGCCCCCTCTCCATGCTTGTGTGTAGAGACCCAAAATTTTTCCCTAAGATGATATCGGGGCCAAACATGGCAGAATCTATCACTGATCACTGCCCTGGTTTTCTGTCCCTTCCCCAGAATAGACACAAGGACATAGGCAGGCCCCCGGGTCATTGCCTTAGAGTCCCCATTCTCCCCAAGGCGGCCTCCCAAATGCATCCTCTCCTGCTTCGCCAGACATTAGAGCCCCCTTTCTCTCTCCAACTCCCCCAGACCAGTGGATTCTATCCTGCCCAGAGTACCCGAGAATCACAGGGACGTGTCTCTGCCATTCACAGGACGAGGACCCCTGGCTCCAGTGGGCATCATTATCTTTCTGGAAAAATCAGGTGGGAGGTGGGCAAAGAGGATCTTTCCTTCTTAGAGAATGCTCAGCTTGTCCATCCTTGCCTCATTCAAGTGCTCGTCACTTTTTAACTGAAGTTCATTTAAAAAGAGAACATTATGTGACTATCATAAATGGAAAACTAAAACCAGGAAGGTGTTTTTCCCCATTACTGTAATCCTTGCAGCAACTGGAGGCAGCTCAAGATGGTTATTATGGAAAATGAGTAATTCTAACTCGATCATGTTGCACACTGAAGACCCCTGGCCTGCTTTCTCTAGATCAGGGGTCGGGAAGCTATGGCTTGCGAGCCAGATGTGGCTCTTTTGATGGCTGCATCTGGCTCGCAGACAAATCTTTAATAAAAAATAATAACATTAAAAATATAAAACATTCTCATGTATTACAATCCATTCATTTCCTACCGCTCATGTTCATGGTTGCGGGTGGCTGGAGCCAATCACAGCTGTCCTCCGGGACAACACCAAATTTTTATTGGATAATGAGTAACGTACACGGGTTGTTGTATGGCTCTCACGGAATTACATTTTAAAATATGTGGCGCTCATGGCTCTCTCAGCCAAAAAGGTTCCCAACCTCTGCTCTAGATATAATTAGAAAGACTGAAAGAAAACCAGAAAGAGAATTGTTCCCTTGCTCTGATCCAATGCTGTTTCATTCCTTGCCTGTAGATGATCTTAAATCATGATTAAGTGGAACCAGAAGAGTGTGTGTGTCCTATGCCCAGAAACTCTGGATTAGGACATGGAAGTCCTACTCTTTAGAGAGACTGGCCGGAGGGTGCTCCGAGACCAGCCCCTGTCTGTCTCCGCATGCCAACCTCCCACACCCACCCTTTGATCGGAATGTGGGAGAGCTTTCAAGCAGCTATATCACTCATTGCTGCCAGCTTTGAGGCCTTTGGGGTTCTTTAAGGGGAGGGTTTTAAAGGGCCATGGGCCAAGAGCAGTCACCCTGCCATCATCAGGATACATGACGCCAGGAAAAGCTGGTACCACAGAATGACATGACCCCACTTTGGCGCGCACGCATGTCCTCCCTGTTGGATTCAGTTGGGGGGGTTCTCTGTGTCCCTCCAGGTTGCTGCTGCAACAGGATCAGGGGTGTGTCCATCTGGGGGACGCCTCTTCTCCAGGGAGGCCTGGACGATGAGATTCGGCCAGCTCTGGTCTGGGTCCCCTGCACATGCTCTCTTGTGTCTCTGAGCACATCTTCCTCACCACCATCAAAGTAGAAGGCGTTAGCCCTCAGCTGTAGTTGTGGCACAAGGATGGGCCTCAGTGTCTCCCTAGTGGGGCTCATGTAACCTGGATACAGGGCAGCCATCATGGGCCCAGGCCACGTCACCAGGGCATCATAGGACTTGGAGCCAAAGTCCCAGCATAATGAAGGTCCATGTATTTTCTCGTGGTGCCAGGACTCAGGAGTTTGTGATCATGGGTCTCTGCCAAATGCCATCATCCCATCTGGGCAAAACCACTATCTGGAGAGACAGAAATGTCTGGAAGGCCACACCCAAAATGTTACTCGTGTGGGTTTCTGTGGAGTGGCAGGTGGTTTTACTTTTTACATTTAAACATGGCATTTTATAAAGGTATCTATTCCTTGAGTGGATTAAATTTTCCTTGTCACCGATCTGTGTTTTCTTTTTTTAGTATCATAACTACAAAGTAATCTGGGGTTGAATTTTTTTCTAAACTGTCACTCTAGCCACAAAGTGATGTACAATACCCTTCTGGTCCAATAATGTCTGAGTCTGTGATTTTAGTTTTACTTTCATTGTTTTATAACTACATTATTACCTTATAGGTCCATTAAAAAAACTCATGTTAGCTTTCCAAATCCAGTGTTTTGGATTTTTTTTTTTAACCTTGCAACCCTTTTCCATATAAACCCTAGTCATCGCCTATAGAATGAAATGTTCCAGCACACACACTTGTGGAAAAAATTGATCTGGTCCATGTTTCCTTCTCCATTTCATAGCCAACAGAACTAGTAAGGCCCAGAGAGAGAAAAGGACTCATTCCCAGAGTCTCACAACCATTAAGAGACCAGGCTGGGGCTTAAACTGAAATTCTCTCACGCAAGTCCAGTGTGTGATCTGGCAGGTTAGGCACACACAGCTCCTGGGGACATAGGCAGCCTGTCGCCCCTGTGAACCGCGCCCCCAGGAGCTGTGCTGGGTGTGGCTGTGTGGCACTCAAGTCACCTCCTTACTGCTCAGGGGCATGTCCACTCATGATTCAGGTGGGGCCACGGTGCAGGAGGGTCTGGATGGAGCAGACAAGTGAAGCATTTTCTATTGTTAGTTGGAAGCAGGAAATAATCTCATAGCTAATGGATTAAACTATCTAACTCAGTTTTCAGAAGATCTTGAGAAAGGAGACCAAACAGCTGTGCTCTCTGCAGACTGGGGAGTTCTCGGGGTAGGATGCTGACTGATGGACAGCTCTGAGAATCAGAGCATTTCTCTCCCGTCCTTCCTTCCTCCCTCCTTTTAAGCCACCAAGTACCAACGATGTGTGCAAAGCATTGTGCTCGGAGACAAGCCTCCTGGGAGCGTTGTCATAGCTGTTGCTATTGGAGCAGGGGTATCCAGGCCACCAAGGAATCCCATTTGCAGGATAAATTTCACTGCATTTATTTTTGGTTTTCTTTCCCACTGCACCGAGTTAGCCAGACCCCCTGACAACTATCACAATGCCAGGATCTTTTCATAGCTCTCTTCTCTTTCCTGTTCACCCTTCCCCATTGCAAACAGGCTGCAGCAGCCCCTGCCCGTGTCCCCTCTGCACCCCGTGACGTCAGCCCAGGCATGGAGCCATGTCTCCGCACTTCTCTGAACTGGGAAGCCAGCCTTGACCTCTCCTCCCCACCTTGTCTACCCCATGAACATGTCCCGCTGCGTCCAGCACTGACATCTCCCTGAAACCCTTCCGCAGCTCATGGTCCAAGTCATTGCCAGCCGCTGCCACGACCAGCCTCACCTACTGTCGCAGGCCCCTCCTCTCCGGTCTTCCTGCTCCCAACCAACGTGTCTCTGAGCCTCTGTTCTTCCCTCCTGTTACCGATGTCCCTCTGGCCCCTGCGGGCAGCTCCTCCTCATTTAAGTTGGTGCTTTTTTCTACCCCGTCCCCTTCATTAAAAATAATAATAATAATAATAATCAAGGCCCTAGCCGGTTGGCTCAGTGGTAGAGCGTCGGCCTGGCGTGCAGAAGTCCTGGGTTCGATTCCCGGCCAGGGCACACAGGAGAAGCGCCCATCTGCTTCTCCACCCCTCCCCCTCTCCTTCCTCTCTGTCTCTCTCTTCCCCTCCCGCAGCCAAGGCTCCATTGGAGCAAAGATGGCCCGGGCGCTGGGGATGGCTCCTTGGCCTCTGCCCCAGGCACTAGAGTGGCTCTGGTCACAACAGAGCGACGCCCCAGAGGGGCAGAGCATCGCCCCCTGGTGGGCAGAGCATCACCCCCTGGTGGGCGTGCCGGGTGGATCCTGGTCGGGCGCATGCAGGAGTCTGTCTGACTGTCTCTCCTCGTTTCCAGCTTCAGAAAAATACAAAAAACAAACAAACAAACAAAAAAAATCCTAACACAATCTGTGAATATTTATTTATGATTGTCCGTTTAATCCCATAGCTAAGTGAGCACAAGAAAAGCATTCTCCTTGATTGCCTCGGAGTCCAGAGCTCAGCGCCACCCCCAGCCTAGGTTTCAGCTAGGAGCTCTGTATGACTTTGAGACTGGGAGCCAGTGATTTAACCTCTCTCTTTTTAGCCGTGAATGGGGTCACAGAGCCCCACCTCACAGGTTAATTGGAGAATTAAGTGAGCTCATTTGCAAAGTGTCTGGAACAATGCTGGGCTCATTGTAGGGATTTAATGACAGTTGCCTTCCCTCCCACCCCGGGGGTGGGGGGTAGTAGGGCACCGTGGGCCTGTTAAGTCAGGATTCTAAGTGACAGTCACTGACTTTGAGCTGGCTGAGACAGATGGACAGGATCTAAACGGGAGCCGGTTGAGGGTATAGAGGTGGCATCTCATCTCGGCGTCTTCTTGTCTGTCTCTGATTCTCTCACCTGCCTGCCTTTCTGAAGCGGGAACTCATCTCTGCAGGACTTGACCTCCCCCCATAGCTCCACCTCCAGAGAGATGACTGGGGAGAGTTCTCAGGGGAGAGCTCTGTCTGCCTGAGTCACATGCCCATTCCCCTGACTGTCAGCAAAGCCAGGGAGGGGGAGGCTGACAGCTCTGATTCAGAGTAGGACAACCTGGGGACAATAACCCTCAAAATAAAGGGGCTGCATTGTCACAGAGGAGTGGAAGGTTTCCAGACAGACAATACAATGGATGTCCGTCCCGAGAAACACGATGTAATACAAAACAGAGCGTGCCATGGCAACGTGATAATGACAACTGCCCCTCTAAGCTCGTTCTCTGTCTTTCTCCCTGGTTGAGTTCCTAGCATCCTGAAAACAAAGACAGAGCCTTAGTCATGCTTCTCTCCCCTGCCCCTGGCACAACCAGGTGGACGCCGAGCAATGATTATCGCCTGAATAAAGGAGTGGACAATGGAAGCGCCAATGCTTTCTTTCATTCCTGTGGGTGCTCCTCAGCCACCAACTATTTCCATGATCCTGGTCTGGGGAAATAGCTGCATAATGGCCCTCAGAGTCCCCGAGAAGTCTGGCTCCTCTCTTGGCGGTTAGTTCCGTCTTAGAGTGGCCTCACTGAGACTTGCCAGTTCTCCTTTCCCTCACTTGGCTTCTCCCATGAGTTTCCGTGTTCCTATTTATAAATCTCACTGGGCCCAGCTCCGGGGCCTGATTATCTCCTCCGCCCTCCCTCCCTCTCCTGCTCCGAGGGGCAGAGCTCTGGGTAACCTGAAATGGCTTTCAGGGGAGGCACAGCTGTTCACAGCGATGTGTTGTGGCCCCATCCGGCTCCCCGTCAAAGGCGGCAGCCCCTGCTTCAAGGACAGAAGGGCCACTTAGCCACCTGCCTGTTTCATGCATGGAAAAGTCAGGGGACTGGGAGAGGAGTGACTGCACCAGAGTCCCTGAGGTCAGGACAAACCTGGTTCCGAGCCTGGCAAGTTCCAAGTCCCTAGGCACGGCTGAGGCTTGGACACCTTTCCTCAACCTCGAGAGAGAAGGCAGCCACATGGGCTGAGCACCTCGGCCCTACAGGGACGCTCGGGCACTGTGATGGTTCAGACCCAGTCCTCCCCCTGCAAGACTCATGTCCGCAGCAGGCAGCTGAGAAGAGAAGCCATTACTACGACTGAGTGTGACGTGCCATGGTCTCAGACCATTAGTTGCACAATATTGAAAAGATTAGGATGCAAATGGCTTTTGCCCCTGGAAAGACCTTGGTTTAACTCCAAAAAATCCTCCAAGGCTCCTTTATGGAGTACCAGCTCATAGAAAAAACTTAAAAAAAAAAATCCTTTAAAGTTGTTTATTTACAGTCATGACAACTTTAAAGCTGGAAGAATCTTGACAACACTTGGATCCCAAACCCTTAGGTCCCAAGGGAACAAACCAGATCTACAGTTACACATGGAACCATTGTTGTGGTGTGCAAACTGCCCCCAAAGAGGTTATCTTAATAACGTATATCTTAGTAATGTATAATAATGTATATTATTTCTGTTGAAAAAGAAAGAAAAGTAAACAGTTATGCATGAGGCCCTGGGATACACATGCTACTGTCACCTTTAATTCTCCCAATAACATGAGTGTTTTTATTCCAGTTATAAAGGAGGAAACTGAAGCACAGAGAAGTTGAGCAACATGCCCAAGGTCACACAGCCAGTAGATGATCAGTTGGGGATTTGAACTCAGGCTTATTTCCAAAGCTTCTATTCCTATGGGAATGGAAATGTATAGAATTAATGTTAAAAACCTGGGTCCTCTTCTTAAATTTACTACTAACAAGATCTTTATTTCACTGGGACTTAGTTTCCTGCTCCAGAAAAGCAGAGAATTGAGCAGGGTCGGCGACCACAATGTAGGGCCCACAGATGACCATCCCCTCATCCGATGCGAAGACAGTCCTGACTAGAAAAGCAGAGCGCCATTTCCTCTGAGCTCAAGCTGCTAGCACGGAGCGTCATTCAGACACTCCCCATCAGTTGCAATTGGCACGAAATAACCTGATTTGCTACCCTTTGGCCCGATGAGCTCTCAGATGCATTCCAACTCTACTGAGTGTGCACGAACTCTGGCCCCGGATTTTGTCATCTCTCTGCAGTGCTGAAAGAAAAATGGGAACAGCGTGTCTATGAACCTGCACACGGAGCCATGCCGGAGGCAGAGTCCTCCTGTTCTTCCTGGCTGGCGGCAGGCTGTGCCCAGAACACCAGGGGGTTTGCCACGGATGTGAAGGGCCACAGCTCTGCTCCGCGTGATGGAAATCTTTCCTCGTGCCTGACATTTACTGGATATCACATAATTCTCTCCTGAAATGAATGTCTGTTGCTTCACAGCAACGACAAGGCAGCCAAAGAGGGATGTGGAAAAACACCGCAGTCCTCACACGCGGAGTGGCGTACGGACCAGAGGGATCACAGGGGGTGACGGGGGACACTTGGTCAGTTAGCTGCGGAAAATAGCCAGAGGGGCCAAGCTGCACCAGTCAGGTGGTGGGGCTGGGACAGGAGGTCACAGAGGAGCGGAAAATCAAAACAACGTTGACATCTGATGCTGAGCTGACAAGTGCCATCAAATGCCATGCCCTGGGGGTGGCAGGCGGTTTGCAGACCCAAGGGAGCTGAGCACCTGGCCAACCCAGGCTGCTCCCATCCAGACCTCGACAGGGTCCCCTCACGTAGCAGGCACAGGTCATCCCGCCCTGCCAACGGCCACGGGGGGGGGGGGGGGAGGGGGGCTATTCTTCAATGTGTCTGTTTGAGTCCAGGGTCAAACGACCTGAGGCTGGCCTGGTTCCGCCCTGGAAGGCGAATCAGCCGAACTGACAGGGCAACACGCTTCAGCTGAGGCCAGCCTGCAGCTGTGTGCACGAGGAACACTGTTCCTAAGGGGCCCCCGGACCCCGCCCTGCCTCCCCAGCAGGGCTCTCCTTCAGGGGCTGCCTCATGCTCTGTTTTCAGTTAGGCTTCTCAACAGTGATTTTTAGCAGCAGAGACCATGAAGATGAGTTAGGTGACTCGCATAAAACAAAATACACTTTCTCCGAGAAAGAGGAATTCACCAGAAGCATCCAGGTCTGTCCTCCCCCTCCCCCTATTTCTCTAGCTCAGCGAGGCTCCAAGCGCGGTCCTCTGAGCAGCAGTGTCAAGGCCTTTGCGCCACCACACCGCCTTCAATAATGTTAATTTAATATACTTCCATTCTTGTATGAGCAAAAGCTCTGGACCCTGCTGGACAACGCATGTTCTCAGCCTCGGAAAGGCTGGAGAGGGTCTCGGCAAACCTGTCCTAACCAGCCTTCCAGCTGGGTCTGGGGCCTGCTAAGTTAGAGACCCACTTCCCCAGCTGAACAGCTGACCCTCTGGAAATTCCCCCTTTTATCCCCTCCGCCCAACACCACTTTGTTATGGAGGCTTCCTTCTGGTCCGGCCCTCTGCAGCAGCGTGAGAGGGTGTGACCCCGAGACTTCGGCACCCCCAGTGTTGTGAAGACAGGTCACTGAGGCCTGGGGCATACTCGAGGCCTTGAAATGTTATGTGAAACATTTCTGGCATTTGGGAGGGGGAATGGAGGGACTGAAGGGGAAGGAGAAACAAGAGTCCCGTATCAAAAAAAAATAAAAAAATAAAAAATAAAAAAAGAGTCCCCTTATCGCCTCCCTGTTCTGCCCTTAGAATCTCATAATTACAGCTAATAATAGCGGTCATTTGTCTAGAAGCTGTCGTGAGCCAGGAGTCCTGGGATGTACTTGTGCGTATCGGCTCTCAGCAAATTTTGAGGGCTGTGGCTTTCTCCTACAAAAGAAGAAACTGAGGCTCAGTCAGGTTACACGTCTGTCGGAACCTGATCCCATGTCTGTCTGACTCTCAGGCTTGGCCATAAATTGCCTTAATGCATTAACCACTGTCCCTCCCTACCTCCCAACGCTTTTCATCCTGGTGGGTGTGGGGCCTGACTGAGACCAGGAGTACAAACATTCTTGCACATAGGAGGTGCTTCATCGATGGTGTGCTCTCCCCTAGCCTTGTTTTGTTTTGTTTTGTTTTGTTTAGTGAGAGAGAGACAGAGAGAGGAAGTGAGAGAGATGTTCATCATTTTGTAGTTGCATCACTTTTAGTTGTTCATTGATTGCTTCTCATATGTGCCTTGACTAGGGAGGGGGAACTCAAGCCAAGCCAGTGACCCCTTGCTCAAGCCAGCAACCTTGGGCTCAAAGCAGTGACCTTGGGCCCAAGCCAGTGACCTTGAGCTTTAAGTGAGCAATCATGGGGTCATGTTGATGATCCCACACTCAAGCTGGTGACCCTGCACTCAAACTGGTGAGCCCGCACCCAAGCCAGCGAGCTTGGGCATTTTGAACCTGGGACACCTGGGACCTCAGTGTCCCAGATTGATGCTCTATCCACTGCACCCCTACCCTTTCCATATACTCGTCCCTGCTGCCTGGCCTCACAAGGGTGCCTCTGCGTCCCACTGAGTCCCTTTGTTACTGCAGGAGCTACTCCTGTCTGTGCACAGGCCAAGGGGAAGCCTGGGTCTTTGCCCCAAACTGGCTCTGTGGCAACTCCCATTACGACAACATCAAGCGGAATGTTCACAGAGACAGTGGGACACCAAGACATCATCCCTTCCCCAGCCTCTCAATATCATTGTAACATCTCTGGAATTGTACCTCCTCCTCCTGAGGGAAACTGAGGCCCTGCATGGTGGCATGAACTGCCCATGGTTGTGGGGGACAGAGCGAGGACCAGATCACGGCTTTCCTAGTTCTCAGCCATGCCCTCGCACGGCACTGCCTCTGGGAAGAGAGCCTGGGAATCCTGCCACTGCCCGGGAGGACACGGCAAAAGGTCAGAATTGTCTCTCTGCCAGCCAGGTGCTCACAAGTTGCCAAGTGTTGTTCTAGCTGCTACCCGACAAAAAGTACCTGGCGGTTGTGATGGGTGGGCACTGAATATACAGCCAGACGGCCTGGACTCAAACTCCAGCCTTCCCACTTGCTGCTAGTGGTGTGTCTTTGGCCAATTACATAAACTCTTCGTGCCTCAATTTCCCCACCCATATAATGGGGATGATACCTTCATAAGGTTATGAACATTCGTGCATGTTATACTTGGCCCTTTACATAGGTTTTTCTCATTGGATCCTACAAAAATACATTGAAGTAGGTATTATTATCTTCATTTACATGCGAAGAAAGTGAGGCAGAGAGCTAAGAAGAATCCTGCAAGGCCCCACAGATGGTGTTGAGTATAGTAACACTAGCTAACATTTAGTAGAGTCTTAGTCGACGGGCCAGGCAGACAAAGCAGGGTACGGTTGCCCTACCTTACCAGTAGGAAAAGCTGGGGCACAGAGGGTACTAACCAACGTGCCAAGATCACAGAGCTGGTCAATGGCAGCGCCACAGTATCAACCTGGGCAGGTGGCATCAGGATCTGTGCTACTGACCACTGAGCTACCCCTGGACCCTCAGCCCTTGCTCTGTCTACTCTACCATGCTCCCCCTGAATGAGTTGTAGAATTGTCTATTTCATGGGGGAAAAAAAACAAAACAGAACTCTTCTTTACCTTTAGCAGCTTTCCTCACCCAAAGGAGAGTTACAAGGTAAGCCACAAGGATCATCAAACAGAGATCATCCTAATTTCTCAAGGGCTGACCATCCATTAGAGCCCCGTTTCTCCCCACTCAGGTAATGCCAGGGACTCCCCAAGCCTCTGTCACCACCAAAATGCCCCACACGACTTCCATATATTTCTTAGGTCGAGGAGAAGACTCTAGGTGGGATGGGGGATTACTTATTGATACTTCTCATTCCTCTTTCCACTAATTCAATTCAACCCAAAGAATTGGGAGAAATTAGAATCAAATATGAGACAGCCAACAGTATGAGACTGGGTGTGATAACGTACTGGATGGAGTGGTGGCAACAGGCATAAGGACCCTGGTGAGGGAGAAAGAGACCCCACCCAGGTGCATGGTCGGGTGACAGAGAAGAGACCCCACCCAGGTGCGTGGTCGTGTGACGGAGAAGAGACCACACCCAGGTGCATGGTCAGGTGATGGAGAAGAGGCCCCACCCAGGTGCATGGTTGGGTGATGGAGAAGAGACCCCACCCAGGTGCATGGTTGGGTGATGGAGAAGAGACCCCACCCAGATGCGTGGTCGGGTGACGGAGAAGAGACCCCACCCAGGTGCGTGGTCGTGTGATGGAGAAGAGACCTCACCCAGGTGCATGGTCGGGTGACGGAGAAGAGACCCCACCCAGGTGCATGGTTAGGTGTCAGAGAAGAGACCCCACCCAGGTGCATGGTCGGGTGACGGAAAAGAGACCCCTCCCAGGTGCTAGGTCAGGAACTGCCCTCTGGCCACTCCCCTCGGTGGATGTGGGACCAGGGGAGGAGGCGAACCAGAGAAGGAGAGAAAACTCAAATGCAGCCACTCCCTTTTGCCGTATTTTTTGGCTGAGAGAAGGTTCTAAGGCAAGGGAGTGGGGTAGTGGAGACTCTCCAGGCGCGGAAGTCGGGACCAGGCCCTGACAAGCTGTGTTAGTTACCGCGACCAAGTCACTTATCCCCCGTTCTTCAA
The DNA here is from genome assembly GCF_036850765.1 of Saccopteryx bilineata. NCBI lineage: Eukaryota > Metazoa > Chordata > Mammalia > Chiroptera > Emballonuridae > Saccopteryx > Saccopteryx bilineata. The sequence continues at coordinate 13,262,879 of NC_089492.1, read as the reverse complement.
TTTCCCTAGTGGCCTTGTAGTGGAAGTTCTCCTGCCTGCATCCCAAAGTTATGCTGCTCAAGCGACATTAAGGATGTGAAGGTACCCGGAACAGTAAAAACCACTGCTGTTTTTGTTTGTGTCCAAAGCAAGTGCCTGGCCACTGAGTGCCGTTTCCTTGTGGACATCTGTCGCCATTCACAGAAGAATGAGCTCTTTACCAGGCCCACACTCAGTGACTCTCTTGCCCACTGGACACCAGGAGAGCACTTCCTTCCCAGGATCATAACTGCCAAGGGCCACCCCTGCACGCTGCTTGCTCTGATCACCACGCACCTTACCATGTGGCTGAGAGCAACTGCGTGACCCCTGCCACTCAAGTCCGCAGTGAACGCAAGAAGCTGCTCAGCTGCTGGGCCTTCTACCCCTGGTCTTCACAGATACCCACTCGGGCATCTTTCAGAGATCCTGTTTCCCCATCAACGTATTGACTCGAGGCTGGTGAAACGCGTTTCATTTTGGTCATCTCAGAAAATGTGATTAGGAAATAGTCGGGTGGTATTTATGTAATACTTGCACATCCGTATGTTTCAATGTCTATTCTTTTAATTTTTCTAAATTATACCAAAGGATTTTTGGCATCTGAACCTCATTTCTCATGGGCCTCCTCCGAGACAGATTTTAACTAACTGAGCAACCAGAAAAATCCGTTCAAGATGCTCCAACTAGCATATTGAATCAAGGACTTCTGACCATGCTTCTTTCTTTCCGCCTTGGGTCTGAACAAATGGGTTCTTAACGCCCACATTTTCATCCCCGATGGGAGGGAGGTCGTGGTTTCCCATAGTTAAACAGGGGAGTTGAGCTCAGAAAACAAATTCTTCTCTTTCTAAGCTCGGTGTTTCGGAATCACCCACTGCCATCTGCCTTCAGAGCCTCCAGGAAACAAGGAGCGGGAAGGGAACAACAACCGAGCCCACAGGCTTGGGTGGCAGCCTCAGCTCTGCCTCGGAGTCTTGTCGTAGCCACTCAGCCTCTCTGGGCTTCGGGACCCTTGCCTGTCCAGAGAGGCTGAACTGGTGTCCCAGGTCCCCTGCAGCCCCGGCAATATGGGCTTCTACCCTAACTCCCCTGGGTATCAAACCCCAGTACCTAATCTGCTTTCCTTCTATCCTCTGTGTACAGGGGGTCCTCAGGTTACGACACAGTTCTGTTCGTACGACAGTGACGTAACCTGAATTTTGGTGTAAGTCGAAACACACCCTAGCCTAAGTCACTTACCCATCCTAACACAGTTGTAAAAGCATAATCTAGAACATAAAACACAACAACGCCACAGAAAAAGGAAAAGGACATAAATGTATTGGACATGGTACTGTAGTAACAGAAAAAATGACCAAAAAATGAGTGTAAAAGAAATTCCTTACCTTTATCCCCGTGGTTGGCTTGCACACTGGAAGGGGCATTGCAAGGTGGGAGAGAGGGACCTACTAGGAGGAGGAAGCTGGAGAGGCAGGAGAACCTGCAGAAGGTGACTCAGGATTGCCTAGGGAACGTGCAGGAGACGCCAGAGATGATTCTACCTGTACTGCAGGTGTTTCATCTCGGGAAGCAGCTGATGTAGAGGGTACAGGAACTGTTGCAGGCCTCTCTACCTTCTTAAAGAATTGTTCCATGCTAGTCTAGAAGGTTGATAACTTCTAACCAAACTAGTTCACCCACATAGTCCATAAGTACAACACTAATGGCATAAGCCGAAACACATCTCATTTTTTTTAAAGTTTTTATGGGAGTGAGCATTGTAAACTCAAAACATCTTATGTCAAGACTGTTGTAACCCGAGGACCCCTGTATTTGTAATCTAATGATTCTTTTCCAAGCTCCATAGTAACTAATTAGCCACCACCCATCACCCATCACATTGAGTGGACGTATGAGTACAGTTTTCTAGTATGTTCAGGCACAGGCTCTCACATCAGAATCTCCTGTTCCCTGGAAAGTTTAAGGTACCCCAGAATATGGCGGCCTTCTCGTCATAAAGAGAAATTATAGTAGAGCAATACGCTCATTAATAACAGTAACATTTTCTACCATTTGTCCAGCACAAACGATGTGCCAGGTCATTAGGCGCTATTCAGGGTGAGGAAAAAGTAGGTCTCCAATTGTGGGTATGCAAAACAGAGTTTATTCTTGTATTATTTATTCATTATTGTTATTTCCATATGAACAACTGTAGGCCTACTTTTGCCCCATCCCGTATACTTCATCTTATTTAATTTTCACTGAGACTCTGGAGATATTATCCTCCATTTCAAGGATGGGCAAACTGAGGTTTGGAAATATTAGACGGACTTGCCCAAGGGAAAAAACATTGGTGGGTGGTGTAGGCACGATTCCTTAGTTAGCCTTTTTGGCCTCTAAAGTTAATGCTGTTTACATGGCACTATATATTGATATCATACAAAGTTTTGGCTTCCTTCTCTCTTTCCAGAGCCTCTTGTTTATACCAATCATTCAAGGTTTGGCCGTGCCCACCCCTGTTTTATATCCATTTTCTCTCAACCTCCCTCACCCAGAAGTCCATCGGTTGAACGACTGACCTTTCCCAGGACACTGGTAATACCTATTCTTCTCTCTATTCCTCCCTAGCCCCGGGCTCCCAGCAGATGTACAATATCTTCTTGCTAACTAGCATACACCAGTATCCTAAAAATGTCCTCTGCAATAAATACCACGCTGATGAATTTTGATGAAAGAAGTCTTTTTAAAACACCATTTTATGATTAAAAAAAAATGGCTTTTGTCATACTGCCCAATAAGCATCATCAGCTAAAGCGTTTTGTTTTTTTTTTTATCTTGCCCCAATTTTAAAAGTTAAGTCTGATCTTTTGGGATGGCCCACATTTTTGAAGCTATTGGCAAAGCTAAAGCTGTGATCAGCTTTCTCCCTAGTCATTTTTAATGAAAAATACATATATTTAACAACATAAAATAATTTTGTGAGAAGGGTGGCATTGTTTTGTATTTTTTCAAATTTCTTTAATATCTACCTTAAAAAAAAAAAAGCCCTCTGGACTTCCATGTATAATTTGGTTAGAGTATGTGAAGAAAGTCTCATCTCATTCAAAGATGTAGTTTGAAGACAGAGGAGGAGGTGGGTTTTAAAGGCCTCTCCAGATAATCGTGGATATTCTTCTTTGATATTGTACCAAACTTGGCAGTGGCTATTTCTTAAGATTAATGACAGGGTGAAATCTGAAATACCAATGAACTTTCTGTACTGTGTTCCATTCAAGTGCATTATTGAGCTACTGTACACTTTAAATGAATCTTTTACCCACATACGGATTTTCTACCACCATGCATTGATCATTTGGAAAATAGTGGTTCACTGAATTATACATATGTCCCCAGTGTTAACACAGCTCATTATGCAATAACATGAAAGTCACATTTGTTAATATATCATGAACCTCATATAAGAAAAGTATAACTATAAATATTTGGGAAGCTGTAGAAATTGTCAAGATTTTGATTTTCACTTAAAAATCTGAATTTTATCACTGCAACAAAGTCTGCCAGTTGATTTCCTTGAAGTAACAATTGACTTCATTCATTTTTTGAGAAACTATTTTCCAAACACCATAGCTTGTCAAGGCCTGGCCGGTTGGCTTAGTGGTAGAGCATTGGCCTGGCGTGTGGACTTCCTGGGCCTGGTTTGATTCTTAGTCAGGGCACACAGTAGAAGCACCCATCTGCTTCTCCACCCCCCCCCCCTCACTCTCTCTCTCTCTCTTTCTTCTGTAGCCATGGCTCAGTTGGACAGAGTTGGCCCTAGGTGCTGAGAATGGCTCCGTGGCCTCCACCTCGGGCATTAAAAAAATGCGGGAATCTGTCTCTGCCTCCCCTCTTCTCACTGAATAAAACAAAACAAATTAAAAAAACCATAGTTTGTCAGCCAGTCATTTTTTGAAGAGAAAAAAAAACAACGGTGTTAAAAAAAAAACACAAAAAACTGGCTAGTTCAACTCATAACTCAAACAATGGCACAATTTCCCTCCCCAGACAACCATTGTGGGCTAGCATACTGAAGCAGTGTTCTATGTGTACTTTCCACTTCAGTGCACAAACTAATAAAAAAATAAAAGGTACACTCAAAAGTCAAGATTTAATAAAAGTAACACTCTTTACTGTTTCATCAAGGACAGTCTTCTAAGAGATCATTTCTACAATAATAAAAAATGCACAAGAAGCTAAAATCACAGAATACACGACTCAGAATTAATATTTTAGCATATTACATTATTTTTTGTATGCATTCAGAGGTCTTACAGATAATTTAAGCTTACTTAACAGATTCTATGATCTCCAAAAAAAAAAAAATACAATATGGAAACCGGCTTGATGAAAAAGACTATTTGTCTCTGAATGGTTTATTAGTTTCTTTCTAATTGAAAAGAGAAATAAGGTGCTCAGTGACTCAAGTCAGAAGAACGTTTTTGTTATAAAAATAATCTTGCAACTTCCTTGGCAATTAAAGTTTTTGAATCTCTTCTTTGTTTATTCATTTTTTTAAAGAGAGGAAACAGAGAGACAGAGAGAGAGAAGGAGGGAGCAGGAAGCATCAACTCCCATATGTGCCTTGGCCAGGCAAGCCTGGGGTTTTGAACCAGCAACCTCAGCATTCCAGGTCAACACTTTTACCCACTGCACCACCACAAGTCAGGCATGAATCTCTTTTTGTAACTCATACAGACCAGTGCCTGAGGTTATGTAGAGAGCTAAGCCATTGTTGGCATACAAATACTTAATAGAACATTAATGGTAGCATTATTATAAGTTATACTTTAACAAAAGAACATTCTTATGTGAAACAGGTATTGTTTTTTGGAAGTCCGTGGCAGGAAAGACGGCTCTGACTACCAGAGCAATCTGGGCCCCCCGTTTCGATTTGCGCCAAGATGCCAGCATTTTGACCCACATTATCTTTCCTCATCAGTGCAGAAGTCAACTGTAAAAATAAATAAATGAAAATGGCAGGAGGACCAAAAACAGCTTAGGGTTCTTACGAAAATAGAGTTGACATTACATACTTCACGAAAGGAGTTCAGATCCTCCCAGGTCCATGGACCATACTTCGAGGACTTCTGCTCTTAGGTATCTTCTGGTTCTAAGAATCTATGACCCTCCCCCAACACCAGATTTCCTAGATGGCTTTATCTAAACCTAACATGATCATATCCGGTGCCACGAAACAGATAAGCCTTATCCCAATATCCCTGTCACCCATCATGCACTTAGATTCTGAAGCGAGGGGAGTAAGGCATGGCTGGGAGGGGTCAGGAGGGTGTCACTCACCTGTGAGCCTCCCGGTGAGTCTTCCAGACAGCATACTGTATTAACGGTGGGTGGCAGAATACAGAGGAAGTGACCTGTTTCAAGGTCCCCATTCAAGTCCTTTCTGGGCAGAGTTTTCTGAAAGCATCCTCTTTTTTGCAGGGTTATTTCTCTTCCCCAATTAATTCCTTCTGACATCTAACATTAGACACACAGAGATTTCTGGTCTAGGTCAGCCACTTTATAACTATTTATGATCCTGCAGGAAGTTATTCATCTTTTCATTTCAAGATGACTGATTTAAAACAAAAAACAAAAAAGCCTCTCATTATGGCAGTTCATTACGACAGACTTTAAAAGGATGGTTTGGGGACAGGGTGACCTGGTAAATAATTATTGTCTCTTGTACCTAGCTCTCTAATCACAAGGAAGCCTTTATCACTGTCTCCATGGTTAGTGGCTTTTAAGACTTACCTAGGATTCAGAGAATTGAGGAAGTGGAAAGGGGATGAGATTTGCATCAAGGGACATGGTTTTTAGAGTATAAAAAATCTAAATGTGTCCCACGAGGACCGGCAATACAGCTGCACGCTGGGTGATATTTAGAGAAAGTCTGCAGGGTTTCTAAATGTCAGGGTAGAGACTAGTGGGCATTTTGTATCAGGTTGAAACTGATAACGCAGTAAAAATAGGTAAATAAAATCAATCTCGGCCCTCCTGCTCTGGGGCCAACAAGAAGCATTCTCCGTGACCTTAGACTTTAGTTGAATGGGTATAAAAGAGGTAAATTTTCTCCCAAAGAGAGCCACACAGCAGGTTACTATGCTGGCTGAGAATTTCTCTACTCCCTTGCTACCTGTCAGTTACTAGTTTGTTTGTTTGTTTTTTATCTATTTAATAAATATTATCCTTTTAACATCTGTGTCTAACTCTGAGCTGGGCACTGGGAAGAATATAAAAATTATTAATATGAAACCTTTTATCTCAAGAAGTTTCCAATTTTTTGAGGAAGTTAAGAATTAGGTATAATTATAAAGACAATCATACAGTAATTAAAAGCATGGGTCTTCTACTTCTTAACTGTGTGACATTAGAGAAGTTATTTAAACCTTCTGAGCTTCGGGTTTCTCACATGTAAAGTGGGGATAATTACAGTCTATTCCTCACCGGGTTGTTTTGGACATTAAAGAAAATAGCATGTGTAAAGAGCCCTGTACAGTGCCTGTGCTTAGCCTTCAGAACGTCTGAGTCTCTTTTAATAGCTATGGCTTTTGAGTGCCTCAGCGATGACTTTCCTTCCGAACAATAACCAGGGAGCATTATTCCCAATTTCTAACCGTGGAATCTGAGGCTTAGACGAGTAACATACCTCACTGCACCGTGTTGCCAATCAGATGAGAACCACTGCACAAAAGCAGAGAAAGGGACAGGAACTGAAAGGGTATGGGGTCCATTAATAATAGTTGTGACAGCCTTTCTCCACGATGGCCTCCTGGAGAGCCATAGCATTTGTGCCCTAAGAAATGAGGCAGAAATGATGTTGCATGATGTCAGAGAGAGGCTAAAGAAACCCACCCGCTTCCATCTGGGTTCTCTGGGATGCTTGCTCTTTAGATGTCCATGTTGGCCCTCAGCCACCATGCTGCGAGAAGCCCAAACCCACGGCATGGCAGCGGCCCCAAATAAGCTCCTGGCTACCAAGCAGCACTAAATGAGGTGAGGGTCTTGTGCGTGCGCTATCTTGGATGTCTACCCAGGTCAAATCTTAAGAAGACTTCAACCCAGTCACCATTTGACTACAACCGCTTCTGAGAAACCCAAGTGACAATAACAAAAAATAACTAGATAATCTAAAACATCCTAATTGTTTTGGAGCCCATCAGAGAGTTAGAGTCACAAGGCAACTAGGTTAATTTAATTCCAAAGAGTGACAAGCCCCTCCAGGAAGACAAGTGATTTAAACTCGGGCTCATGAACCCGTGGCAGAACATGGGAGACAGAGGCGGCCTCCCTGAGAGCCGGCAGCCGAGGAGGGCCCAGGGGCGTCAGCTCTATTGAGGTTACGTTATTTCTTACGTAGGGCGATGTGTGTGTAGTTGTTCAGCATATCATTCTTCATTTGTTTATGTTGCTCAAACTAGTTTATAATTTTACAGGGCTTGGACTGAGAAACAGACAATCTATGTTACAGACAGATTCTGATCAGCTCTGTGATCCAGAGAATACCCTCCACTCCGGCCCCTGCCTGCTCTGCCTGGTTGTGGCTGCCAGCTGCCCGCTGCAGGGACCATGATGATGACCGGGTATGCGCTCTTCAGAGAGTCACACCGCATGGAGCAGGAAGGCAGCTGGGAGAGGGAGGCCAGGGCGCTCAAGGACAGGCAGCGGCTTCGACACACCCCACAGCTGTAGGCCAGCAAAGGGTCACAACGCCTCCTGCTTCTGTTCATTGATTAATGTACACAGCTTTATACAAATCGCAGAGCTCTCCTGTGCCTTGCTACAGACACCCCCACCACACACACACACACACACACACACACACACACACACACTCACACACACACACACACACACACACACCACGGTAAAGAAGAGCCAAGCAAAGTGACCGAGAACCACTTTACCAGCAGAATAAACACTGAACCCAAATGGCTTGAAAAGTTAAATGAAGCAGGGACAATAAATTCCCTTCATGAATCTCCAAGGACCAAAAGGCATGGCATAAAAGCCCCGAGAGAAGTAGGAATGTGTTTTTCAAAATGCCATCTACAAAGCAGCTACTAAATACCAGGTATTTTTGAGGGTTTTTTTTAGCATTTTTTTATCCCCAATTCATACAGAACTAAGAGTTATGTGTTACTGACTCATTTTGCAGATGGGAAAGCCAAGGCCAACTACAGGGTAGTGTTACAACATAGGCTCCGGAGTCCGACTACCTGGGTTGTTTCCCGACTCGACTACTTACTCACTATGTGATTGTGGGCAAGTCTCCGCTTGGCCTCAGTCATCTCTTCTGTAGGACGGGGATAATAATGGTACCTGCTCTTAATAAGTGAGAGTGTACGTGAGACATCTGGCATACAGAAAGCCCTTAATGCATGTAAGCGCCATAAGTTACTTACCCAACCCCACAGCAAAAAAGAATCTGATTTCAACACTGCATGTTTTCCAAAGAAATATTGTTTGTGGTTGTGAAAATTGATTATGAAGTAGTAATAAGGTTTAAATAACATAAGTTAAACAGAGCTACTGTGAGCTCAGAGACACCCCCCCCCCTGCTTGTCATGATCGCCTCTAGCCATGAATGACCAGATGAGTGACCAGATGGTCCTGAATGGCTTCTTAGGTTCTCTCTCTCTCTCTCTTTTTCTTTCTTTCTTTCTTTCTTTCTTTCTTTCTTTCTTTCTTTCTTTCTTTCTTTCTTTCTTCCTTCCTTCCTTCCTTCCTTCCTTCCTTCCTTCCTTTCTTTCTTTCTTTCTTTCTTTCATCATTTCATTATGTTGTATTTCAGTAACACTAAGGATCTTCAAAATATAATATATTTTGTATTTGCTGTATAAACTTAGGACATCAAGCGAAGCAAGACTCCTGAATAAGACTGTAAACCTCTCTTTAAATGTAACATAGTTTGTCAAGGAGGTAGAAAGATATCGATGGATGAATGGATAAACAAAGTATGGTTCAATATATACAATAGGCCCTGGCCGGTTGGCTCAGCGGTAGAGCATCGGCCTGGCATGCAGGAGTCCTGGGTTCGATTCCCGGCCAGGGCACACAGGAGAGGCACCCATTTGCTTCTCCACCCCTCCCCCTTTCCTTCCTCTCTGTCTCTCTCTTCCCCTCCCGCAGCTAGGCTCCATTGGAGCAAAGATGGCCCGGGCGCTGGGGATGGCTCTGTGGCCTCTGCCTCAGGCGCTAGAATGGCTCTGGACGCAACAGAGCAACACCCCGGAGGGGCAGAACATTGCCCCCTGGTGGGCATGCCGGGTGGATCCCGGTCGGGCACATGCGGGAGTCTGTCTGACTGCCTCCTCGTTTCCAGCTTCGGAAAAATGAAAAAAAAATATATACACACACACACACACACACACAATGGAATGTTATCCAGTTTTTGAAAAGAATGAAGTACTGAGACTTGCTCCAACATGGATCAACCTGAAGGACATTATACAAAGTGAATGTCTTTGTAACCAGATACAAAAGAATAAATAGTGTATGATTCCACCCAAATGAGGGACCTTGACAGGTCAAACTCATAGAGATGGAAAGTAGAATGGTGGATGTCAAGGTCTGGGAAGAGGCGGAAATGAGAAGTTAGTGTTTAAATAGGTACACACTTTCAGTTTGGCAAGATTGAAGAGCTCTGTGGGTGGATGGCGGTGACAGTAGCAGTATAGTGTGAATGTACCTATGCCACTGAGCTGTACCCTTAAAGGTAGATGAGATGGTGAATTTTCTGTCATGTGTACTTTACCACAGCTTAAAAGTTTTTTGAAATATGAAGAATATGAAAATGGAGGAGACTAAGACATTATAATAATAATGAAACTTATTGTAAGTTTCGTGTCCTAAGACAGGGTTGGAATGGATCATGGATGAGTCCAGCAGCCTGGTGGATGCCCAGGGATTGATGACCTTGAAATTCCTCAAGATTTTCATTTCTCTGTGATGCTAAAGCCATAGCTATTGGATGGACTCCAAGAATTATTACACATGTCACTGAAGGCTAGAAAAGAAACCAGATAATCGGTTGTTGAGGACATTATAGATGGAGTGATTTCTAAGGGAGTACCCATTATGAAAAACTAAGGTTGCTAAGTAGAGGAGGCAGGCAAGGAAGGGTCAGTCAGCTGTTCATTGAAGGTCTCTGTGTGCCTGGCATTGAACGGGGCACTATTAGGAAACAAAAGCTGCAAGGTAGAGCTCTATACTGAGAGAGCTGCCATCAAGCCAGAGATATGATTTCAAAGAGTCAGGGTTCCATTCAGTGCTAAACGGTGTGGTCATACGATGAATTTCGTAAGAGATCAGGATGTATGGAGATTTTGTGCCAACTTGTCTAGTCCGGAACTGTTGTTTCCCAGAATTCTTTTCCCTGAATGGTTCTGGATTAGCATTGGCCACAAATGAAATCTGCAACATTTAGAAGAAGCCATTTTGTTCTGAATGAAGGTCAGTATCAGAACCACATGATGATGCCTCTCATATTGTTGCTGATTGGCTGGCTCTCCTTGGTTGCTGGCAAGGGTAACAGTCGGCCAGCAGCTCCGCTAGGGCCAGCCAGATCTCCTCCAGCATCTGTGAGTCCTGGGGGGCACACGCCGCTTTGTGACGAAGAGCACCAGCTTCTCCTGGCGGTCACCCACACCATCAAAGTCAGAGGCAGCAAGAGAAAGAGGCAAGTTCCAACTTGTTGTCCCCATGAGTTCCAATGTGCCCTCATGGGTTCGCATTTGTCTTTGTAGGTTCCAAATTGTCCTCACTTTTCTCCACTTCGCATCCATCTTTTCTTCCTAACTGCTGGCCTTGCTGACCTAGAGCAACTTTGAGCCCAGTGCTAGAAATATAGGCACCTCTTACCTATGACACAGACAAGGCACATGAGGCCCTGGCCACTGTCTCAGTGGATAGAGCATCAGCCTGGCATATGGACGTACTGGGTTCAATTCCTGGTCAAGGCACACATGAGAAGTGACCATCTGCTTCTCCACCCCTCCCTCTTCTCCTTCGCTTCCCCTTCCCTTCCCGTAGCCAGTGGCTCAATTGGTTTGAGTATTGGCCCCAGGCACTGAGGATGGCTCAGTTGGTCCCAGTGCATGAGCCTCAGGTGCTAAAAAATAGCTCAGTACTTGAGCACTGGCTCCAGACAGGGTTGCTGGGTGAATCCTGGTCAGGGCACATGTGAGAGTCTGTCTCTCTATCTCCCCTCCTCTCACTTAAAAAAAAAGACAAGGCCCATGATGCAACAAGCAGCAAGCAAGCAACAAACAAACTAAAGTGAAGCAACAATGAGTTAATACTTCTTGCTGCCTTCCCTCTGTAAAATTAATAAATAAATAAAATCTTTAAAAACAAACAAAAACACGCTAACCACTTTCTAATGTACCTTCCAAATATTACTCATCCATCTCTATAGGATGGACGTTGTTCCATTACAGGCAATATTATCTCCCTCTCAGTCATGCCGCCGCTAAGATATATTCCTGAGCCGGTCCTCGGTAACCTTTCTTTCAATCTGCTTCCTTCCCATAGCTCTACAATTGCTAAACATCAGCAAAGCTGTGAAACCCACCAGGAAAAAGAAAGGGAAAAATTAAAGTAATTATACGCATATAGTTTAGTAGAATCGCCAGGATGATATCTGGGCTTTGGAGTTACAATTGAGAACGAATCCTGGCTCTGCACTTTCTAATCATTGTCCTTTAGCCAAGTTGCTTAACTTTTTCAAGCCTCAGTTTTTTCATCTGTAAAATGGGAGAATAATCCCTTCATTGTCAGGTTTCTGTGAAGACGGAAGAAAATGCGTATAAAGTACGTACTATGCTGGTTTTTAAGGGCTCAGTTGTATACCAGATATGTATGTATGTGTACCTGTATACACACACACATATACATATGCACACACATGCACATAGCACCTGTCTCTCCATTAGGACTACATTGGGGGAAGGGAGTCCATTATTTTGGTCCCTGTCTCTTATCTCCAGTAACTGAGAGGTTTATTATGTAATGAATAAGTGAATGGATGGATGGATGGATGGATGGATATGGATGGTGACTTTTGCCTTGCTAAGCATCTCCAGAATAGATGGGCCAATGGAAAAGAAATGGACCTGAAAAGTCATGACTTTGAAACAGAAGTTAAGAACATTACCTGCAGAGAAATCACTCAAAACTACCGCAGCATTGGGCTCTGCCAGCTTTTTGTCCTTGGTCCCCCAGGGTTTGTTCTTCAAGCACCACACCATTCTGTGTTTCCTCCACACATTTTTAGCCTTCAAATCCCTTTCACAAACATATCGTCATTAGATCTTTGCAATAGCCCACTCAGCAGGAAACATGAACATTAGTGTGAATATTAATGTCTCCAATCTTACAATCAAGGGAAGCAGTTTTAGAGAGGCTGGGCAGTAACTAAAGGCTGGTTCCATCGTGAGCAATGATTTGACCAATGTCATTAAGCAGAGATGCAAAAAAGAACCCCAGTGGCCATAAATTAAAAGCTTTTCCAATATAGCAAAATTATGGAGATTGCATCCTGGTCTTGTGTAACGAGCAAGAGACTACCGGAGGGGAGTCAAAGTTCTCATTTCTGGGCCTGCTTTTATTAGCTGACATTTGGCACAGAGAAGGGGAAAGTCACAGTCTTAGCAACCAAACAGATCTGTGTTTGAATCCCAGCTCTGCCACTATCTGTATAATATCAGGCAAGGTACTTAATCTCTTTGAGTCACATTTTTTTCAATCTAAAAAATTGGGATAATATCTGATTTTAAAGCTTAATTGAGGTGACCTAGCAAAGCACTTGGTACCTACTAGAGGTTCAATTAATGATAATTCTCCATTCTCCCTTCACTATCTATAACCTCTGGTGTGGAATGAAGAGAAGCAGTGAGACATAACAGTTAAGAGCATGGATATTGCACCCTGCCTGTCTAGGTTTGAATTCTAGCTCTGCCATTGATACGCTGTGTGACCTTAAACAAATTACTTAACCTTTCTGTGCTTCGGTTTACTATTCTATGAAATTGAGATAATACCAGTTATCTCACAGTGTTGTTATGAGGATTAAATGAGTTACCATTTGTAAAGTGCTTAAACTACCTCTTGGCTACATAGTAAATAGTATGTATGTTTCCTTTTTTAAAATTAAAAAAATAACCAGCTTCACAGAACTTTTATGGAAAGAGCAGCTGTGAAAATATTTTTCAAATCTAGAAGAATCAGAGAAAAAGAGAAAAATACTAAAAGCATCTCCCCAAATCATCAAAACATACTGAGCCCGTCAAATTCATTGACACTAAGTAAAGTACAAAATGATTAAGTCAAATGTCATTCATTCAGTAAACATTTGCTATTGTGCACTGGGCACTTTGCTAAGTTCTCAGAAGGGCTGCCCTGAGTCCAGAAGCCTGGTAAAGTGATGCTCAGAGAGGCAAAAAAAAATGATGCTTCAGGGCCCAGGCCCAGTTTGTTACATTCAGTATTCACTGGCATGCATCCGGAGGTGACGGAGTACGTATTGAGGGAGAAATCAATTTGCCATAGACTGGATCTCCATGCTTTGCCCAAGCTTCACCACCCCACTCCCACCCCCAAATTCTACACGATCATTCAAACAAAGCATTATGGGCTATCTCTGATTGGAGAGCCAGGAAAAGAAAAGAACAGCAACTTCTGTGATCACTCCAGCTATTCCGTGTGAGACACAGGCTCTGTGTGCAACTCATTCTGCAGAATTCTGCAGGAATAAGTCCAAATGAGGAACTGCAGAGACATGGGAAAAACTCGGGACCTTAGTGAGCTTCATCACCCTGATCACTCTATCTGAAAGAGCCATCCACTGCCATCACTATGACATCAGCCTGTGTCGAAGTCGATTCAGTCTCCTAGAACAAACAGCAGGCTGGGTGGCTTACAAACAACCAAAATTTACTTCTCATCATTCTGGAAGCTGGACGTCTGAGCTCAGGTGCCAACGTGATGAGGTGAGTGTCCTCACATGATGGAAAAGTTCTCTAAGGTCCATTTCAGAAGGGCACTAAGCTCAATTGTCAGAGTAACTTCCAAAGGCCCCGCCTCCTAACACCATCACATTGGGTATTGGGGTTCCCATATGTGAATTTGGGGAGCACACATTCAGACCGTCGCACCATGTTTAGTTCCCTTAGCACTTACTGCAATCTGAAATTATCGACTCGTCTAGGTTAGACACTCTTCATAAGACTGTAAGCTCCAAGAGAACAGGAACTTTATCTGACTTCTCCCCAATGTGTCCCTCCTCTGGAACAGTACCTGATAGAAACTTGATCAATATTGCTGAATTAATAAATGAGTGAATGAATAAAAAATATTTTACCTGCTTGAAATAGCCTGTACATGAGAACAGCCCTGGGACCCTCATCCACAGAATCCATCACTAGTCAAAGAAAAAATGTAAACCACCTCTGTCAGTCTAATACTTGACAGTTTCCATAGCATTTAGCATGCATTTCCTGCTTTAGTCTCGGCAGCAGCTCTATGAGATTACTACTATCATTTCCATTGTACAGGCAAGAAAACTGAGCCCCAGAAACATTCAATGCTCTCCTCCAGGTCTGGTAAGTAACGGAACTAGAATGCAAATGCCCAAGTTCAAGTTCAGTGTTTATTCTATGCCTGAGGAACCTTTTAAAAGAAAGGCACATCTCTGTAGATCCTTTTCCAATCTGCGTCCACATCCCCTAAGATAGGGCCCAAAGTAATTTCTCCACTCTGGAAAAAAGAGTGGCCCGATGGAGAGAGTTCAGGCTGGAGTCCGGACCGAGCTGCAGGAGCCAGTTACGTAACCTTGGACAAGACTTGGCACCTTTCAGGGGGATGTAACAAACCTGCCTTGTCTGCCTCACAGTGTGCCATAAGGCTTTAGTTTTTTAAAAGAAGATTAAAAATGCCACAAAGATGTAAGCTCAACATTACAACAGGATGCCAGGGCTCTTGTGTCCTGGCCTCCTTGATTGGAGATCTGGTTGTAAAGGGGCCCCAACTCCCTCGCCCCCACCATGTTTCCATTTGATTCCAGGGACTTTCCATTTTCCCTACTTGACCCTCCCTTCAGAGCCCAGACCAGGAGTAGATAGTAGTGATAGAAACTTTGGGAATATACTAAAAACCACTGAATTTTAATCTTTAAGTATGGTAGATAGAGTCTATCTCTCTTTTTTTTTAATAAAAAGAGGGAACTGCTAGTCCCAATAAGAGGCAAAGACCTACCTAAGACAGTGAGGTAACATGATGGAGACAAATTATTTATAGATTTTGAAGAAGAAGAAGAAGAAGGAGTCAAATATGATCACAGTTTTAGGCCTAAAACTTAGGCCTTTAACAAAAAGAATGGCAGGCAAGATTGGAGAGATAATGATCAACTCGGTGTAGATACAGAGACAGGCAAACGTGGGTTTACTGTCATTCGTATGGGAAATAATTAACAAATAATAATACATGAATAAACTGGGTTCTGTGTACTCACAACTGTACCCCTACTTTGCCCCACCCTGTATAGCAAATCTGAGCTTCCAATGGGATGCACAGGTGCACACATGCTTTAAGAAGCCAGAACTAGTGAGGACTTGGGAACAATCTACATAAAAGCCGTCGTTAAAGATTAGGCATTGGGGGAGCTTCCTTAAGATGGTAAAAACAGGAAAAAGTGTCATCAGAAATTTTATACCTCCAATATTCCAAGTCTTCTCTAAATTGATGGGCTCTAATCCTTGTTGGTCTATAAATTCTTTTTTTTTCTTTCTTTCTTTTTTTTTTTTACAGAGACAGAGAAAGAGTCAGAGAGAGGGATAGATAGGAACAGACAGACAGGAGCGGAGAGAGATGAGAAGCATCAATCATTAGTTTTTTGTTGTGACACTTTAGTTGTTCATTGATTGCTCTCTCACATGTGCCCTGACTGTGGGGCTACAGCAGACTGAGTAACCCCTTGCTCGAGCCAGCAACCTTGGGTTCAAGCTGGTGAGCTTTGCTCAAACCAGATGAGCCCACGCTCGAGCTGGCGACCTTGGGGTCTCAAACCTGGGTCCTCCACATCCCAGTCTGACGCTCTATCCACTGCACCACCGCCTGGTCAGGTGGTCTATAAATTCTTTGTGTGTAGTTTATCTGGTTAGCCGGGAGTGTGTCCGATCTCATTTTTCAAAGGACTTCTGTTGTTCATCTCAATGATATAGTGAGGAGCTTATATAGATCCCACATGAACTGTATCGCTAAACTGCAATGGCTAAGTACATTGCAAATACGGACTCCTCTGTCTCTCATTCCACATGAGAAGCAGAGGGACTTGACTGCAGTTAAACTGTGTATATTCTTGGGGAAATGTTTGTTGGTGTGATTTTTTTCCAAAGCAAGATCACTAAAAGATACAGCTATTTTAAAGCTCTGTCTGATCACTCTAGCACCTGAATCTCCTGTATGTCTACTTATATTGTCTATGTTTCCTCTTGGGATTTGGACATTTGATTCTGTTTTTCAGCATGCCTTGTAATTTTTTGTTGGATGCCTAACATGGGAAATCAGAATTTGTAGAGGCTGTGGATAATGTCGTCTTTCTCCGAGTAGGATTAAAGTTTTTTCTGCAAGCAGATAAAGGACCAGTAAATCACCTTGAGTCTATTCAGGTTTGGTTTTAGGATTGATTACTGTGGACCTATTTCAAGATTTCCCTTCCTCCTAGGGCAGAGTCATGACTCTGAGAGAATTACTTTAGGGTGTAGCCCTTACTTTTGTGACTCAGGCCTCTTGGGGTCTTAACTGTAATCCCTGGATGTTTTCCAAGGCTCCTCTGCATTGGTAAGACTTGAACTTCATCCTCCACCTCCCCGGCATGGTTCAGTGGCTGTCACCTCTGCCCAGCACTTCCGCCTGGCTGCCGCGATATTCTTCCTGGTATCCTGGAATCTCAGTTCGTCCTTGTGTAACTCAGGAGTCATCCCATGACTTCAGGGAATTCATGACCTCTGTCTACTCAGCACAATGAGGCGATGCTTCCCCCTCCGGCTCTGGCTCCCTCGCTGGGGATGAGATGTCGCCTCTGGCGTAAGGAGGGCAACAGGGAGCTCCTCTGATTGGCCTCCACTTCCCAACGGTGTTGGCTGCTCCCCAATACTTTCAAACGTATTGAAAGATTTTGCCCAGATTTCATTACTGTTTTCAGCCTTTGGGTTAATGAAAGACATTACTCCACCAAAAACTAGAAATCTTTATTAAAAATAATAAAAAGGTAATAAGAGCTCACACTTGGAAACCCACCTGGGGGAGCCAGGAGGGGGCAATCAGAGACAGGAACTGAGGGAAGGTGGGAATCAGAATTTGGCAAGCTCATGGAGGCCGAAAGAGAAAAGAGCCTTGGGGTCGTCAGCATTACCAAAAAGAAAAAGAGAGTCATGAAAAGAAGGCTAGAATAAGGATGTGTCCCTGACAAGGAGCAGGTCACGGGTGTAGCATCTACTGGTGGTCCCATGGGTTTATCTTCATCAAAAGTCACACTTGTTGGAGTGGGCGACATGTTTTACAGCTGTGTGAATCTTCCCAGAACAGTTCTGAACTCCCTGCATCTAGCTGCTCATAAATTACAAGACAAGGAAAGTTTCAAATATTTGAAAGGCATATGTTTGGGGAAGGCAGGTGGAAAGTGATGGATACATGAATTTACCAAAACTTCCAAACTGCCCTTTTGCTGTTCTGCTTGGCTATCTGGCCCCACCCTTACTGGACTATCGCCCCTGAAACAGAGAAGTTCTAGGAAGCTGGTCAGCCACCCCGAGGAGAAGCGTTCTAAGAAGCCGATATCGTAAAACTACAGAAGGGAGTATACCAGAACTGCTGATGCAACACACACTTGCTCAAAGCTCTCCCTTAACCCTATAAAAAATTTGCCTCAGAATCTGTTTGGGTGCACTTTTCCCGCAGGAGTGCCCGGCAGGTCTTTCTCCTCTAACAAAGCCTGCACACCTGGTGTTCGAGTGCCATCTCATTCTTACAGAAAGCTGCTGGAGGGGTCTCGTGTGATGTGTCCTTAGCAGAAAGGAGGCAGAGATGTTAATTTCACAGAGCCAACCCCCCGCCACCAGACTATTTATACCCACCAGCAAAAGTGCCAGGTGCACGGCATTCAGTTCACGACTCAGGAAGACAGAATGTGAATCTCATTTCAAGGATCCCCGCTCACATGCGGAGAAAGGAATCTGGCAGGAGCCTTCCCTCTCACCCTCTTGATACCAAGCAGGTAACAGCCTTACAGGAAAGCAGCTGCTTGTGAGCACAGAGCCCAAGTGATCAGGCTTTGGGTCTTTAAGAAATACAGTTTCCTCCGCTTCATCTGTCAACATACATACTTTTTTCCTTTGCATTTGGTGGAAAGATCAGTGTGTCCACATCGACTAGTTTGACAACTGGAGACCCCAAGGGTTGCAGGTTCACATCCTCATGGTTCCCCTTCCAGGAAGGAAAGAGTTTGCCCTGTGCCACCTCCCCTGAGCTCACCCCCATTCCTGATGGAAAGGTGCCCGTTCTCACGTGCCACCTCCCTTTCTGTAAGTATCCAGTCAGTCTCCAGGTTGTAGGGACAAGTCTATACAATAGTCTAACCTAGTGATTTTCAACCAGTGGGCCACAAGAATTTTTAAAGCATGCAATACCTGACTGTTTGGTCAGGGACACTGACCTCTTTTACCAATAAAAAAAATGACAACAGCCAACACAACAATAGTCATCTGGGTGTGAATGCCTTGTCTTGAACCAGAAATCTATAGGTTATGTAAGAGGGTTGCACCTTATTGCACACGTCACATAATAAGGTTGTGTCTGAGCGGTTAATTCTTGGTAGCAGAAATCCTTATATGCAAGCACTGGCACCTGACTTTTAAAAGGTCACTTTGGAGCAAAAAGGGTAGGTAATTACTGTTATTATTATTATTTTTTTCTTAAATCAATCAAAATTAAACCTATTTTTTTGTCAGATTACCAAAAAATATATAACATTTTTTTGGTGTGCTGTAGAATTTTAGTAATTAACTTATGTGTGCCATGAGTTTAAAAAGATTGAAAACCGTTGGGTGAACCCAATGAAGCATTTCACAGACCAACCAAGTCACAGGCAAGTGGAGCTAGAGATGTCCACGTGGAACTCCACAAAGTAGTGTGCTTAGCAGTTGAGGGTGTCAGAACTAAAGCTAGACTGCCTGAACTCAAATCCTAGTTCTGTCACTTTTTACCTGTGTGATCTGCAGTAAACCACGTAGTCTCCCTGTGTCTCAGATCCCTCTTAGGAAAATCAGGGATGATAAGACCACTTCCCTTGCAGAGCTGTTGTGGGTCTCATACAGTGCCTGGCTACGCCTCGGCTGGCAGAAGCAAGCTCATCATAACCCATAACACACCCTGTAAGCGGGCAGCGTGGTTACCCTTACTACTCTTGGGCACATCTGTTTTAGGCAATGCTTCCTGTGTGGATTTTAGGAGACAGGACTCCAGGTCTGTTGAGCGCTGAGCGAGTCTGCGTTTGCACTGTGCAGGGTCAGACGACCCCCGGCAGCATGGAAGACGCTCACTGGCCCGGGGACAGGAAACTGCTCCGCCCCGAGCCGAAGCCCTCTCGTCTCCAGACTGCTTGGAGGAAGGCTGCCCCAGAAGCAGACGGGGTGGGAGAAGGGCTCTGCTTGGGGTGCCAGGCAGAAACAAGGGAAGGGTGGAGACAGACTCTCCCAGAAAGCCTTGGCCGCCTCACCCAGCAGGAGGGAAGCAACTGCCACCTCCATCTTCCTGCCTGTGTGTGCGTGGTCGTGGTGGGTGATCAGTGACTCATTGCAAAGGGCCCGCCTCTCGATGAGGATAGGACACATCTGCATTAGGCTGATTAAAAAGAGTGTCTTGTCAACTTAACAAGTGTGATAGCCGAGAGCCTGGAGAACAAATGCGGACAAGGGCTTCGGAGTCCGGAGTCCCTGTGTCCTAACCCTGGCTCTGTAACTTACCAGCTCTGTGACCTTGAGTTGTTTAGCTTCTCTGGTTCTGTGACCTTGTCATAAAATGGGGATACTAATTTTCACTCACAGGGCTATCGCTGAGTGGCAGAAGAGCCAGGCTATGTGACCCACTGTGCGCATGCTGTGCCGGGCTCAGAGGAACTAAACACAACAACGACCATATGTCTTCCTTTCCCTCCCTAAGTGAATCAGTACACCTAAGACCACGTAGGTGCAGCGCGCAGTTACTTGCCAACCTTTCTACCCGTGGTGTCCCGGGTGTCTCCAGACTTCCTAGAACTGAACCACAATGGCTTAGAATACAACAGAACTCTGAGTTTAAAAGGTTCACAGTCCTATTGCCTTCTCTACTCCATTCATTTTGAACGTACTGACTCAGCCATGGAAAGGATGTTTATTACTTTAAAAAATGTAGACCTAGGTATGCTGTCACCAGATGGCAGCAGGGACTTCGCCTAGAGCTATTTAAGTAATTTCCTAAATTTATAACCTTTAAAAAAAAACAAGTTACCATGTTTTGTATATATTTTCTTTTTTAGTTTTATTTTTGTCTTATATTTTTGTTGAATTTATTGGAGTGACATTGGTTAGTAAAATTGTATCGGTTTCAGGTGTACAATCCACAGTACATCATCTGTATGTTGTACTGTGTGTCCACCACCCCAAGTCAGGTCTTTCCATCACCATTTATCCCCTTTACCCTGTGTTTATTTTCATGTCGAAGTTCCCTACGCGGCGGGAACTGTGATCCCCTGATATTTATACGGTCACTGCTTAATTTAGTATTTGTCACACAGGCAGTGCTCAGTAAATCTTTTTTAAGTGAGCTTGGGGTTGAGCTGTTCTTTCTACTTAAAGCATATAATTTTAAAAAATCAAATTCAATATGACTCGCCTCACGATGGTTAACTATGACTCAAGACAACTAGTGATATTATGTTTTTTACTCACCAAACATAAATGATCTGTTCACATGAACAGCTCATTAACAAAAGATGCTCACCAGAGGTCAGACGATCCCCGATATTTCCAAATTATATTTCATCAATTTTTCTTACACGTTTCAACATAACCTTTCATGGAGTCTGTCTAATAACAACAAAAATAACAGTATCGCTGTCACCATGTATTGAGTGCATACGGTGTGCCTGTGTGAAGTGTTTCACGTGGATTACCTGAACTCGTGTTGTAGCTTCAGGATGTGCTCTGATGCCCAGTGGGGTGGCAGCCCAAGGCCTCCCAGCTAGCAAGACAGATTTCAAACCCAGAAGCTTAGACTCCAAATCCAGGACTTTCCCCTGCATGCAAAGACCTTGGGCTTCCCAGGATCTATCCCACAGACCCTGCCTCACACCTCAGTTTTTCCCTTCTGTGACTTTCCGCTTCAGCCAGAGGATCTGTCTAACATACACACTGGGCAGCGTCACAAACTCTGCAGTAGCTTAGAAGACACCTGCTTCCCAGAGGGCTTTTCCTGCCTTCCCTGCACAGCCGATCCTATGACCTTTCAAGACCCAGGTCTCTGTCTCTTCCAGAAAGCCTTCCCTGGTCCCCCTGCCCCCCATCACCACACATAGACACCAGGAGTTTGTCCTTTCTCTAAACCATCACAGCAGGGTTTTCGGCACACACCTCACCCTGTAATTTCAGCCTTGGGTGCAGAGGCCTCAGTCCTGTCTCTGCAGTATGCTGCTCGCCTCAGAGGCAGAGTCCACACAGGACCCGTGTAGCACCCAGCACAGTGGAGGGGTGCCATGACCTGAGTGGCTTTGTCTGACAAGTTAAGCCACACAGATTCTCCTCTTTTCCCTCCTGGCTTCTCTCACAGCCACCCCCATTTAATTGATTTAATGAGACTTTGTAGGACTTGCCAATGAAACACCAAATGGGCCCATATGCTGCTTGGAGCTGCCCGATTAATCAAAGGGCTAGAGAAAAACAAAAACGCTGGATAAAATCAAAATAAATAATTGCCAAATAGTCTCCATCTGTGTCTTGTTGTCAACAAACAGAACGCTATCTTCCTGCCTGCTCCGATTACACAATGAGGTTTCAACCAAAAGGCAGGAAGAGTAAGGGAACTGAAAGCGTTCAGGAGATAGGCTGTGCCCCGAATTCACTTGGGGGAAGTTCCATTGGCTCAACTGGCGTGTTTTAGGCACCAGCCTGCTGGACCCCGGAAATGTAACGGCACAGGCTTTTCTGTCCAAGAGCTGAACACGCGAGCGAGCTCGTGAACGGAAGGGGGAGAGGGAAGATGAGCAGGTTTGTCTGGGTCATGTGGCCTGGGGAGTTTCTGTCACTGCTTCCAGGCCTGGCGACTTGACCTGTGAGAGGGGGTGATAACCAGGCGGGTGAGGGAGACGTGAGACATTTACATCGAGGCCTGGCTCACGCTACGCGCTCAGCATTGTTCACTGCCCTCCACCTCTGCCTGGTTATCACCCACGGGTGTAATTCCTCGCTCAACACAAATGCTAAGGATTAAAAATACAGTTCAGGGAAACAAGTCTATGAATGGTGACCTCATGTAAAAGCAAACCTGAGCTAAATAATTTATCTTTATATCTCTTGCTGAAATCCATCATTTCTTTCACTATGAGCCTCAGAGGGTGCCCCCCCCCCTAGTTAAAATATCTTCAAAAGTACCTAAGATCCAAGTCTTGTTCCCCTGTGTCACTGTAAGAAATGTGTCCAAACTTGTAGGGAATTTTTATAAAAGTTTATTTGAGCCAAACTGATGACATTGCCCGGACGGGAGGTCTCAAGGGCTCCCGAGAGTAGTAGTTTTGCAGTTTCTTTTATACACGTGACACTAAGTGGGGAGCTCAGGGAAGATCACACAGAGGTGGGAGGAAGCAAGGTGCAGGATGGGTAAGAAGATGATGTGCTCTCTTGGGTGCGGTTACGCTTTTCAGGGGCCTGAAAATGAGGCATCTCAAAGGTGTGTTAACCAGATGCACAGAAACAGGGAACAGGGCTCGCTTACGGTGAAGATAACTTTTTACGAGGAAAGTTATGGGCCTGAGGCATGGCGACCCGCCACAACCTGCCCAGTTAGGAAGCGATGATCAGAGCACTCCGCGAGGTTACTTTTGGGTAGATTTACGACAGAGCTCACTTTTCGTCTACACCTGTGTGTGAAGTGGAAAGGACAGTATTCACCTCACGGGGTCCTTGTGAAGACTGGATGGGACGACTCGTGTATTTATTCAATCAGTGTTTGCTGGGTGCCGCTGATGCGGCAGCACTGTTCTAGCTTTTGGGGTTACTGCAGTGAACAAAACAGATGACAAAAAACAAGAACTCCATCCCTCTAGTGGGCAAGGAAAGGTAACAAATATTGATGTAAAAACAGGAGTGGGCAAAAGTAGATTTACAGTTCTGGGTACATGAAACAGTTTATTCTTATATTATTACTTATTAATTTTTGTATTATTTGAATTATTATTATTGTTATTATTTCATATTCTTACTTATGATGTATCTTTTAGGTAATGATGGCTGGTAATTTAATCTACTTTTGCCCACCCCTGTCTATAGTGTGTCAGGTGGTGAAATACTTACGAAGCATTTAGTACAAGTCATGCCTTGTAATAAATAAATGCCCAGCATTTATGGTGAGGGATATAATGACAAGGACCAAGAGTACTTCACCAAAAAATGTCATCTTCTTCAAGGTCAGGCTCAAAGGCATGTTGTAGGCGAGATGTTGGGAAGGGTCTCAGTGCCCACAATCACTCAATATAATATCACCCATTTGAAGAAAGAAGGTCATCCCTGGAGGCGTCAGTGCCATGGCCAAGTCAACAGTGTTTTTCCTGTATCCTTGAGACAGGCCCTGGAAACAATTTTCACACTCAGCCACCCCCATCTCTAATGATTTTCTCACTTGACTCAGTGATCCAAATATCCCCAAAGACATTCTCCTATGAAAAATGAAACTATGTTGGCAAGATATATATAGTCTGTGGCCCTTTGCTTCCTGATATACGAAGAAATAAATCAACTTGGGTGTTTGTTCTCTGACATCGGGACAGGGTTCAATGTTGTAAACACTCAGAGGCTACTGACCGAAACCAGAAGCTCTACCCTTGGAGAAGGTAACTGACTTTAACTCTGCATCTGAAAATGCAAAGAGCTGCTTAGAATTGGCATAGACATTTTCCAGTTAAAAAAAAAAAAAAGCCTCACCCAGGGAAATAAGGCTGCTTGATTACGAGCCCCTTGGTAAGAGGAAAGGCGTGCTTGGTGTTGAGTTCCAATAGTATGATGGGAAGTACGAGGAAGCGGACATGCTATTCCTCCTCTCTCCTAGGAGAGCTTCCCAGGAATAATAGGTCCCTTCTGGCGATTACACAGCAAATCTCTGGGTTTTCTAGGGCTGAGAACTTTCTTCCTACTCCTTGGAGACCTAACACTGAGTGGAGTGTCAGGTCCATTGTTGACGAGCTGGGGAGTGTTCATTGCCTCTCCTGACCCATCCTACACCCTGTCCCACCCAGCTCTGTTCCCCGTGAGGTTGACCTATGTGCTGTACATCAACGTGCTCCCTTGCCCCCTGGTTGAGTTGGGTCAATAGTGATGTTGGGGTATTTATTTCCTAATTCTCTCCTTGTTGGCTGGCTGCGAGCTGATGGTGTCCCAATGAAGCCATTTCTCCTGTTGGGGCATCTTCTTTACATACTCCCTCTCTCTGGGTTCTAAGAATTGCCTCCCCCCTTGCATTTCAGGCTTAGGAGGAGTAACAGCTTCCGTGAGTACTCAGCCCAAGCCACTGTACTACCCTTTTGTCGGTTTTCTCAAACCCTACCCTAAATTTCAAAAACAGCTAATTTATTGAATGCTCTTCAAATATCCAGTAGGAACTTCCCATTACTTCCCTTCCATGACCGTGACTTACAGAGAACATGATTAATGAATGTTTGCAAAATGAATTAACTGATTAATGGGCTCAAATACAATTATGCTATTTGCATATCTATCTGCCATTATATTCCAGACCAGAGATTCCAAACCCATCGAATAACTAAGTCGTCTGGAGAACTTTTAAAAACGAACATTCTCAGGCATATCTCAGAAAAATCTAGAGATCGGGTCTAGGAAATGTCTGTGCATAGCTTTAAAGCTCACTAGGTAAACCTGATGATCAGGAGGGCATGAGTGCCTCTGTTCTAGATGGCTCCCTTAGAATCACTAGCCATCACAGCCTAAACAGAGTAAGAAGGAACCAAAAGTCAAATGAGAGCAGCAGAAGAAAAGAGAGAATGAATACTAGCAGGCAATCCTGAAAAAACAGGTGAGAAGTCCCTCCATCTCCACCCTCGATGACCTTGACTTTCTTCATAATCATTTTCTCACCTGGCTTTGTATGGAGGGAATCTTCCAGACCAGCCTACACCAGAGGCAGGGGTCTGGAGCCCTGGGAAAGGGACGGGACCCCCTCAATGCTTCCTCATCCTACCTTCTGCTCCCCTTCTTCAAAGGGGCACAGAACTCCTGTCTCCAGAGCACTGGAGACGCCCCACTTCGGGGAGAAGGAGCTCAGGGATGCAGGTTCCCACCGGGCTGGACATGGCCACCAGAGAGCATTACCTGACATGTGGCTGTGCAAGGACAGAGCCGCTCTGCTTTGTAAGTTTGACCGCTTTAGATACTTTCCACTCTCTGAGGCTCATCTCCCGAGTCACCTCTCCGTTCTTCCAAGTCAAAGGCTGCCATTCTTGGTCCTTGCTTTTTTTTTTTTTTTTTGGCATTTGAGAAATTTATCATGTATTCTTTTTCTTCTGTATATGAATCTCAACCTTCCCCTGCCCCAGCTTTATTGTAAATATGAAAAGGGTAGAATCCCGTTTATGTAGTACTAGCCATGTAGTTTCTTAGTGTTTGTATAGTAATTGTGGCTTGGGTTGTCAGAACACCCAGCTCTACAGGGGCCTGTATTAGATTATCATTAACAAGCAGGTGATATGGAAAGTCATGCTGTTTTGGAGTTCTGCAAGATTCTTATGTCTACCTTAGTAGGTCAGAAATACATTGGTAAAATTCGAATATCTTGTCCTCTGAAAGGACCTTAGGAATCATCCAGGTCAGTGTCCCCATTTTACAGACAAGGTTGTATAGTTTCAACTCAGTCACCCCTCCAGTTAGGATAGGACTGTTACTAAGCTACAAATATGGGGACAGTTCTGGGCTCCTTCTCCTCCCATTTCCCTGACAGGGGTCAGTCAGTAGGCCCCGGGGCACAGCTGGCCAGGGCAGGACACCAGCTTCTCATCAAACCCACGGGATGGTGGCAACTTCCCCCTCCGGGAAAAAGACCAGGCCAGTGTGCTTTTAATTCTTACAGATTTGGATTTTTTTAATCTTCTCTATCCAAATTAGTCATTTTAAGAAAAAGGAAAGGAAAGCACTCGTCACTTCTGGGATTAGTCATACACACGCGAGTTCAGTGTCAACCCCAATCACAAGCAACACCCAGCGTAAGACTTCTTTCTTTGTAAGATGGATGGGAAGGGGGGGTGCATAAGTGTCCATCCTAGAAGAGCTCAGCCGGCAAGCTGTCAGGGAGAGAGGAGTGCTGCCCAACCAGCAAGTCACCTTGAAGCACTGAGTGACTATTCTGCAAGGTCACAGCCAATGACAGGCATAAGGTAGCTGCCATTCCCTCAGCTTACCTATCCCGCCCCACCTGTCA
The DNA here is from genome assembly GCF_036850765.1 of Saccopteryx bilineata. Classification (NCBI taxonomy): domain Eukaryota; kingdom Metazoa; phylum Chordata; class Mammalia; order Chiroptera; family Emballonuridae; genus Saccopteryx; species Saccopteryx bilineata. The sequence goes on along the minus strand of NC_089492.1, from coordinate 13,236,113 downwards.
CCACTGTTTGTTCCAAAAAGAGTGGTTGAGGCAACTCGATGAGTAATTGGTCCTATGGATTTTTGTCTAGAATTTTCTGTTTAGAAAAGTTACCCATATAGGGGCGAACCCCTATGACCACTATTTAATCAACCAACTACTGATTGAACTTCACCACACACCAAGCACAGGGACTATGGGAAGATATTTTCTAAGACACTTCAGACAGTTGTACAAAGGGGCTGAGTCGGAGAGACACAAATAACATCCTTAAGAACAAACAGATATAATTAGAAGACAGTATTTAATTATTTGCCATTCCAAATCCTGTGATGCCGTCAGTGCCAGACCACATCCATTCGCATGTCCTCATTACTGACAAAAACATTCACTGACAATAGATTTGTGTGTCAGAAATTGCCAGACATCCTCCAGAGCCAAAGCGGGGAAATAAAGACATCACAGAAATCTAAAGAATCCAATTTTGATCAAAGAACAAGGCAATGATTAAATAAATAATCACAGGAGCTTTTTTCAATGACAGGCATACCTCATTTTATTGCCCTTCACAGATACTGTGGGGGGGAAGGGGGGGTTTGTTGTTGTTTTTACAAATGGAAGGCAAGATCCTCCACCAGCCAAAAGGTGAGTTAGCTTTATTGCCTTACTTGCTTTATTGCGGTGGTCTGCCACCAAACCTGCGGTGTTTCTGAGGTGTGCCTGTGATGCAGTTCTGATCAACTCTAAAAGAAGAAGTCTTACCCAGTCTGGAGCAATGATAACATCACTAAATCAGGGGCTTTTTTTTTTTCAAATATATTTACTAGAAGAGAGAAATACTTGGATTTGTCAGCTCTGGGGTATTTGTTTAAAAAATAATAATAATAAAAGAATCCTACTTTATTACTGAATCAGGATAACTTTTAACCTTAATACATAAGAAGTTCTGTGGAGAACAGGCTTGATGTGTTTGGAAATGTGTTCTTTCTGTGTTTGGAGGGGGGAGGACACTGGTCAAATTGTGCTCCACAAAATCAGGGAATCTTTTCTGAACGTGGCAAAAGGTTTCTTCTCCCGGAAGGCTTCTAGAAATGCCAGCTCCCGTGTGGGTGGAGAGCTTTGGGGACTGGATGAGGTTTCTTTTTTATTTGTTTGTCTATAGAAGAATACATTTTGAAGGGCCTGAAAATCAAGGCCGAATCTCCCTCGAAGAAGGGCGGCCCCCTCCATCTGCACATGCGCAGATGCTTAACTGCCGCCGAAGCCTCATGCGGGTCTACAGCACTTGCTCGATTTGGGCCGGTACTGGAATCACTACAGGAGCTGTCAAAACTACCAGTGCCCAGCCTGGTGCAATTACAACAGATTCTCTCGTGCGGATCCAGGTACAGGATTTGTACAAAGCTTCCTGGGCAATTCCCGTGTGCAACCCAGGTTGAGACCTCAGCAGCGTGTGTTGTTCCCAATGCCCAGGTGGTACCAGGATGTTGGCCCATCAGAACTCAACACCAGCCAGCATCACAGAGTGATGGAAGGGGGGGGGCAGCATCCCAGACTCTGCGGTTGGACCCCAGTATGTGAATCCTGACTCCTTTACAAGTCTACTTATGGCCCCAAAGGCATGGCCTGAATAATGACTATTTCTGTGCCTCCATGTCCTCAACTGTAAAATGAATCCTTCTTTGGGGGCCACTGCAAAGATTAAACAAGGTGCTGTATATAAAGCAATTAGCGTACTGTCTGCCATATGCCGAGTGCGCCCTAGTCATGACTTCTGAAAGCTCAGTGTCCCATCTGGAGTAAGAGGTGACAGGTGAACGGTGCTTGGTGATCAGGGAAGTACTAGCTAGAATTCCTCTTTCTTTTCTCTCCAATAACCTTCACACAAGGTGGGGCACAAAAAAAGCTTTTGGACCTGTCTTAGCTGCAGATTGGCCTTTATAGCGACTGCCCCACAGGGCAGAGGGTAGAGCCTCTGGGGATGGAGAAGGAGCAGCTGTCTCTGGAGATGTGCCCTGGGCCCTGGGCTCCTTGGGAGCTTCTGTCAGTCTCCCAGGGTGGGGGCAGGGCGATGGAGCATCTGACTGGCCCCAAAAGTTCTCTGAACCTGAGGGGCTGTGAGGAAGGGGACAGCCTCTCCATCGTTACACCCCAATATGTGCACAAGTCACCACAAGCCGAGCTGAGATGACAGCAGGGGCAGATACTCACAACCCAGCTTCCTCTCTTCTAAGAACTGCGGGTTCTGAATCACAGTGCAAGCTCTGTAATTCTGATGTTATATTGAGATAAGAAAGGCCACACTACAACAGTAATCCTTAAGTTTAACAGAAGTCACTTCTTTTTGAACAAATATTTCAACTCTAGCTGCCTGCTAACGAACTGTAGGACAGTGGGGGAAAAAAATGGGTGTTATTGGAAGCGAATCAATTCAGCATCCCTGGTCCCTGGCCAGGTGTCTCAATAGATAGAGCATTGGCCTGGCATATGTATGTCCCAGGTTCGATCCCTGGTCAGGGTACAAATGAGAAGCAACCATCTGCTTCTCTCCTCCTCCCTCACCCCCTTCTCTCTTACAGCCCTCACCCTCTTCCCCTCTTACAGCCAGTGGCTTGATTGGTTCGAGCTTTGGCCTCAGGTGCTACAAATAGCTTGGCTGATTCGAGTATTGGCCCAAGATGGGGTTGCTGGGTGGATCTCGGTCAGGGTGCATGCGGGAATCTGCCTCACTATCTCCCCTCCTCTCACTTAAAAAAAGGGGGGGATCCCTGGCATATGCCAGATGTTAAACTGAGGTTTGCAGATGAAAAATAACCTGTTCAAGGTCACTCTGCTAGTCAATGCTGGATTCCAGAAATAGGTTCCCTGGGGCTCTCAAACCTGAGTGCTTGTTGTTGACTATATTCCCTGTGCTCTGCTTTACATCCTGGTGATTAGCGACTATTTCTTTCTTTTTTTTTTTTTAATAAATTTTTATTTTAATGGAGTGACGTCAACAAATCAGGGTACATATATTCAAAGAAAACATTTCCAGGTTATCTTGTCATTTAGTTCTGTTGCATACCCATCACCCAAAGAGAGATTGTCCTCCGTCACCCTCCATCCAGTTTTCTTTGTACCCCTCCCCCTCTCCCTCCTTCCATCCCCCCACCCCCCATAACCACCACACTCCTGTCCATGTCTCTTAGTCTCGCTTTTATGTCCCACTAATGCAGGGGTCTCAAACTCGCGGTCCGCGGGCCGCATGCGGCCCTCCGAACAATTTTGTGCGGCCCGCAGACTAATCCACGAAGTTCAAAATATTTTGGATAAAATTAAGTAAGCCTAGGGGCCTACTTGTATTTTTCATTTCTCTAGCATCCTAGCTAGATATTAGCTTAGTTAACAGCAGTTGTGATGCGAACTAGTTTCTGGTCGTTTTGTGACACTGAGTAAACTGTATGTACGATTGTGCTTGTTGTACTGATTTTTTTTTTGTTTTCAACTGCAGTGAGAAAAGTGTTGCATAACAGTTGCCTTTTGTAGACCTAGTGCGGCCCGCCGAACGGCTGTGATCTTGCTCTGAGGCCCACATGCTGAGTTGAGTTTGAGACCCCTGCACTAATGTATGGAATCCTGCAGTTCTTGTTTTTTTCTGATTCGCTTATTTCACTCCGCATAATGTTATCAAGATTCCACCATTCTGCTGTAAGTGATCCGATGTCATCATTTCTTCTAGCTGAATAGTATACCATGGTATATATGTGCCCCATCTTCTTTATCCAGTCTTCTTTTTTTTTTTGCAGTAATTAAAAGCCTTTAAGCAAACTCTTGGCCAATACAGCAAGAATCCATAAAAGAGTAGTGTCCTTAACATGTTCACCAAGTCCAAGTTGGCCCCATCACCATTAGCGACTATTTTTATAACCGACAATTTGTACTTCTTAATCCCTTTAACCAAAAATACTGTCATAATTCTGTATGGTGCCGGATGGGTACTAGACTATCAGGGTGACCATGTTGTAAGCTATATAAATGCCTCATTACTATGTAGTACACCTGAAATTAATATACTCTAATATTGTATGTCAACTATAACTGAAAAATAAAATTTAAAACTATATTTTTTAAAAATATTTAAAAAAATTCCTGAGCACTTTCAGAATTGCTTGGAGGGCTTGCTAAAGAGACCACAGGCCCTCACACCTGCAGAGTTTCTGACCCAGGAAGTCTGAAATGGGGCCCAAGAGTCTGCATATCTAACAGGTTCCCAGGTGGTGTGGATGCTGCCGGTCCGTCCGGGGACCACCATTGGGAACACACGGTTTACAGCGACAGCATTGATCACGTAAACCTCGGCCATGAGAAAGAGGGGAAGGGAGCCCTTCAGAATAACTCCTACAGGGGTTGTTGGGTTTCCCCGCTGCCTACACAGCAATGACACAATCATTTGTCAAGAGGATGCAATCTTCAGTGACCTCGCAGAACAGCTAAGGACCCAGGCTTGACTAGCCCCCTGGAGCCGGTGACTGGGGCCCGGGGGGCCTTCCTTGTGCCAGGTAAGGGAAAGTCCAGAACACAGAGACTGCACCCTGGAAATGCAGCTGCAACAATCTCCACGACCTCTTCAGGAGACCTTGGCAACCACTGAAGCCTGAAGGCAATTTGTGGCCATTAACAGAAGCTGGGCCTCGGGTGACCTCACAAGGCTCTTTCTCTAATGTTTACCTGGTTTCCTACAACCTCAGCATTAAGGATCAGAGGTGAAAACAAATGGTTTTAAGAAATCATCCCCTGCTGGCAGCCCCATCCAGGTACTGGAAAGGCTTTCTGCAGAATTAGAAGAGTTTCTTGGCTGCCAGCATGCATGAGCTCTGTGATCGCAATCCACAGGCTCAACATAAAACCACAGGCTCATTACCGCAGTGCCACATCCCAATTAAAGCCACACGAGCACACAGCTGCAAAGGATGCGGCAAAATGGAGCCGCCAGCAGAAAGACCAGCTCGATGCACGATCGGCTGACACGAAACCAGTGCTTTGAAGCTTACGGCTTTGAGAAATACGCCATGGCATCTTTCAGAAGACACAGTGTGAAGTGATTGCCACCTACCCAATAGCATGAGCTAGACCAAAATGGCAAGAAATGCTGGCCCTGTGAGCTTCTAGTTCATTAGATAATGTTGCAAGGTGTGGATGTTTGGAAAGAAGGCGAGAGTGTGAGCTTCAGTCAGCCCCGTGATCCAGTTCCTGCTCTGCCATTTTCAACAGCTGTGACTCTAAGGCAGTGTTTTTCAACCAGTGTGCTGTGAGACATGGTTAGGTGTGCTGTGGGGAAATTAAACATGGGTCCCCAAACTACGCCTGCGTGCCGGATACGGCCCATGGAGGCTATTTATCCGGCCCGCCACCAGCCGCCTCCATCCGAACATAAACATTCCCCTCACAATCCCTCCAGCTATCAGCGACAGGAAGAGTGGAGGCACAGGGAACGCTCACTGACCAATCACCTTCTAGGATTCATCCTGACCACTAGCGATGAACCAATAGTAGGTCGCCTCTCATCCACACCCAGGAAGGTCCCCGCTCGGGCTACCGCGCACTTGTCATTGTGTGGCCGCGCCCAGTAGTTGAAGCTGCTACTCCTACCCATGGTCCCGATTTCTAATCCTAATCAGGACTGGAGGTAAATGTTGCCATCACTAGATGAAGCCTCAGCCTCAGCTGGTTATGTCTATCCCGATGGTGTATATAGATATTTGACCTTTTTCTTTTTAAAAGAGGCCCCTGCAGAGGGTGATATACAATGCATCACAATGTTATCTAACTTTAAAGCTAAAGTTTGCTGATCTTCCTTTAGACAGTTTTTGGTTATCTGTTGCCAAGGAGTTCCCCATTCTGGCCAACAAAGCTATTTTGACATTGCTCCCGTTTTCAACCACATATATATGTGAGCTGAGCTTCTCAAGCTTGACTCCGATAAAAACTAAAAACAGAGAGAGACTGAGACCTGTTGAGGAAGAGCTTCGTGTGTGTCTTTCTACCATTCCTGCCAGGATATGCCTTTTGTGTTCATCGAAACAGGCCCAGGTTTCACACTAAGTGAGTATAAATACATTTAGAAACTATATTATTAACTATATGTATAATATGTACTGAGTTAGAGTGTCATTTTGTGTCATTTTGGTAGGTGGTGTGCCCCAGGATTTTGTAAATGTAAAAAATGTGCTGCGGCTCAAAAAAGGTTGAAAATCACTGCTCTAAGTCATGGCATTTTTTTTTTTATTTTTATTTTTTTGTATTTTTCTGAAGCTGGAAATGGGGAAGCAGTCAGACAGACTCCCACATGCGCCTGACCGGGATCAACCCTGCATGCCCACCAGGGGGCGATGCTCTGCCCATCCGGGGCGTTGCTCTGTTGCAACCAGAGCCATTCTAGTGCCTGAGGCAGAGGCCATGGAGCCATCCTCAGGGCCCGGGCCATCTTTTGCTCCAATGGAGCCTTGGCTGCGGGAGGGGAAGAGAGAGACAGAGAGGAAGGAGAGGGGGAGGGGTGGAGAAGCAGATGGGCGCTTCTCCTGTGTGCCCTGGCCGGGAATCGAACCCAGGACTCCTGCACGCCAGGCCGACGCTCTACCACTGAGCCAACCGGCCAGGGCCAGTCATGGCATTTTTTTGAAGACACATTGTGGTTGTTTTCTTCATTTACTTTTTCACCATTTGAAACTATGTTGTTCTTTTTTTTGTTCATTTATTATCTATGGAATAAAAAATCATTTGTCAGCCAAATCAAGACATTGCAAAAGTGAAAGGGCATGCTAAAAATTGTGAACAGGTGTTAATGACCGGAGACAAGCAGGGCCTTCTGGTCAACCTGATCACAGGTCCCTTGGACCAGGATGCGCACTCTACGGGAACAGGTCTGTTTTGTCCATAGTGGGTCCCCAGCACCTACAACAGTACCTCACACACAGTCAGTGCTCAGTAAGGACTGTTGAATGAATGTGAACACTTTCCGACCTCCGTTACTTCAGCCATGAAAATGGGTGTGCCAGCCATGAGTGCTGACTGTGTTGAGAAACAAATGATATTGCTAATGTGCTCTCAGATCTTCAATAAAATGCTTATTTCCTTTGGTGCTATTTTCATAGAAAAAGTAAAGTTTTAGAACTAAAGAGACCTTTGTTCCTGGAAGTGGAACCCCAGAACTGGAAGTGATGGTCTTTAGTCCAGTGTTTCGCAAACCGGGTCGAACGTGAGAACCCCAGCTGGGGTTTCAGACCTCTGTCCACAACGCCATTCGGACAGCTGCAGGCTCCCAGTAGGAGGCGGCCAGGCTGGGCTGCTCGGGGTCGACGCGGCAGTGGTGTGTGTTGTTGGACATGTCATTGAATCTCATCATGCCTCAGTTCACCCAGGTGTAAAATTGGACCAGTGACCATGTTTACTGGGAAGACCAGTGGTGGTTAGTGAACTCGGACTTGGGTTTCTGGCCCTGAGGGAACCCTGAAGAAGGGAGGGAATCTGTGAGGATTGGCAGTAATGAATGTCAGGTTCTTGGCACATAGTATGTGATTAGTAAATAGCAGTTATTATCACTGCATCAGGTTCTGTGCGCGTCGAATGTCCTGATGTATAAAAATGACCAATTCATGCTAGGCACATACTAAAGGCTCAAAGAATGTTATAGCATATTGGGGAACAGTCTTAGAATAACATTGAAGAAAGCTTAAAAGTAACACACTCCACCGTGCACTTGACTTAGATTATTCTAATGTCTCTGTTGCTCTCGGACATTACTCTCTGGAATCAGCTTCTCCTACTTAGAAAGAATAGCTGGGCCCCTGGCAGACATATCTTGAGTGATGGCAATGAGACCTGTTATGAAAGTTCAACTTTTTCATTAGCTATAGAAAACGTGACGCTCCAGGCATGCTTCAAGCCTTATTTTAAATTCCAAATTAGTTGAAAGTTGGAGTACAAACTTGAAAGCGAAGTTCTGTAGCCTCGCTTTCTAGATCATTCTGGCTTTTGTATTATTCCCTGTAGGAGATGTTGCTATCTGGAGCGATGGGCGGGGCAAGAGGATGGAGGCTTAGTCCCGGCCTCACCATAAGCTAGCTGTGTGGCCTTGGGGTCCTGGTTTCTCACCTGTCAAATGGGGGCTGGGGGTGGGCTAGAATTGTAAAAGCACCACTTTCCATTTTCCCAAAACTTTGACATGGTTGGGTGGTGGGGTGCTATTACTTTCAAAGAAGTCTGAGCGTTAAGTGAGGTGGGATGGGGCTTAAGCTCTGCCCCCCACAGACCCAGGGAAGGGACCCCACTGTCTGCTGCAAGGTCTTTCTTACTGAGAATGGAGCACCCTGAAAAACAGAGGCTGGGGCTGGTAGTTGTGGGGTATGGGAGAGACATGGGGTTGTGGTGGCAGCACGAGGTTCAGGGGGTGACCGACTGGAGCAAATTCTGGAGAGGAAGGCGGGAAAGTGAGTGCAGACTGGCAGTGGTGAGGGGGAGTTGTTGGTGACTTTGAGCCTTTCTGGTGGAGGGATGGGGACGAAAGTCCAACTGGAAGGGGTTTCAACAAGGCTGAAACAAGAGGAATTACAATTAATTAGACATACTCTGGAGTTTTGCGTAGATCTAGAAAACCGCTTTTAGAAATAAAAAAGATGAGATCGGTAATCACTTTGCACAGGGCCCGTCACGTTGTAAGTGCTGAAACACATGAGGCAATTACTATTTTTTCCTTTATTTCTTCTTTATTTTCTCATATGATCTTCACTACATTCCTGAGAGGCCCAGAGGTCTTTCTGAAAGTTTGAAATAAGAAAATGGAGGCCGATGAATATGTTGACTTCGCATCTCGCATCTAGTTCATCGGTTTATCCATTCAAACCACACGTCTGCTGAGTGCCTGCTGTGTACTGGGGTGAGCAGGTCACTAAAGAGTGGAGACAAGAGCCACGTCTCCCTGTTCACAGCTCCATACTCTTTCCTATTTATTAGGGGAAAGTTCTTAAAATGTTTAAACTGATTTCTGCTATCAAATGTGTGAATTATAAATCATCAAGGCAACTCAACTCCCTGACTCCTCAAAGAGCTATCTGTATAGTGACTGGATACATTTATTTGATCTTCTCCATTTCTTTAAATGTGTGCTAGCAGCTTCTAGTAGAGCCGGGAAATCACCCTTCCTGTGATACCCCAGAGCCTCTGTGAACTGGGTATCAATGTCGTAAGGGCTGACTTTTCTCATGGACAACCACCAGCAGCCTCTCCATAGTAGGCTTTTTTGGGCTCTAGAAAGCCATCTAAAGTTGGCCTCCTGGCAGAGGCTCCAGAGAAAGGTTAATGAGTGATCATTCCTGGGTTCATTTAGATACAAGAAAAGCCATCTTTGGGGAACAGGGCGGCAATTCTCAGTTCCTCCGCCATCCATCACTGTCAAGCATGCAGGCTTTAATCAATTGCTTAGCACTGAAAAGGTTGAATGTTCAAGTGCAATCTATCTTTTTAACTTAATTACAAATGTTCCTTTTTTCAACCTCTCAAATACCCCAATTCCTCCAACCAAGGAAACTGAATGCAGAGTCAGAGAAGAGGTACCTGGTAACCTTCCCATCCCCACCGTGATCGCCAGGATGCTGTCTGCAGGCAGATCCACTTAAACCACTTCCAGGGCAATCCTTGCTTATTGAGCCTAGAGAGCTTCTAGCCCTCTTTGGGATCCATCGTCACCAACAGTCCTTTTCCAACATGGAAGGGACGGCCAGAGACAGGATAGGTTCCAGTCACCAGGCCCTTCCAGAACTTTCTGCACTAGACCATAGCCCAGTGGTTATATGTGTGGGCTATGGAGTGCGCCAGGCTAGACTGCAAATTCTAGAGCCCACACCTACTTTCAGTTTGACTTTGGGTTGGGTCCCGGCGCTCATTAAAAACCCACCTCAAATTGTTGTACAGATTCAAAAAGGTAATATGTATGTGCATAGTTTTATCACTCTTTGCATCACTCAATAAATCAAAATAAGAATTATCCATGACTAACACTGCTTTTACACAGATGAGAGGGACCGCAGAGAAGAAGGGTTAATACAACAAAATCAGTTTGAACGTATATCACTGGTTAAACATGTCACCTCAACATAGGTGATGAGGACTTGTATTCAGTGCTGCCATGTACAGTCAGATAATGCCATGTGCGGGCCCCCGTGACTGGTCCTGTGCTAGAAGGACAGCTCTCTGGGGCCAGCAGCCTTGCAAATTCAATATGGAATGGTCTGTTCTCCTGCTCTTTTCCTTTGTGCATCTTTGGTTTGATGGCCTCAAAGTGGAGGTATCCTTCTGCCTTGCAGTGCTATTTGCAAACTCCTCAGACTCCTGTCCCATCACGTCATTCAGACAGCTTTGCCTTAGATCCGAGGGCCCAGACTAGAGGATGGGGAGCTGCATTTCTTGGCGAGCTTCTGCTGTGTCCCTGGTTAGGTTTCTGTCTGGCATGCAGCAGTCCACCTCCGGTGATCATTCATCCTCAGAGGTCAATCTCCCTCCCCCCTACAATGCTTCAGATGGCTTATGATGTGAGCTGAATTGTGTCCCTCCACCCCCCAAGTCATATGTTGAAACCCTAACCTCCAAGATCTCAAAATATAACTATATTTTGTAAAGAGGTAATTAAGTTAAAATGAGGCCATCAGCGTGAGCTCTGATCCAATCTGACAGGTGTCCGTATAAGAAGAGAATATCAGAGCCCACGGAGTCACCTGGGACGTGTGCACACAGAGAAAGGACCATGTGAGGACACAAGGAGCAGATGGAAATTCAGAAGCCAAGGAGAGGGGCCTCAGAAGAAATCAACCCTACCGACACCTAGATCTCGGACATCTAGCCTTTAGAACGGCAAGAAAACAAGTTTCTGCTGTCTAAGGAACATCGTTATGGCAGACTGTTTCCCAACATCCAGAAACTTCTATAACATCAACTCACGAATTAAGATATACCTCGCTGACTCATTTATATGATGGCTTTGGGAAATTCTATTTCCAGCCAATGGTTTTTATGATGTCACCTGACAGAGGGTAGGAGAGGAGCCATAGAGCTTGAGAACGTTCTTCCTGAAGAGACTGGCTCCCATCTGGCTTCTTCCCGCAGCCAGGATTCTCCCATTCATTTGTTTCCAGTCACGTCACTGAAACGCTCTTTTCGTGAATAAGCACCAAATCGCTCACAAAATGGAATTCGCAGTTTCTGGTCTCAGTTCTGACACTCAGTGGGATGTTTCACATCTGAGGCACTGTGGAGAGCTCCACGATGCAGCCGTGACCTTCAAATGCAAACTACGGATGTGCCAGAGTCCCCCACACGCACGAACATCCTGGGGGCGAGGGGCCTGCATATGCTACAGTGGGAAGAGCACAGCCTGGCAGAAGCCACGCCTCATACAATTCATCTCCCTCCCAGCCCCAGGCTTGCTGAGTGATTAAAATTCCCTTTACAAATGTGAATTTGCAGACATTTCTAAGTGAACTATTTTCCTCCAAGGAGAAAAGGAGTCAAAGCACCAAGGAAAGAAAGAGGCTCTGGGGAATGTTCGGTGAGTGCTAGCTCCTGGGATCACACCGTGTCTACTCAGGCCACTGGGAATTACCGCGTGGAGAGAAAAATGAGCTGATGGACAGTCATCGCCGAGAAGGGAAGGGGGGTGATTCTACGTGAGAGTCTGTTCTTCCTGTATTCCTCATGTTTGAACGTCACCTTGTAATAATCCCCGTCATTTTTTACACTTAACAACTTGGTTCTCCTTGGCTTGCTATCTTTGTTAGGAACCACTAAGGACACCCATGTTCATGGATTGATTTAAGAACGATTCTCATTCCTTTGAGTCGGTGTGGATGAGCCCTTGCAAGAACGCGCTGCCGAGGGTTCTGGTCAGTGGGGTCTCAGACAGAAGCACCTCCCTCGGCTTACAGAGGCTGACACTCAAGTCAGAATGCCTGTTTGTCGAGATGAAAAGTACAACTGTCAACAGAGCCCAGCTGCCCACTTCAGCGCTGCTCAACTGTCTTTCCCTATAAACCAAACATCTGGATGTCCAAATTACGGGCAATGTCTGTCTGATGACTGCGACGCTGAGTCAGGGTGGGATGCATGTTCGGTTGCCACATGATAGGACACACCCACCCAAGAATAAGTATGGTGAACCCCTGGGGAAGCAGACCCTCTCCACCAGACAGTGTTTGGAAGGCTCAGCCTACACCTGACTCATGGAGGGTTTTCTTACTACTCTTCTTCAGCCCGACTCTCACCTTGGTTCACAGGGTCTTTCCCAAACCATAAACTCCAGGTGAACAGGTTTCTGCCAAGAGGACGCCAAGGACTCCTGCTTGGTCCCCTTGGGATCAGGTCACCTTGATTAGTTTCCCATCATCCCATACTCCTTGGTTTATTCCCAACCTCCATCTGTGGGATCTCCTGGCTTAACTCCCAAACGGAAACTTTTTTCATCTGAGTTCCTAGGGAAACAACAGGTTGTCTGCCCCCTTTTTAGTCTCTCTTTTGCTTTTAAAGAGTTATTGAGAATACAGAGAACAAACTGATAGTTTCCAGATGAGGGTAGGAACTGGGTGAAAAAAGAGAAGATTAAGCAGTACAGATTGGTAGCTACAGTATAGTCTCAGGGATGTAAAGGAGAGCATAGGGAATAGAGTCAGTAACACCGCAATAACGAGATATGGTGTCAGGCTGGTACTAGATTTATTGGGGAGATCACTTCATAAGTTATATGAATGTTTAACCACTATGCTGTGCACCTGAAACTAAAACAATATTGCATGTCAACTGTAATTAAGAATAAAAATTATTTTGGAACAAAATGAGCTATTGATAGAATAAGACAATGCATCACACCATCATAGGGAAAGGGGGCAGATGGGAGATCTCCAAGAGAGCTGCTTAGTGATTGTGGCAATCCATACCCTAACCCAACCCCAAACCCCAAATGGGACTCAAAGCGTAAGAATGCCCCAAGGGGGACTGTAGGAGCAACAGGCCCACCATGGACGTGGATCCTCGGAGGAGGGCGATGCTGTCACCCTGTGGCCTGACCAGTGCCACCTTGATGGGGACAGTGACTGACTGCCCCAGCTGACAATGAAGCTCTGAACAGATTGCTCACTGAGAAAGCCTCTGACTTGGAGTTGCAAGGTGCTCAAGGACCCAACAGGTACTCAGCTTTGATGCGAAGCACATTCCAAGGTGGTGAATGTGGTTGGATATATTACCTGCCTCCTGATCTTGGGAGCAATGATGAGGCCTCCTTGGAAGTGGAGGAGAGAGTGTGAAAGGGAAACAGAACAGTTGGCTTTTCCTTTTTAGTGAGAAAGAATTACAAGGCACTCCTCTCAGGGGACATTTTATTCATGCGTGTGTAGGGCCCCAAGGAGGGTGCCAACTGCATCCTGTATCCTCCAAACTACAAGTCACTCACCACAGACAGCGGGGCAGCTGGAGAGACTGGTCGATGCCCACGTTTCTACATATTCGTCCACAGCCTATACGCTTGAAAAGTGGTCTTTATGGAGAAAGGGATGACTCTCACTTTCAGGAATGAAGGAAAGCTGAAGTCTAAGGGTCTTTCCAATGACCATCTTCAGCAAAAACAGTTGTTTGTGGAGCACCTGTTAATGACTGACCATCAGGCAGGCACTGTGACTGTATTCCCCTACTATCTCTAGAACACCTCTCATAGCTGCTTCTGCCCTAGATGAACAGCCATATCTACTGGTTCACATCTTGTCCATCTTTTCAGTCCTAGATTAACTGATACCGCTTCCAGGAAGCAGTCCCTGATTTCCAAGTTAAATAAACCATCACACATGGAAATATGATCATGTCCTTCCCTTACTCAAATCCACTGGGCGATGGTCCGTTGCCTAGAGACAAAATCCAGTCTCTTTAGGGAGAACAAGAAGGTTCTTCATGATTTAACCTTTGTCCCCAGTCCTTCCCCAAACTCCTTCACTTGACATCCCAGCCATATGCATCTACTGAGTTTCCTGAACACAGCAAGCTCCCTTCGTGGTTCCCTACTGCGGGGGCTGCACCATCAGTCAGGTAGCTGAATCAACTGGCATTTGAATTTCTGGGATGTGAGGCATGCGAAACCTGGCGCCCAGTTCTAAAAGGGCTTTTTAAAAGGTTCTTTCCTTGAAGCACATCAAGAATCATGCCCACGGTCCTTGAGGGTCTTTGCATCTGCATCTTGCAAACAGAGCACTCCTGAGGCCCTCAGGATGACCACGGAAGATGTGTTTGTGTCCTCTCCCCAAACTAACCCGTCCTGCCTGCCTGTCAGCACCCTGGCGTCACGGAGGAAGGCATCCCTCCCGTGGGTGGACAGAAAACCCAGGGCTCTGCCACTGCTCTGTCCAGGGTAGCAGGAGAGTGTGGCCCCCATGCAAAAACAGACCTGTCCCAGCCCTGACTTCTTACTTACCAGCTATGGGACCTTGGACACGTCTCTGAACCCCATTTCTTCATCTGGGGAAGGGAAGTGATAACACCCCAAAATGTTATGGGGAGGACCACCTGGCACACAGCAGGTGGTCAGTAAATGTTTACTGTTTTTAGAATTTCTGGAAGCAGTAGGCAATTGTTCTTCTGAGATACCACTGGACCACAACAAGTATTTGGACCAGGTTTTACGCACTGACTGAAGAGATCGACCCAATCATCTTGGATGTACCTATAGTTCAACATTAAAGGATCAAGGTCATGTCCTCCATTCTCATCCTCCCTTCCAGGCCTCCCTGTGGAGACCAGTCAGCAGTCTGGTAAGTCACTTCTCTGGAGGGAAGCATCTCTGTGCTCCGGGAGCATGGTCAAGAATCCGACCTCTGTGACTCTGCCTCTTCAGGACTGACTGTATGCTGTGCTGGTTCTGGGGTGGAAAGATCTAAGAAGGTGGAGGCAGAGGTAACTCACTTGGTTACCTGTTGAGTCGTGTGATCCTGGCTGAGTTGCTTAGGCTCTCTGAACCCCAGACGGCTCTTCTGCAGCACCTGGGTGTCTGCCTCACAGATAAGACAATGAGAAGGAAAGCATTTTGTAAACTCTGAAGTATGGCTCGGGTCTAAGCTTCTTGGGTTTGCTTCTTTTTCTCTAGGCCTGTTTTACTATAGGTTAAAAATCTCTCAGCCACAATTCCAAAGTGTAAAAACATCTGAACAACAATATTTTTTTGTGGCTGCAATACTTGACCTGAAGTAATGTAAGTCTATTTAAAGATTTGATTTATCCCACTTATGGTGAGTATTCAGGTTTTACGACAGATATAATAATGTATTTGGTTTGAGAGTGCTGTTTTAGTTACCTCTGGGGTAAAAAAGTAAAGCAAGAGATATTCTGAATTCCGAAACACATCTGTCCCCGAGTTTTGCTTATGCAGTTACAGGTTTATATTCTAGATGCAGATCCTAAATTGTAATCTGCTGGTTGCCTTCCTGCTGTGAGCATGAGTCTTGAAAAACTACAAAACGGCCAGCAGAGACGGCAGGTGAATCTTAGCTTCCTAACAGCTAACATGTGGCAACTTCTTTCACTGATTTTGTCATCGGTTCTTACCTCTACCCACAGCAGAGAAAGTATTTGTACAATTGACAACAAAAATCGCTGGCCCGCCAGGTTGACAGCTTGGCCTAAGATCTCACAAGTCCCAGGCAGAGCTGAGAGCACATTCAGGGGCCCGCTGCCGACACAGGGGCTCCTGGGCTCAGTCTCGGTCACATGAAGGCACTGCTTATGCTACTTTCCACCTCCGATCTAGATGTTAATGTTCACAGAAGCCACCAGCCTCCTCTCAGCCTGAAATATCCCCTCGTGGCTCAGCTACACCTGTCGGCCAGCTCTCCGTGAAAAGGCTTCACAGGGGTTGAATGGCTCCAAGGTTTTGAGCATCTTCAGGATGGACCGACAGTTATGTGCCTGTCTTGGCATTTGCCACAAAGTTAGAGGAGCAGCAGTCTGTGAAAATGGGGCAGAGCCCAAAAAGTCTGTTTCAAGGCTGCATATGGCAGCATGTTAGCCTTCTGGTAGATGTCTTTTAAGAAAACCATGGTTTCTGAAGGAATTAAGAATTTCCCTGTGGGAGACAGGCTGTAAACTGACCAAGTCCTTATAGTAGGGCTTAGCCTAAGGCTAAGCTCTTCCCCACACCCTTGGCTGCTGCATGGTGGGGGGGGGGGGGTGCACTCTTATGAGGATTCCTGTTTATACCTTAGATATGTGACTTTGTATCAGAAACTTTCCTGTTTTACAAATGGCTTTGTTCTCTGCACTGTATTATAAAGCTAGCCGAGGGTCCCCCCCCCCCCCCCCCCGGCCGCCGCCCCACCCAGTTCCATTCTTGTACGCCATCAGCCTACAGGAGGCCTCTTGATCCCACCCTTTTTCTCTGTGTTTATTTCCTACTCCCACACAGTTCCCACTCGAGACCAGCACAATGATGAGTTGCTCTGGTTCACAGCATTTCCCAAATGACCCAAAGGAGCATAGGAAAACTGGAGGTCTCTTTCTCTCTTTTTCCTTTTTACCAGAATCAATCACTAACGTTCCCAGCTTCCCTCTTTTTTCCCATGTACAAGGTCACGAAGAGAGAATTATGCTGGGGGTCAGGAGGCCTGGTGCCTGTGCTCAGGCCTGACACTACCCAGCCCTGTGTAGACTGCAGAGGCGTGCTCTCTGGAGCTGGCCCACAGTGCAGCATGGAAATCAAGCAGATACATGTTTTAA
Source organism: Saccopteryx bilineata (assembly GCF_036850765.1). NCBI lineage: Eukaryota > Metazoa > Chordata > Mammalia > Chiroptera > Emballonuridae > Saccopteryx > Saccopteryx bilineata. Next base: position 13,219,364 of record NC_089492.1, on the reverse strand, counting down.
TCCTTGCTCTGCCCCTTGGACAAGTTACTGTATTTAAATTTCGGCCCTGGCCGGTTGGCTCAATGGTAGAGCGTCGGCCTGGTGTGCGGAAGTCCCGGGTTCGATTCCTGGCCAGGGCACAAAGGAGAGGCGCCCATCTGCTTCTCCACCCCTCCCCCTCTCCTTCCTCTCTCTCTCTTCCCCTCCCGCAGCCAAGGCTCCATTGGAGCAAAAGATGGCCCGGGCGCTGGGGATGGCTCCTTGGCCTCTGCCCCAGGCGCTAGAGTGGCTCTGGTCGCGACGGAGCGATGCCCCAGAGGGGCAGAGCATCCCCCCATGGTGGGCGTGCCGGGTGGATCCCGGTCGGGTGCATGCGGGAGTCTGTCTGACTGCCTCCCCGTTTCCAGCTTCAGAAAAATACAAAAAAAAAAAAAAAAAAATTCTCTGCTGCCCCTCCCCCATCTATAACACCTATCTCAAAGATGTTAGAGAGAATTAGAGAACGCAGTGGATGTAAAATACTGAGCACAGCCTCGGAACACCGTAAACACTAAATAGATGCTGTTTCTGTTGCTGGCTCTATGGATAACCTGGGCCTCCGAACTGAGCGACACGAACGTGTGTAATGAACAGCTCTTGCCTTCAGTGATTATGGATTTATTGCCCAGAACAGAAAGACTGAGGAAACATCGTGCATTTGACAGATAAGCTCATTGCAATTCAATTTCCAAATGCATGGCTTCTTCGAGCTTTGGAAAAGCTACTCACAAGCTGCCTTAAAAAAAGAAAAAAATCAACCAGCACAGCTTTAACTCGGGCCAGTCACTGACTGCCAGTGGAAAAGGAAGTCGGAGAAAGGAAGTAAATAACACTGACAAATAAGTGCTACGACAGATAGTCTTGCACTTTCAGGAGAGCACACTGTACCCAGGTGTGTCCCCCTGATTTTTTTTTTTTTTTCATTTTTCTGAAGCTGGAAACGGGGAGAGACAGACAGACTCCCGCATGCGCCCGACCGGGATCCACCCGGCACGCCCACCAGGGGCGACGCTCTGCCCACCAGGGGGCGATGCTCTGCCCATCCTGGGCGTCGCCATGTTGCGACCAGAGGATTTTGTAAAATAGAGTCACCTGACCCAACTGCACCAGGGTTGTTGTTACAATGCAGATTGCCCCAGACCCAAATGAATGAGATTATCTGGGTTTGGGGGTTTGAAAATATGCATCTTCAACAAGTACCCCTGACGCAACCAACACTTTGAAAATCACTGATCTCAGGCCGTGTTATATCAGGCAATAAATGCCACGTATTATTCAAGTGCCATCTCAGTAGGATTGCTCCTCGTCTCCGGTAGAAACTCATGGTCTAGAAAGGAGCAAAAGACAAGCAAACAGACCATCCTAGGAACTGCGTCACCAAATTACAGGGGAAGACAAAGTACAGTGGTGCCGCGAGGTGGGGGAGGAGGGGCTTGGGAACACAGAGCGACAGTGGTGAAGGTCTTCCCCAGTGGAAGCTCCACCTGCACATTTTTCAACTGGACAGAATGGTGGAGTGCGGAGGTTAATGGATGGATGGCGAGAGGGCACACAGAAAAATAACACAAGCAAAGCAGAGAGCTGGGACAGCCCCTGGTACGTCTGAGGGGCTGCAACGATTCTTTCTATGGCTGAAAGGCAGGGAATAAATTGGGAAGAATCGTGGAAACATGTCTTTGTAACTGCAAAATTACAAATTATACTTTCCTTCCTCAGAGCAGCAAATTTTCTGGCATTAAAAAGCATACGCAAATCTCTAGGCTCTACTCTAACTTTTTCTCTCCTTTTCCCAGTTTTAAAATACACTTGCATCCTACACCAAACCCTAAGCAGATGCTAACTATAGTCGGCTCTTTGAGCCTGCTCCATTCATTCTGCTGAGTCAGCCTTTCCACTTTTGTCTTACACTCAGACTGTGATAGAGTCAATTCAGTCAATTAGCTTTAGTCCAACCCAAGATTTACTTTCCATAAAAATCTCCAGTCTTGCCCTGGCTGGTTGGCTCAGTGGTAGAACGTCAGCTTGGCGTGTGGAGGTCCTGGGTTTGATTCCCAGCCACGGCACACAGGAGAAGTGCCCATCTGCTTCTCCACCCCTCCCCCTCTCCTTCCTCTCTGTCTCTCTCTTCCCCTCCCGCAGCCAAGGCTCCATTGGAGCAAAGATGGCCCGGGCGCTGGGGATGGCTCCGTGGCCTCTGCCTCAGGCGCTGGAATGGCTCTGATTGTGGCAGAGCAATGCCCCAAGATGGGCAGAGCATTGCCCCCTGGTGGGCGTGCCAGGTGGATCCTGGTCGGGCGCATGCGGGAGTCTGTCTGACTGCTTCCCCATTTCCAGCTTCAGAAAAATACAAAAAAAAAAAATCTCCAGTCTTATTCTTATGCGGTATTGTTATGCTCTAACTCACTATTTAAGTTATAAGCTCATGAATTGACGTTTCAAGTCGGGCCTATTTCATGTATCTATTGGTATGGAACATACCATCCCAAAACTTCATGGCTTAATAACCTGGGTGTTTGCTCACTGTTCTGGAATCCAGACCAGGTTTGCTGGACGAGGCTTCTGATTATTCTGACAGTGGTCATTCATTGGCTGAATTCAGCTGCGGGCTAGGCGGGACCTGGGCCCAGCTTATAGGCTGGGATGCCAGGACTTTTCTCAGGCCTCTTCAGTCTCCAGTTTGGAAAGTCGTTGAATTTGGAGGCTGCAAAAAAATCTTTGAGGCCATTCAGGATAACTTTCTTTGACTCACCTATACTATTTTTTATTGAAAACATTTCTTAAGCTCATGCAGACATTGCCAAATCCTTCATAGTGATTCTCTAACTCTATCTCCAACCTTGTGAGGCAGGGATTATTATGCTTTCTTTACAGATTAGAAAGTCAAAGCTCAGAGAGGCTACATAACTTGTCCAGTATTACCTAAGCGATAGAGCCAAGATTCAGACTCAGGTCTGCTGGCCCCAAATTCAATGCCCCTTCCATTCATCTATATTCCCACCTGAAAACTGCTCAAAGGTAGGCTCACCATTAGTATGGGAAATACAACCATGATATCGCCCTGGAGGGTCTGGTGTGCGGTCTTCTACAACATTTAAAGTTTTCAAGACCCCAAACTTAGCATTGTGTGTCCTTTATCTATGTCTGTATCCCTAACAAAACTATTTGAAATCACCCATTAATTACTTTTGGAAAAGAAGAATATTTTTGAGGGACCCAGATGTCATTATTTTCTACCCTCATCTGTACAGTGGGGCCTCCAGGGGATGGGCTGTGAAAAGAAAATCAGACCCCTAGAGTAAAGGTGCTTTGAAACTGCATCGGACTCAGTGCGCGTGGGGCACAACCATGGTCCTAAGCCCCGCTCCTTGCTGGTCTCGGGAGTGTGGAAAGTGGCCCGCCGGCCCGGCACACCCAGAAAGTTCCCTGGGACTGAGCAGTGGAAGCTGCCATCAACATTCCATTTCAAGCTTGTAACCACATCATTTACCGCTGGGCAGAGCCAGTTTTAAGTTTTCTTCTAACACCTCCTCCTTTCTGAGGTTTCCCTTTCCTTTGCTATTACCTAGTCTCCCTGTGGGCTCGGAAGAGAGGACTTCTGTTTGCCCAGGCCCACCCCAATCCGGTATTCTCATTCTCCCCTGTGCCCCCACTTCCTAACCATCCCAGCATCTGCAGGCTCTGATCGCAGTATCTGCTCTTTTCCCAGCCTTGTTGTATTTTTTAAAAGCCTACTGAAAAAAATAGGCTCCAAAGCAGAGAGAGGGCTGTTCTTATTTAAAGCAAAATCCATCCCTGGAACGTTTGGTTTAATTTTCATCAAAGATGTGTATGATGAACAGAAATTTCAAAAGTTAACACAGAATAAAATCCACTATAAATGTCCAGAGAGAGCAAGTGGAATGTTCTCTTTCCCATTATTCCTCAGCTCAAAAATATTTGTCAGGTTCCATTTTCTTTCAAATTTTTTTTCTTTCAAATATTTAACCACCGAATGGAAAACAGAGGGAGTCCTAAAAACTCGCTGCATTACAACCACTGACTGAGCACCTTCCATAATCCCAGCACCTTCTATATTTGCCGGGCATTACACGAAAATAATCTCAACTCTTAAAACTTTGTAAGAGATGTCACAGTCTCAATTCTATAAATGGGGACAGTCTGGAAGACATTGATCCTCATGGGTAAGTTCGCACAGGAGGAACTGATTGACTTAGAACTGTTGGACTCCAAATGACAAACACTATTAACAGTTTGGGAAAAGCCAAAGCCTTCAGCAGTGAATGGAGGTGTTTCTATGTGACCTGCTGCCAGGTCTGTGTGCGGCCGCCACCCCAGCCCCACCCCCGAGGTGCAGAGCTGAAGCCTAACGAGTCCTGATGAGCAAGTAGCTCAATCTATCCATGTATATTTAATGAGTTTACGACCTCTTATCAAGCCTTCAGAAGTTCAAAATTGATACTGGTGCTAATATAAAAATAAAACATGAAGAGGGGTACCTGTAATATGGAATTGTTATACACAAGGAAATAGATACAGCCTTTGCCTCAGTGCTGAGATACCACATAAGAAATGTGAAACAGCTGAGGTTGCTGGTTCAAAACCCTGGGTTTGCCTGGTCAAGGCACATATGGGAGTTGATGCTTCCTGCTCCTCCCCCCTTCTCTCTCTCTCTTTCTCTCTTCCCTCTCTATAATGAATAAATAAAAAATCTTTAAAAAAAAAAAAAAAAAAAAGAAATGTGAAACAATGTGCTAATGGTATCAACAGGGAGTCTCGAGATCATGGAGAACTGAACTCACAAATCAAACTGATTTGGTGTTCTGGTATATATCTCATTTATATTTTTCCTAATTGGTATAATTCATTATGTTTATTTAAAAGGTTACTTGTGCCTGACCAGGAAGTGGCGCAGTGAACAGAGCATTGGACTGGGAGGCAAAGGTACCAGGTTGGAAACCCCGAGGTCACCAGCTTGAGCGCGGCTCATCCAGCTTGAGCGTGGAATCAGAGACATGACTCCATAGTCACTGGCTTGAGTCCAAGGTCGCTGGCTTGAGCAAGGGGTCACTCTGCTGTAGCCCCCCTGGTCAAGGCACATAAGAGAAAGCAATCATTGAACAACTAAGGTGCCGCAACAAAGAACTGATGCTTCTCATCTCTCTCCCTTCCTCTCTGTCTGTCCCTATTTGACCCTCTCTCTGTCAATAAATAAATAAAAGGTTACTTGCATTAAGTCTTCCTGTAAAGATGAACTAATATGAATATGTCAAAATGACTTTATTGCTCAATAGGTTGAATTACAGTATATAAGAAAAAACGGTAATATAATTCATTGCAAGACCTTCTTAGCACCACTGTGAACCATGTGGGTCACTCAGAATCACAGAATTCTGGAGTTTGCATAATACTCAAAGATTGTCCACCTCTCTGGTACTAGAAGATCAAAAGAAGGAATAGAATCTCATGATTCTGTCGACCCATATCCCTCATAATCTGGCTCATCACCGACACCACAGAATGGCAGCAGTGATTGCAGAAAACACCTTTTCAGCACTGCATTTTGAATGTCTACATTTTGCAAAGACAAAATACAAAGATGAATTTTTAAATTACTTAAACTATTTATTAGCTGCCTGAGTGGGAAGACTATTGCAGGCAGATATAATTATAAAACCTAAATATAGCTGGGATCCAGCCTACAGTTTTCAGCCTGTTTATAAAACATGCCAAATATCAGATGGCATGCAAAGGGGGATGTGTTAATAGCAGATAGCTGAAACACTGGGTGTAATTTCTAGAAAAGACTAAAGGGTTTGACTAAGCTTTTGGCAGAGCTGTTTTACAACATACTATTTCTCTTCAATTCTAACTGCTTAGAAATAGAAATGACTTGAAATAAAGGAGGAAAGTTTATGTAAGTACCTCAAGCATTGTTCTTCTAAGAATGTTTGTTTTCTACGCAGGGAATATAAATATGGAAAGCATGGTACCAAACACCAGAATGTTTATATTGTGAATGTAAAATCCCTAAATTATCTACCCCCTCCACTCCATAATGTAATCTTATAAAATTTGAAGGAAAAATAAATGAGTCTTGAATTTGGAATCAGAAAAGTTGTATTTAAAGGTCTCGCTGTTTATACAGCTTTGCAACTTTTCTTGTTTACAAAATTGGGAAATGTATTGCCCTTACCTATTCTGCTATAAAAATGCAATAATTAAGGTATTCTGATGGCTCGTTGATAGTTACTATTTGCTTCTGCCTGCTTTGGAGACTGCCTTTAAATGTTTTAGATATATCTTTTCTACCATTTACAATGATGCATTTTCTTTCTATTTCTTTTTATTTTTTAAAATTTAAGTGAGAGGACAGGAGATGGGGAGACAGAATCCCGCATGCGCCCTGACTGGGATCCACCAGGCAACCCCCATCTGGGGCCGATGCTCACAAGCGAGCTATTTTAAGCACCCGGGGCCAATGTGCTTGAACCTATCAAGCCATGGCTGTGGGAGGAGAAGAGAGAGAGAGAGGGAGAGAGAGAGAAAAGGAGAAAGGGGAGGAGAGAAGCAGATGGTCACTTCTCCTTTGTGCCCTGACTGGGAATCAAACCCAGGACTTCCACACACCAGGTTGACACTCTATCACTGAGCCAACCAGCCAGGGTCTATAAGAATGAATTTTCAACGTTCACTTTTTCCCATTTATCTATTACTTCTCTTATCACCCAAGAAAAAAATCAACACTTTTCACACAGTATGCAAGGTCATCATCATCATGTCACTCAGGCTCCATAACCAATTTATTAATACCTCCCAAATAATTGATGATAAAACTGGCTATCTAGTTCCTAAGTCTATACAGCCAAGAAGCAGAAAATGAGAGACAAAGCAGTTGCCAGAAGTGAGAGCGGCCAAAAAGTGGAAGGAAAATGAGAGAAAAGACCAGATTCCCAAGGTACCACTGCTTTACAACACAGTATCTGTGTCCATGAAAATGATGCTTAGTCACTAAGAAAAAGGTGACAGTGCATTTCATACACTCTTTTAAGATGACAGAAAAATATAACTCTAAAATTAGAAAGATTTACTTCAAAATGGTTCAGATTTTTGCTATAAAAAGATAAATTTTCATTACACTCAAAGTTTACCTTCTAGAAACGGAGCAAAGTAAATGAGGTGTTATAATGTACAAGGCTTGGGTGTCTCTGCCGTAAATGCCCATCGGTGTCATTTATGCCAATCTCTCTAAAGCTTTTTGTGACATCTTCTTAAAAATAAATTATCTCCATATGGGATCATTCTTCTTTCATAATCTGTTGTGTTGTATCAGAAGTGTGGATTTTGGTAAGGCGATAAAAAGTTCCATTTTACTGTCTCGGTAACATTACTGCAACTCTAACAAATCTGAGTCTAGTAATCCTATTTCCTTTAGTGACACAATAACTGGGACCTTCTGAGATTAGGAAGAAAATCAAATTTCAAAATCAAAACCACATTCCAAATTTCTTAAAAGATGTTTTTTTGTTGTTGTTCAATTCTTTTGTAAAAACATTGGTCACAATTTAACATACAATGGCAACAAAATGCACCCAATTTACATGCATCAAGAAGTCAATATATCATAATACATGGACAATGTAAATTTTAAACAAACAGTACTAAAAAGAAGCTCACGTTGCATTTAACCATAGTTATAGTGCTCCCAATAAAGAAATAACTATTGTGAAAAAGAATTCCAGTTTCAATCTGAAATAAGGTTCCTTGTGACAAGCAACAAATTAACAGTTACATAAGGTAATTTTTTTCAGAAATCAATTTACCATATTAATGTAGAATAAGATCTTGAAAAAAAGATGTATCTTAGGTTAAAGGACAAAAGGGTGCCATTTTTTGAAAAGTAATTTCCTCAATGATGCAAATTTTTTATTGTGTCCGTAATTTAAAATATTTTTCAAAAATGAAGATTTTATGTTACATGATTTCACATCTTAAATAATTCTGTTGAGGTTCAACTAAAGTGAAAGATTCTGTAGGACTGGGTTATTTTCAACGGAAAAACACACAAACAAAAAACAAATAATCACAAGCCCTTTCTAAATTCACAGGCAAGGTTTCTGGATATGGGATTTAATAAGAAAAAAATGTAAGCACCACAATAAATGCTTTTTTCAGAAAACAGAAAAAACTGAAATATACAAGTTAGGGACAAAAGCGCGTAAACATTTACAAAACACTTTTTTGAACAGCACTTGAATACTCTCATCTGGAATAATAAAAATAATTGTTTTGTGTGTATAGTATTATGTGGAAGATATAAACCACAATTCTGTTTAAGATACCAAGTTCTATAATTCTAATCTGATTAAATGAGACTATTGTGTTGACATATAATAATGGTATATAATTATTTTTATAATTATGGTTTATTTCTTTCCTTCAAAAAAAATCTATAATTAAAGGATAGCATTAAATTATTTTGAAGTGCACTGAGGAGAATTTATGATAAATTACCTAGCAGGAAAAATCAGCTCCTCTGAACAAAAGAGCCCAAAGTAAATATATGGAAATATAACTTTTAAATATGGAGCTGTAAATACAGTCATTCTATAAGTTTCCTTCTTTTGCACCTACTTACCAACATAAATAATTTCAGCGGCCAAAACAGTAATTTTAATTTCCGTTTTTCTCCTCCATGTTTAGCCTGTGTAACAAGCTAACAAAGTCAAAGGTTCATACAGTTAAAATTCATGACTCCTATTCTGTTACACTTCAGTCAGATATACAAGACTGGAAACACAAAACTTTAACCTAGAACGTAATTTAAATACCACACACACAAAAAGAAAAAAAGACCAAAAACCCCCCAAAAAAACAAAAATGGGAGAAAGGAGTTCAACTCATGTAACTTTTGATTATTAGACAATGTATAGCAAAAAGCAAAATATTAAATATTTAGTTTTTACCTCAAAAGAAGTTATGCAGAAATAAAATTCACTAACCAAGATACAACATCAGAATTATGAGTGGGTAGTATTCACTCATTCAATTCACAAGAGAAGACACTTTTGGGGGAAAATCTTTTCCAAACAATATAATTTATATCTCATTAACCGTACAAACATCTTTCGACTTCACCACTTATACCATAAACCTTCTTGACAGTTCCAATTTTCTATTTATCTAAAAAAAATTTTTTAATCTCTTAATTTCCAAGTATCATGTCAAACTCCTTAGTTCACTCTAATTCCATAATCACTATTAAAAAGACCCTAAAATAATACTTAATACTTTCTTCCTCTCAGGGTCAAAACCCACCATGTAATTATACAAAATTGAGAAATTAAAAGTAAACAAATAAATTCAAAATAATGCACTTAACATATATGGTTTTATGTAGTGAGGAGACCAAACGATTGCTACGTATGTTTGATGTCTGGCACTTGAGACAGCAAGGTTAGGAAATTAAAATGAATAACCGAAACTTAAAATAGTTCAAGTCTGCATTCGTTTTGGATAGACGTGGGAGTAAAAGAAATGACTAATTATATGACTGTGAACGTTTATGTGGTAACAGTACAAAATTGATGTTTCCAGGAAGAGTAAAAAATCTTCAACTGATATTAAACATCTTAAGTAATTTGGAAAAATCTTAAGGTTGAATTGTAACCACAGGGAACACAACAGCAGAAAATGCTTCCATGCATGTAAGCGTTAAGTAACAAATAAGCAAACCTGAAGTCAGTACAGTACATCAGTGACTGATACTTAAATGATATTTGGATATATAAAGAAAGAAGAAAAGGTAAAACACTGACTGCCATTGATGAAAATGCTTTTTAACAATTTACATGAAATGATACTAAAACAGTTGTTTTTTTAAAAAGATGTCCTAAGAAAACCAAGCCACAATAAGTTAGTGTTTTCCATAATACATGCTGAATTATTTGATCCCATATCTATACATTGTTACTGTCTTAATTCCTAAATGTTGTGACAGCATATTTAATAATTGAGGTACATTAGTTTACATCTTTTTATAGGTACTCTAAGAGGGTTAATTTTTCTTTTCCAGTTTTTCATCTTCTTCACCTACTCCAAAGAAAATCAAAGGAAACATTCCTAGAATGCAGCCAATAGTCACCCCAACAGCTTTGCCCTAAGGAAACAAAAGAAAACATTTTTGAAAGTTATTTTATCTCTGTAAGGGGAATCCTTTGTTTAAGTATCTATGATAAAAATTACTATGTACTAGAAAATTTAACTGTGACTACATATCTTTTTATCATAATAACAAATATAAAAATAAGCTAGCCCTGGCCAGTTGGCTCAGCGGTAGTGTCGGCAGGGCATGTGGAAGATGCAGGTTCGATTCCCAGTCAGAGCACACAAGAGAAAGGACCATCTGCTTCTCCTCCTCCCCATCTTTCTCTATCTTCTACCACAGCCATGGCTTCAGAGGTTCGAGCAAAAGTTGACCCCAGGTGCTGAGGATGGCTCCATGGCTTCGGCCTCATTGCCGAGCAATGGAACTGTGGCACAGCCAGGCACAGTATTGTCTGGTAGGCACCTGCTGGGTGGATCCTGATCAGGGCACATGCAGGAGTCTATGCTTCCCCACCTCTCACTTAATTAAAAAAAGCATACACAAACACATACACACACACATGATTCTAGAACAAAGGATATTTAAAGTTCAAAGCAACCAGGAAATTTTTTTTATCAAATTAACAAAATAACATCAAAGAAATATTCAAGTAGAAAACACATTAAAAATTATGTACATATATATATATATATGCACACACACACACACATATATATATATATATTTTTTTTTTTTTACAGAGATAGAGAGAGGGATAGATAGGCACAGACAAACAGGAAGGGAGAGAGATGAGAAGCATCAATCATCAGTTTTTCGTTGCGACACCTTAGTTGTTCATTGATTGCTTTCTCATATGTGCCTTGACTGCGGGCCTTCAGCAGACTGAGTAACCCCTTGCTTGAGCCAGCGACCTTGGGTCTAAGCTGGTGAGCTTTGCTCAAACCAGATGAGCCCGCGCTCAAGCTGGCATCCTCGGGGTCTTGAACCTGGGTCCTCCGCATCCCAGTCCAAAGCTCTATCCACTGCACCACCGCCTGGTCAGGCTAAAAATTATGTACATATATTTTAATGTCAGTAGACGGGAAAAAATCCTTATTTTGACCTTAGATGATGTTTGTATTTATTTATACACAGTTATAGAGAAGATTATTTTCTGCTTTAGATTCCTGACTTCCCTGAGTACATAAAATGACCATTGCTGTTAGAATGCCTGTTACTATCATCCATGAAAACCAAGACGTTTCCCCCACCTTTATGAATGCCAGTCAGTGAGTCCCCACCCAATATCCCAATGGGGCATAAAGTCAACAGGGCAGAGAAGAAGAAAAAAATGGGCTATCCTTTCTGGCTCCCTGAGCCAGGCCCCAAAACATATTTTTCCATTTTAAGAGCAGTTACTATAGTATATATAATATTATCAAGCCTAATGACATGAGGCCCGATAGTTAACTAAACTGGAGCTAACCGAAGACTTGAGTACATCTGTAATATTATCCTGCAAGAAAATATTTTCAGAGTTTCAAACAACAAAAAAACTAAACATGAGGTTTTAAAATACAAGTGTATGTCAGTTAGAAACTGCATGCATGTGTGTATTGGCATACATTCTATTATGGGTGAATTTCAGAGTTAGCTTATAACATAACTAGGTGGCCTGCTCACTAACCTCAACTCTATAGGCTGTTTACAACCAAATATTATGTTACAGAATAGAAGATTTGATCCTAACATAAAACAAGTAGAGTCAACAACTAGGGAATAGAATCCCTATGCTTAGGGGGTTTTAACAAAACACATACACACAAATATATATGTATGGACCTGCTTATAATATAGGAAGAAAACAGAATTATCAATTATGTGAGAAGAGTAGAGCCCAAGAAAATAATCTTCTCTTGATCCCAACTGTAGTGTTAATACATTAAGCCAAATTGCTAGAATGTTATAATATCCTTATTCCTCAACAAATCTTGACTGATTGATGTTAGCTAGCTAGTCTCATTTCAATTTATCTACATATAGCAGGATATGGCCTGACCAGGTGGTGGTGCAGTGGATAGAGCGTCAGACTGGGATGTCGAGGACCCAGGTTCAAGACCCTGAGGTTGCTGGCTTAAGCGCGGGCTCATCTGGTTTAAGCAAAAGCTCACCAGCTTGGGCCCAAGGTCGCTGGCTCGAGCAAGGGGTTACTTGGTCTGCTGAAGGCCCGCGTTCAAGGCACATATGGGAGAGCCATCAATGAACAACTAAGGTGTCGCAATGCGCAACAAAAAACTAATGATTGATGCTTCTCATCTCTCCGTTCCTGTCTGTCTGTCTCTGTCTATCCCTCTCTCTGACTCCTTCTCTGTCTCTGTAAAAACAACAACAAACAAACAAAAAAGACAAATAGCAGGATATGGACACACACACACACAATTTTTTATACAGCAATAGATGGTCTAAGGTAGAGCCTGAGAATTTGCACATCTAGAAAATTCCCAGCTAATGGCGATCCTGCTGGTCCTGGCATCACACATAGAGAACCACCGTCCTATACTACCACCTTATCACGTGGTTTTCCCGACCACGGACCGTTTCAGTGAGGCCGCAGTGATCATCCTATTCACTACTGCAGCCTGTCTCCGTCCCAGCACTCCCACCTCTTTCACTCTGCTCACTTTCCTTCTTGTCTTTAATTCCATAACACTGCGAACTATTTGGCAGGTTTTTATACTGTTCCTCTTCTCTCATGCTGCTAGAAAGTTAAGATTCCCCCCCAAAAAGGATCTTGTTTTGTTAACCAATACATTCAAAATGCCTAGATCTGTACCCTGCATACAGCAGTAAACAATAAATATCTGCTGAATGAATGGTAACACCCATCATCTCTAACTCAGACCTCTCTAACTCTGGACCTTTAATCCCAATGCCTACTAGGTGTCACTACTCAAGAGTCCTACTAACATCTCAAATTCAACATGTCCAAAACAGAACTCATTCTCTTCTCTTACGACCAGGGTCCACCTGGCATGCTCACCAGGGGGCAATGCTCGGCCCTTCTGGGTCATTGGCTCGCTGCAATTGGAGCCATTCTAGCACCTGAGGTGGAAGCCATGGAGCCATCCTCAGTGCCTGGGCCAACTTTGCTCCAATGGAGCCTTGGCTGCAGGAGGGGAAGAGACGACAGAGAGGAAGGAGAGGGGGAGGGGTGGAGAAGCAGATGGGCGTTTCTCCTGTATGCCCTGGCCAGGAATCAAATCTGGGACTTCCACATGCCGGGCCGATGCTCCACTGCTGAGCCAACGGGCCAGGGCCCTTCCTCCTCTTCTTTCATTTTTCTTTTTTTTTATTTATTCACTTTAGAGAGGAGAAAGAGTGAGAGAAAGGGGAGGAGCAGGAAGCATCAACTCCCATATGTGCCTTGACCAGGCAAGTATAGGGTTTTGAACCGGCGACCTCAGTGTTCCAAGTGGACGCTTTATCCACTGCGCCACCACAGGTTAGGCCTTTCCTCCTCTTGTTGATTTAACTAGTGGCACTGTGGTCCATCCAGTCTCCTTCCTAGTTAAAGTACCACTCCATCACCCATTATGAGGTTCAAGCTCTTAGCACAGTTTATACATGGACAGAAAAATGTCTTCCCTGTCTGATCCATCCTTAGTCACCCAATGCTGTTTCCTACCACTGCTTCTGTCCACAACTACTACGTATTATATCCCAGCAATACCTAACTTCTGGTATTCCTGTAACACACCCTGCTTTACCATGCTTTCTACTTGCTAGTCAATGTATTTGGGATTCTCTTGTTCACCTAGTAAATGTCTCACCAATAATAAATATCATCTTACATCTAATAATTACCAAGAAATCTCCTTACCAAAAGAAATTTCTTTGCACAAGTGTTAATTTTCTTACCTGTGCTATTGCTATATCTAGTGTACATATAATTCCATTACTGCATGTTACACTAAATTATAATTTGTTTAAATGTCTGGTTCTCTACCTAAACAACCCACAAAAATAACTGTAGTTTATTATTCATTTTATGTCTAATACATAACTGATACTTCAAGATTAACTGAATCATATAAATAATTTTTTAAAAATCTAGTACATCTACAAAAAAATAAGTCAATAAAATTACTCTTCCTCTCAAAACTCGCAAGGCTTGAACAATTTGTGTTAAAAACTCCACTCAAATCAGTTTTAGTCTCAAACTTCTCAAGGGACTGAACTTGCTCTGGGCTACCCAAAGTCATTGCCATAAACCATATAAAGTACTTACCAAATGTGTACTAACACGCGTTTGCCACATGTCAACTTGCTTTGGTGTGAGATCAGGAATTGACAGGCCTAATCTGGAAGCCAAAGCTTCAACGTAGCCTGCAAGTCTTTAAAAATACATGAGGACAGAATATAAATTGTTCAAGAGACATACAAATGTCCTCAGATAGTAAAGAACTAATCATTACAGAAACAAAATAATTTTATCTTTGTAATTTATTTGGCACTCTAGAAATGGTATAAACATTTTCATTAACTTTCATTTTTTTATTGTATATAAATATGTCCAGTTTAAAACTATGTTTATATTACTATATTTAATATGTAGGTAAATTAATTGACTTAGAGAACTTATTCTCTACCATTACTTTGAAAAGACCAATTCAAGGTATATAAACTTTTTTTACAGCTATTAACAATGTCTGCACTTATTCTAAACTCAAAGTAAAGCACTTTAAAATATTACATAAATAACTGTTATCATAAAGCACAAATTTCCAAAATGTATCAGATATATATAATATGAAAAACAGCCTAGAATTTCCAGGATAATCTCAAGAATTAATTCTAAGTTACCATCACTTATTGGATACAATCTTACTTATGAACTGAAAGAAATTTTAAAAAGCCAATTAATCTATGTATACCATCAATTTTGAGATAGATCCCAATGTCAGACATGTTAGGTCTAAAAAACTGTGCCTCTAAGAACTGATAAAATGTAGTATTTGGTATTTTTAATATTTTTTAAAGGCAGAGAAAAAATTAGTTCTTAAAGTCTCCCAACAAAATCTTTATATCTAACTAAAAATGCCTTATGATGAATCTAAAACTACATGACCTTAAAATCTGTTAAGTCATTTGTTTCTATTAAATATAGAAAGCTATCATAGCAGCTATAATACCATTATTAACCTTAATGTTGGAAACTGGGAAATGGAATGTTTCAGGGGTAGCACCATTACAGATTTATGCTAGAAATTTCAGGAATATAAAATTTCTGCCTTGGCCCCAACTCCAGTGCAAAAATCTAATACCTAGGGTTAGATCACTTATAAAGCTGTCTTTGCCTAGATTACAGGGCTAAGTAGACTTCCATTAGCCCCAAATCCAAATTTCAAAACTTATCAATCCAATGAACCAAGGAAAGAAGAAGCAGAACCAAACTGGGAAAGAGACCGTGTTTATCACCACAATTAATGCCAATGTAGTCTACTTTATACTTTCCAAGCTTCCCCAAGCTCAGGAAGCAGCCTAGTCCAATTGCCACTTGAAGAGAAGTGTAAAAGTAGAGAGAAAACTGGCCTTTTCTATGTAGACGTCCTCAGTTTGTTTCATCATTCCTGCCACATGGAGTAAAAGGGCAAAAACTGGCCAAACGCACGTATGCTTTTGGCCATCACTTCCTTCCAAAGGTCTTCCCTCTAGAAAATATGCCCAGTCTGTATCCTCACCTCTGAGCCCTATCTCCTATCCTTCGGGCTTAGTGGCAGGAGGGAGGGGTGGGATAATGGTAGTTTCTTAGTTTTAATCCTGTGTCAGCCTTGGAAATGTCTATTAAAATTTTAAAATATAAATTCTTAGTTTTGCTTACATTATGATAGTTTAAAAATTTTTTTTTGCAAATGTAAGAACTGTTTGAGAAGATTATTAAACACAAATGTCAGAGCCCTGACATATAGAAACATTAATTCTGTATGACTAGGGTGCGACCCAGGCAGCTATATTTGATGCATACAAAAGAGTTAGTATGACTGACTTAGAAATTTTAAATTTAATTCTAAAACATACTCAAAAATAAATGTCTCTTTTAAGTCTTCTCATTTCAAGGAGAATGGAGAAGAGAAAGAGAGGAAGTCAGTACACACAGGCACACATGAACAAATGAATGGACCTACCCAAGTCCAGCTAAGTCTGACACAAGATTTCCCAAAGCAGCAGCTAGAAAAGTGAAAAAAATGGACAAGTGCATTGTTACATGGAAGTCATCAAAATCATTCTAATACATCACTGTGTAATCAATAAAGCACTGGTTTGGAAGCATTACCACATTTCTCAAACTAAAAAACCCCCAATATCCACAGTAACTCATAGGACAGCTCTGAATCTCAAGATTTCATATTCGTCAGCAATTACAGCATTCTACCTCCATGAAGGAATAGTTTTATTTCTGCTGTGGCAGCCAGTTTCCATTTTGATTTTAATATTAAAACATACATATAATATTTAATAGTTGTAACTCTCATATAATACTTGTTAAGGGATATTTGGATATTTGAAAGAGTATTTGAATTTCTCTGAAATTCAAGAAAATCAAGAAGAAATGCCTCTTTCACGAATTCATCTACTTCATATGCTCTAGTATACAACACACAGAGAACTATCCCCAAATGTTACCATCATGAAGAACAGACTGTTAATTGGGGGGAAAGAAGATAGAAACAAACAGGATTTTCCATCCTATATTTTTTTCCTTGATTTTTCTACCCAACTTGAAAAATAAATAACTTAAAAGATAAAAAGGGTAGAAAGGTTTCAAGATAACCAGTAATTAAAAGAAAAACTTTCTAAATGTAGTCAATATAGTAGATTATTGTTACCCACTGACTCACATAAAGTATCTAAAATTTCTTAGGAAAAAAAAAGTGGTACATACACAAAATTAAGAAACAAATAGGATTTAGGAGATAAACTAATAGACATTTCAATGAGTAAATTCATTCAAATAAATTATCCTTTTCTAAACCTAACTTACTCAAATGTTTTTTAAATATATAGACAATAGAATAATAATATATTATTAAATACCTGCCATAGTTGAAATTCCAAAAATAATTCCAATAGACATCTCAATATGGGTTCCCTGAAAATGATTACAAAGAAATTAATTTTAAAATAGTAAAGCTCTAGGGACTAAAAAAATGGCAAAGCATTAATAAAAATGATCAAATAGTCAAACATGCTATAGTAGCAAAATCATATATGAAAATAGGCAGAAATATGCACGTACAATATAGTAATTCATTTAATTATTAAGTTTATGCATCCATGCAGAAATAGCATCAATTTTTTTTCATTTAAATTAGACTCTCAAAAATATAAAAAACAGCAACATATATACAATTCATGATTAAGAATCTCGGAGGCCCTGGCCAAGGTGACTTAGTGGGTAAAGTGTCATCCTGGCGTGCTGAGGTCAGAGGTTTGATCCTCAGTTAGGACATGTACAAGAAGCAATCAATGAGAACACAACTGAATGGAACTAAGTGGAACAACGAATTGATGCTGCTCTCTCTCTCCCCTTCCCCCTTCCTCAAATCAATGATTTATATTTTCTCATCACAAAGAAAGGTGCTTTAAAGCTCTTTGAGCACAAAGACAACAAACTCACCTAAATTTTAAATTGTGAATGCTACATCTATGCTATTGTTATTTATCCTATAAAAGATTAAAAAGACAGACTGCACCAGTTTCTAGGGACCCAAAATATCATAAACTTCAAATGTTATTTTTATAATAAAGCTTAGTTCTTTCGTCATTAAGTACTGACTATCTGATTCATCTACAAGTAACAACAGCATTTAATACAACAGAGCAGTATTTCCACAGCATTTATTTATTGAGTTTGAGTTTCTATATCTATCTCATTTCTCTGAAGAAAAAAGGCGCTCATATGTTTACTTCTAATTTAAGGGGAAGGAACTGATGTAAAGATTAAACTATTCTAGTGGGTTATTACACAGAGTAAGGAAGAAATCCTACAATCTATTGTGCTAGTCCAGTTATAACCCCTGGGCAACGCTACCATAAATGGACTTGATTTTCAAGCTCTCTTGAACACTAATGCTTGAAATTTTTCTAATTCTTAATATTTGTGGAGAAGAAAAAAATGCCCTATCTGTGTGTAGAAATATTGCATTAATCAATTATTTATAAAACTGAAGACGAGCTGAATTAAGTTTTCTTCCATTTTCTTTCCCTTAGGCCTTTTGGCTCCACCCCTTTAAAATCAATTCTTATAGAGTATGGTCCTAACAGCCTGCACAAAAGTCTCCCGGGCACTTAAAATGACAAGGTTGTAAAGGTACTCAAAGAAAGAAGTTTCTGAAGAAGGAAACAAAAACTTGACAGGCACAAAGAATAAAGATGTGTATCTTTATATATGGATACAAAAACAAAACAAGACTGGAGCATTAATATAGAAGAGAAGTACCTGACAGAGCATATGAAAATTAAGTACAGCATCTTTAATGGCAATAATCACTAGTAATGACCCAAGAAGAGTCTTTTGCAATATGTGTATTTAAAAAGTATGTGATTAATCATTTGATTAAATTACAAGAAAATAAAGGTCCTTCTGATAGCATAAAAAGCCTCATATAAAGCTAAAGTCAGTTTGAAGGCAACAGACTATCCATTTCTTTACTTTATTCCATAGTTACATCAAATTTCACCCTAACAGGTGAGTTAGAAATTACAAATTTAATACTAGTTGTCTTCAAGTTATACCTGGTTCAACACCTTAATACAATTAATCTACTCTAGAATTCTAATAGATTCTATCCTAATAAAACTGAAAGAAAAAGAATCCAAAAATCCATTAAGTTACCAAAAAACAATCACAATAACAAAAATATAATTAAAATACTATGGAACTGGCCTTAGTCGATTGGCTCAGTGGTAGAGCGTTGGCCCAACACGTGGAAGTCCTAGGTTCAATTCTTGGTCAGGGCATACAAGAGAAGTGCCCATCTGCTTCTCCATTCCTCTCCTTCCCGCTCTCTTTCTTTCTCTCTCTCTCTCTCTCTCTCCTCTTCTTCCCTCCTCTTCCTCCCCTTCTACAGCCATGGTTCAATTAGAGCAAGTTGGCCCCAGGCACTGAGGGTGGCTCCATGGCCTTGTCTCAGACTAAAAAAATGACTCCAGTTGCAATGGAGCAAGGGCCCCAGATGGGCAGAGCATCACCCCCTAGTGGGTTTGCCAGGTGGATCCCGGTAGGGGCACATGTGGGAGTCTGTCTCTGCCTCCCCTTCTTTCACTAAAACAAACAAACAAACAAACAAACAAACAAACTATGAAACCAAAAGCTTAGTAAGAATAGCAGTCAAGAATAAAGGTCAAATCTACTACAAGAAGTTATATGCAAATTTATTTTTATTACTACAAATAGGGTAGTAGCAGCACAGAGAATATGCCTAACCAGAAGAGGAAGATATCAAATGTCTATGTATGACAAAAGAGAAAAGCAGAACTGGCCCTGGCTGGTTGCTCAGTGGATAGAGCATCAGCCTGGCATATATACATCCCAGGGCACACCAGAGAAGCAACCATCTGCATCCCCACCCTTACTCTCCCCCTTCCTCTCATGTAGCCAGTGACTCAACTGGTTCTAGCTTGGCCCTGAGTGCTGAGGACAGCTCCGTTGGAGCACGTCAGCCTCAGGTGCTAAATAAAGCTCAGTACCCGAGCATTGGCCCCAATGGGGTTGCTGGGTGGATCCTAGTCAGGGAACATGTGGGAATCTGTCTCACTATCTCTCCTCCTCTCACCTAAAAAGAAAAAAAAAGGAAGAAAAAAAAAGCAGAATCAAATAACTTACTGCCTTAAAACAGACATAGCTGTCCCACAATGTTAGAAGACAATCAGTATTTTTTTTAAAAAGGTAAACAATTCTGATGATAATAATGATCACATGTTTCCCTTTTCATAAATTCTGTAGTTATTTATGTATTTTAGTCTTGGCAGTGTATTACAAAGCCTCTAGGAAAATTTCAATGTCCCTGAATTAGTTTGCAATTACTACAGGATAATATTTTTGCCATGCTTATTACTTTTAATCAGGTATTAAAGCCAGTGATTTAAATATTTATTTTAGTATTATGTAAATGATAGCCTGGTGATAGGCCCTGAATTTGGATTTCAATGTAAACTGGAAAAACGAATATTACTAAATTGGAGTCAACCATCTGGGCCGCAAAAAGAGTCTAGTCTCACTTCAACAAATAATGACACATAGGCCTGAGTCACACAGAATAGTGAACAATATTACAATACTTTGATTCTAGAATGTGGGTGTTATGTTTTATTGGTAACTCTATCTAAACACAGATATATGCTACCTTAGATATTTATTTCAAAATGATAAGACCATACTGTGCAGGTCTTATTCAGAATCTAAAAAGCTATCCAGTTTCCTTATTCTGATCTCTCTCCAAAATCCCTGAGCCCCTCTTTATGCAAAATACAGCATCTTAACACTTCCCTCTAGTAAGGTTAATCTTTCAGCATTTGAATATTTAAGGTCTGTGTTATTGAGGAAAAAAAATGATTATTAAGATGGCAGTATGGGGGATAGTAGCTCTCAATAAGACAATCTAGAAAATTGAGTGAATTATGTAAAATTGAGATCAATATTTGCCAGAGACAGACTTTAATTAGCAATAATCGCGCCTCGGATAAACCTCATTGGCTATGATACTGCCACTGCGCAAAGCTGCCACAGAGACTTTAATTCAGATGATTTATTCAAGAAACACAACAAATCTTAACTATAGCTTATAAATTCACCATCATGAGGTTTTTATTATAATTAGATTTGACTTACATTCACTATTTAAATAGTCTAACCAACTCAGAAGTGTCTAACATGAACAGATATATAAATTGCCAATTTGATTCTTATATACATATTAGTAAAATGTTGAAATCAGTCAAAAAACTAGCATTTTGAAATTATATTTTAGAGGCTTTTGCAGACTACTCTGCAAAGAAATTATCCAATAATAATCTATACAATATACATTATCCTTTTATTACTATTTTGAAACCAAATATTCTATTTATGTTCATTTGTACTGGTACATACAACCTCCAAAATACTCAAAAGCAAAAAACCAAAACCTTGCATTTCTCATACGCATTTTTCTCACATTCAATAATAAAAAGAAATCATTACTTTTTTTTAGCAGTCTCCTACACAACAGCTAGAATTTACAGAATTTTATTAAAGTTTGAGTCAATGAAGAGAAGTGGAAAGGGCACTGGGTAGTTTCAAAATAGCTGCATTTTAATCATGGACTTATTTCCGACTTTAGCATCTGAACCCAATACTGGCATCTATTAACAAAGATGTCACATAACAGTAAAAAAGGTAAGTAACTAAGCCATCCCTGAGACTAAACACTTTTAAAGAGCATCCTCACATTGACCACAGCAAAAGAAAACTTTAACACTAAAAAGGAACAAAGACACTTAGCCATCTTCTGGTTAAATGGTTTAAAGATTTTTGCATGGGAAAGTTAAACAAGGAACTATCAGATAACATATACGTGATGTGTACTGCTGATACAATTAAGGAACATCAGAAAATTTTACATACTTTTTTCTTTAATAAGAATGTTGCAACTAGAACAGGGTAATATAGACCCAAAAAATGTGCTTATTATTTGTACGTGCTTTACCAATTGAGCTATGTTTAATTAACATAAAATATAGTAAAATAAAAAGCTTCATTCATTCTGATGTTAATGCAAACTTTATAGCTACAATATGCAAATTATTAGGAAAATTTAGACCACATAAATTTCTTTTATTAACTCAAAATAGAAGGGGTGAGAGAAAGAACTTACTGCAACAATCATAATTGCATTATCCAAAAAGCCAAACCCTACGAAAGGTATCGCATTGTGGATGAATACTGAAAAACATCAAAAACAGAAAAATATATTTTAAGATTTCTATAATTTTAAAATGACAAAAAAGACCATATGATTAAAGTTTCCTAAATAGATCTGATAAGCTTTGGAATTTGCTTTCCATTCCCCATAGCCAAAAGTCAGCTCCTGCTATAAGTTTGGCTACGTGGTAGAAGCTATACTAAGAAAGAAACAAAATAAAAACATGTAACATGTAAAACAATTGTGTTAGGGCTTTTTGTGTTTTCTAACTGGAAACATACACACAAATTACATACAGTTAACAGCGGAACAAATAAGTAAATACATATTAATGAATACCATGTTTTACCTATTTAATTGATATAGACATCAATCTGTTTCTCTCTTGCACCTAAAGACTGATATCATAAAATTGATTTCTACATTAGAAATTAGAAAAAAAATTCCCTGAATCAAATTTCAGGGAAGCTATTTAGTCATTTTTACTTACTCACTAAATAAATTTTTAAAGAAATGTTAGAAAAATGTGATCATCTCATTTATATTAGATGTGCAAAATCTTTTTCCTCCTCTCAATGCCAGTATCCCAAAATGCTTTCACAAACTATAAAAAAATATATTTTATTTAAGTCAAAATGTCACTTGGCCTGACTGGTGGTGGTACACAGCAGATAGAGTGTTGACCTAGAATACTGACGACCCAGGTTCAAAACCCCAAGGTCTCTGGCTAGAGTGCTGACTCACCAGCTTGAGCGTGGAATCATAGACAAGACCCCACTGTCATTGGCTCGAGCCCAAAGGTGGCTGATCTGAAAGCACATGCTTGCTGACTTGAGCCCAAGATTTGAGCCAGAGGACAATGGCTTGGATTGAGCCCCATGGTCAAAGCACATATAAAAAGCAATCACGGAGCAACTAAAGTGACTCAGCTACAAGTTGATGCTTCTCATCTCTCTCCCTTCCTGTCTGTCTGTCTGTCTCACTTAAAAAAGATTTATATATAACTTTGCCTTCTTCTACACAAGGCACACTTTACCTCATCTATCTAGTATATAATCTGAATAACCCGAGATAACAGCAGTCTAACTAAGAACTAATACCTATATGGTTTTTATACATTTAGCCTCATTTTTGCTTCTTCAGCACATTTCAGAATGCCTAGTGCATAGCAAATGCTCAATAAACATTAGTTAATGAAGTTGAGGACCACTAACCTGGAAAGGAAGAGAATTCCAGATTGAGAGAATTGAAGGCAGACTGTGAAACAGATTAAAAGCTAGGGATAGTTAAAAGACTTTATTCTAATTAATCTATAAAACTGCCAAGGTATAGTCAACATCAGTTCAACTGAGGACTTTTTTTTTTAGATAAACATTAAAGCTCTGAGTGCTATATATCATACCAAAAAATTAAGTCCCTTAAACTAACTGGTTATGTGTTCAGTGTCAGTGACTTTATAGCCTCTTTGTTAGGCAGTAACACCCACAAATAATATAATTAAAAAATAATCCATAAATTATGAAAGTTCAATATTACTGTTTATAATGAGCCAATCCAGGAAGGCTAATAAACAGTTCATAAAAACCTACAAAAAACAAAAAAAATTCTACCCACAACCTCTATCAAAGGCTAAAATCAAGGGAAAACAGTATATATCCTAGGTCTTTCAGAATTCTTCTTGTTATCAAGCAAAATAAAGAATATTTTAAATGATAAAAATCAAATAGCAAATGATGAAATAGGATTTTTCAATTAAAGAGTCTAGTCTTATTTCTTTGACCTTGTGCCTAAGTCTAGTTGATTTACTACTAGACACTCAAAATTATATATATATATATTATAATAAGCAGCCAAAACACATACACAATCCCAATTTCCACAAGTATAATACCAATTTGATAGGTCAAAAGAGTATAATGAAATTTTCTTTTTAAATTTATTAAGTGAAATGCTTTACAGTGAAGAAAAAGCTAGTTAAATATATCTCTAGAGAGAAGTCTCCCAAATCATATTCTCAGTTGCCTTTGAAATGTAAATATAGCAAAGTATCTAGAAACATTTGGGATTACTCAACATTTTGGCATCTCTAAAACTGGCCAGTTACATGCTAAGGCTATTAAACTAAAATTAGATTAACTGCTATTAATAAAAACTTGGTCGATAGAACCAAGGCACATTGCTATCATAATAACTTTGAACTATAAAATACATCAAATGTTTATATTCAGATCTAAATAAATGTAACCTATAAATGAAAATTTATTTTCAATCCAAAGGAAAAAATATATCATTTTCAAAAAGTTAAATAAACATATACTAGATACTCCACTGGGCACTTGAGATACAAAGATAAATGTGACTTGGTTACCAGCCCTTGAGATATTTGAGTATGATAATACATCCATATAAATTTCAATATGACCAAAAGCTCTGGCCTGAGCAGCAGAGCACTGGTCCGGATGTAGAAGTCCCGGGTTCAATTCTGGATCACGGCACACACAGAAGGAGCAACCATCTGCTTTTTCACCCCTCCCTCTTTCCACTCTCTCTTTCACCTCTCTCTTTCTTCTCCTCCTGCAGCCATGGCTCAAATGGTTTGAGCAATTTGGTCCCGGGCGCTAAGGATGGCACCATGGCCTCACTTCAGGTGCTAAAATGGCTTGGTTGCCAAGCAACAGAGCCGCGGGCCCAAATGGGCAGCCATTGGCCCACAGAGGGCTTGCTGGGTGGATTCTGGTTGTGGTGCATGCGGGAGTCTGTCTCTGCCTCCTCGCCTTTCACTTAATAATAATAATAATTTTTTAAAAGGCCAAAAAAAATGATAGTAGTATTATATAGTGCTATGGATATAGGCTGTATGAATATAGGCCAGGAGAATCAGGAAAGATTCCCTGAAAAAGAGAAGCCTTAAAGAATTCTTAAACTGCTTTGGTATTTAGGAAAAGTTATTTATTTCTAGCATAAATTATATTCTACCTCTGAGAGAAAAAAAGAACTGAACATTAAGTAGGTATTTAAAAAAATTATATATTTGCTCTCCAGTATGTAATGATCTTTCAATTCGTAATTTCTTCAATTTCCTTTGGGAAATACTGTTCTATAACTCAGCAGTTATTAGCAAATCACATCTAATATTTAGCTTTAACTTAAAAATCTACTCAAAGTCACTGTACTAATAAATAATTATCTTCTTCTACTGTCTTTTAATAATAAACTCCCAAACTATTTGACATTACTTCAGTGTTAGCCTTTGAATATTTATTCTTATCATAATAAAGACAGTACACCAGCAGCATCATAAGATTCTTCTTTCTGGTGGATTAAAATGAATTTTACTTCCTTCATTACTACAAACAGCCAGAAATATTTTCTTTATCACAGAAGAGCTGTACCTAGCCTTGAGCTAGTAATTCTAGTTCAGCAATTGCCCAACTTAAATCCAAACTAAAGAAAATATATCCTTTTTTCTGAGAATTAAAAAAAAAATCCATAAGTATAATTCTGCTTCTAGATGGTAAATATTTGAACAGTAATATAGTTAACAATATTAGACATGCCAGAATATTGTGATATGTCATTAACAAAGTTTATAAACTTTTTGCTTCGGCTTAATAAATAGGATAACCCACTCTATCTGGAAAGATTTAATTTATTGACTCTTTTGTACTATCAATGAATGATATAGTTATTTCAAGTCCAAAAGACAAATGCACAATATTTAACAATTATAGATCCATTACCATATCTCAGCTGTCCTGGGGTGGGTGGTGGAGCTTCCAATTTTTCTAAAGGGGAAAAAAAGGTTTTGTTCAAGAATTAGTTACTGTAGCATGATTTCTTTTTTATTACAATGAAGAAAACCCCAGTAGACTTATAAAATGGGAAATTATCGGACTTTATTCCTAAATTATCTTTTGGATAATGGGCCAAAGTTATCCATAGAGAAAATATTAGTTGGTATAGATTAAATACAAGGCTACAAACCAAAACTCACTTTAGTTACAAGCCTGCCGCTGACTCTATAACCCTGAATAAATAATTTGTTTTTGTTTTTTTAAGTCCTTGCAGCTATATAGTAAGCCTGTTTACATTAATTACAGCTTTAAAAACTTCAAAAATATAGCTACCCTTCTTTAAGATGGCAACGCTACATGACTTAAGAAATGCAAGTACACATAAATATTAATAGTGACAAAAATAATATTCAAATAGACCTAGATGTCCTTCAAAAATAGAAAACTTCTACTTTTAAAGCAATGTATTACGATTGTATTCTGTTCCTTAATTAGTCTCCCTTGAAAATATACTAAATATTTTGAGTTTTGAAACCTATACTACTGGATAATATAGAATATTCTACACAGTAAAATGACCTACAACAGTGGGATCTTATTCAACAAGTAAAAATATACTATTTATGCTTGACCAGGCAGTGGCAAAGTGGATAGAGTGTCGGCCTGGGATGCTGAGGACCGAAGCTGGAAACCCTGAGGTCACTGGCTTGAGCATAGGATCATAGATACGACCCCAACGTTGCTGGCTTGAGCAAGGGGTTACTGGCTTGGCTGGAGCCCCCACCTCCCTCCAACAGGTACATATGAGAAAGCAATCAATGAACAACTAAGTTGCCAGAACTACTGCATAAGTTGATGTTTCTCACCTCTCTCCCTTCCTGTCTGTCTGCCCCTATCTGTCCCTCTCTCTGTCTCTCTGTCACTAATATATATATATATATATACACACACACACACACACACAATTTATAATATGTCATAATAAACACACACAGTTTTCCCAAGTATATATAGCAAAGCAAGTAAGAATCTTCAGTCATCATTAAATGTAAAAATTAACAATGACTACAAAAAAAGCAACCCACCTAATCTTGTAATAATAACTATGTTACCACTGTACAGGTACGAGAATAAGCTATGGGAAAATGGCAGAGAATTCTATCTTCTTCATCCTCATCCAATCCCACAGACTTAATTGATAACCTATGGAGAAGAACCCACACCATGGATTGCTCTGCTCTAAAGATTTAATACCATCAGATTTTCCTAGGAAACATATAACAGACTAGATACACATTTTCTAAAATACTTATTTATAATCTACAACAACAGAAGAACTAAAAAACTTAGTTTAAAAAATAAAAAGCAAATAAATCTTCATTTATAAGCTATATTTAAAAGGAGAATTAATCATTTGTAAATGCTATTTTATTAGAAAAGCTTATAGTGTCATATGGCTTTATAACAAGAAATACACTAAAACCTGCAGTTAAATCAATTATTGTATTATTCAGAAAGTTCTAAGAATTCAACTTTAAGATTTATCTCTTTTAGCAATGTTAAGCCTGACCAGTGGTAGTACAATGGATAAAATATCAAATGCTGAGGTTGCTGGTTTGAAACCCTGGGCTTGCTTGGGCAAGGCACATACGAGAAGCAACTGCTACAAGTTGATGCTTCCCATTTCTCCCCCCCTTTCTCTTCCTCTCTCCTCTCTGTAAAGTCAAGAAGTAAAATCTTCAATAAAATTAAAAAACATTTTTTTAAAAGAAAGGGGAAATTCATATTAGGAAGAGAAAGACAAAGAGTAATGAGAAACAAAAAAATGTAAGAAAAACAAGAGAGGAAAAAAATGCAGATTTTAAAAAAATTTTGGACAATATAGTTTATTTTCCCATAAAAGTACTACCAGAAATATATGCTATTCTTAACTTAAAAAAGAGAGGGAGATTTGTTTAAGGGCGCCTCAGAGAAGGTCTTAGAGACTCCCTAGGTCTGGGTGAATGAGTTGCTGGGAAATGGTTTTCTTCAGTCCCTCTACCATTTCTTTGTTGATTAACCATATAGTGGTCTAAACTTGCCACCTTTCGTCAGACTCCATTGTGCTCACAGATACCTCCCAATCAACAGTCCAATGCTAAGCACTATGGGAAAGTGAGAGGAATAGAAATGCCCTCCAGCTGTGCCAGAGGTTCCCAGGTTTTGCTGTAGGTCACATGTCTAAAGGGGTCTGTATCTGAGGCCATGCTCTAAAAGTTTATTTTAAAATAAAGTAAATTCCTGACCAACTGTTTATCATTATTTAACCTAAAATGGCATCCGGTGAAAGAGGAAATTGGCAAAGTGTAGCCTCTAATAAGCTGAATTGATTTCTTTTTCTTTTTCTCATAATAACAGCTTTTTGATTGGTAAGATTAAGGAGCAGCTTTTCCTAGTACATACATTTGGGACAGTAATCATGCCATCTCTGTATGACCATTATAAAGTTCACCTTTGCTTTGATCCTGAAAACACTGTTAGGTTTTACTAAAATGTTTCAGAATACGTCATAACTAAAATGTAACATATACTGAAATATTTTTATTCAAATAGAATTTATTAATGCTATAAGCACACTAAAATTTACCCTTTATACTAGTGCTGAGAATCAAGTAGAATATTCTTTTAAAGTTGTACCTCTCAGATATATGTAACAGGCAAGTTTCAGAACAGACTCCCTGGGAAAGCACCACGGCCGGCAACCTAGCCACGCAGTGCTCTGTGCCTGCCTGCACTCTTCAGTTAGACGGCTGGCTGCAGTACTAATCCACTGTAAGAATCTCACAGATTAGACAAGCCACATATATACAGACACATGCATACATGTCATTCATATATAAATATTTATTTATAATTACCATATTAAAAGGATGAGATAGAGTTTGTTTTTTTAACGTAAGAGGAATTTTTAAGTAAAAATTAAAAATTGCATTTAAACTACTAAACTTCTTTGGCTTATCTAAAGTTACGTTATACTTTTCAATTAGAAAGGATCTACATGTTCCTTGTAGAAAGTGAATAAAATTCAGAAAAAAATTAAAACTACCTATAACTTCTCAGAAATAAACACTTTGATATATTACCCTTCAATTTTTTTCTAGAGATGTTACTATATTTTCATGTTTTCAGAATGCAGTTAAACTGTCATTAAAACAGAATCCTTGCAAAACATTTCCAAGCCTAAATCAACTGCCAAATTATTTTAGTTGGCAAAAGATTCCAATACAACAAATAGGTAGGGCAGTCTGAGAAGATCATTATGAGATTTAACCTATGTATCTCTCCTCAATTATATTGCCCTGTAGAGTAACTTTTAAAAACAATCTTTAGTCCAATATTAACAAGTCTTTCTTGCTATTTTTTAGGATAAGCTATGTATGCCTGATGTGTTTTTTAAATAAGTTACTCTACTAAGAGATACATCTTAAATTTAAAATCAAAATACTTTGGTAGAAGAAATATAAATTGAACACCTACAGTATCGACATTTTAGTTTCCATTATAAAACAAAACATAATTACAGTGATGATGCTAGAAATTATAATGAAGTCCTTTGGTATATAGAGCAAGTTCTATTATATTTTATAATAGGGACTATAATCTGTCATTTTCATTGTTCACCATTCTACTAAACTCAACCATACTTTGTAAGTTATAAATCCACACTTGAAACAAACGAAATCTGAAAAACAAGTCTTGTTTTCTCTTACACTTTCATGACAATAATGATTCTAAATGTGGTAATTTATTTCAGTTTGTTACCATGGACATAAACATCAATTTAAGATCACAAATCAAGGGAAAAATTCAAAAGCATTTATAACAGATTTAGTAAGTACAAAGCAACTTCACCCAGAATGACACAGAAGGAACAGTTTAGTGCACACACTGTGCCTTTCATTACAAAAAACTAAATACTCTTTACCCAATTACTTTCTGATTTTGACCACCTAGTAATTGCTCCAGGTCCCACTTGAGCTTGTCCCCAATAAAGTATAGGAGTAGATGTGGCTACACAAATCACTATTTGGCCTAATAAAAGATTTATAGAAAGGACAGATGAAACTACTATGTGTCAGCAACAATTTGGGGGCTATATTTCTGAACATTAAAAATAACTGCTTAGACTTTTAATAGAACCAGAAGATCCAATGGATAAGGTAAAATTTACAATAAATATATAACATTAAAAACTACAAACTTAAAGTGCAAACCATGCTATGTGCAAAATAATTTAAGCAATGCCAAAAAAAAAAAAAAAAAAAAACCAAACATGCACCAAAAAGGGTTTATGAAGCTACACAGCAATATTTTTTAAAATAAACAAATTAATAAGGCTAAGAAATATAAAAACTGACATTCAAAAATGAAAATACTCTTTAGAAAACAGCAAGGAACTTAACTTTTTTAATTAGTTCATTTCAATTAATAGGGTTTGTCTTTTAAAATAAAGCTATAATTATAAAAGGATTTTAAAGTTATTTTTAAAAATATATATGCTTTAGGCCCTGGCCGGTTGGCTCAGCGGTAGAGCGTCGGCCTGGCGTGAGGGGGACCCGGGTTCGATTCCCGGCCAGGGCACACAGGAGAGGCGCCCATCTGCTTCTCCACCCCTCCCCCTCTCTCTCTGTCTCTCTCTTCCCCTCCCGCAGCCGAGGCTCCATTGGAGCAAAGATGGCCCGTGCGCTGGGGATGGCTCCTTGGCCTCTGCCCCAGGCGCTAGAGTGGCTCTGGTCGCAACAGAGCGATGTCCCGGAGGGGCAGAGCGTCACCCCTGGTGGGCGTGCAGGGTGGATCCCGGTTGGGAGCATGCGGGAGTCTGTCTGACTGTCTCTCCCCGTTTCCAGCTTCAGAAATTAAAAAAAAAAAAAAAAATCAATAAATAGTTAAAAAAAAAAAAAAAAAAAAAATATATAT
The DNA here is from genome assembly GCF_036850765.1 of Saccopteryx bilineata. NCBI lineage: Eukaryota > Metazoa > Chordata > Mammalia > Chiroptera > Emballonuridae > Saccopteryx > Saccopteryx bilineata. The sequence goes on along the minus strand of NC_089492.1, from coordinate 13,188,549 downwards.
ATATATATATATGCATATATATATGTGCTTTAGCCCTGGCAAGTGGCACAGTGGATAGGGTATCATCCCAGAGTGCCCAGGTTGCTGGTTCGATCCCAGGATCATGCACTTGATCCCAGGGTCACCAGTGGGAGCCTGACTCAGGGCACATATGAGAAGCAATCAATGGCACAACTAAGTAGAACAATGAATTGATGCTTCTTTCTTTCTTTTCTTTTTCTTTCTTTCTTTCTCTCTCTCTCTCTCTCCCTCCCTCCCTCCCTCCCTCCCTCTCTCTTCCTCCCTTTTCTTCTCTCCCTCTCCCCTTCCTCTCAAAGAGAAAAAAAATTAAAATAGTATTTATATGCTTTAGCCAAGACACCCCAAAAAAGAATGAGTAGCATTTAAAAGTTTCCTACACATTATGTAATAAAGAAATTTCTACGTAGATCACATAATATTGTTACCCCATTAACCTTCTCTGGTATGTATCATGTGACCTGAGGCTTCATTGCAACCTAGGCTCCTATCCAGCTTACTTAATGGTGAATAACCAGTTCCTGGGCTGAGGCAGACCAGTGGCTTAACAGTTGAGAACAGCAGTTGTCCAAGTAGTAATGAAGAGGAAGGTGATAGTGCAAAATGAGTCTTCATCTTAGGAACCTCATTAATATACTAACCTGTTCATTGTTTACCTCTGACTTAAGAAACAGTAAATACTAGAGGTATAATTTATTTCTCTTATTGTGATCATTTCATGGGTTTTGTTTTTTTTTTTTGGATAATCAAACATACTATTGATTAGTGGTTGCTTTTACATGTCTAATTTGTGTACTTGGGACAATTATATACACTACTTAAAGAGGCTATATTCCTTCCCTTCCTTTATGCCAAAGGAAGATGAAAAATAATAATTACTATATATAATAATATGTCTTTTTAAAAAAGATTCAGATCTTAAAACAACAGTACAACTTTTAGAAAACTGATCTTGTGCAAAAGAAACAAAAAAATAAAATAAGATCATGTTACTTTTACTTATTAGGTATAGAGACAATATTATAATGTTAAACTAAGTTGAGAAAATCATTTAACTATGGATTATGTATTATATTTTAGGTGGAAAGCTTATTGTGAGCTAGGAAAAAATTATAACTCATTCTGGAACATTTTAAGTGATAGATATAACTGTGTGTATGTTTACATAGGTCCCCAGAAGATACTCATTTTAAAATAAAATTGCTTTATACTGGGAATGAATAGAGATTTTTCAGTCAATTCATTACCTTTTTCCCTTTGGATTATTCTCCAAATAAATTATTTTCCATAGGAGGTGAGCTGTGAAAGGGATCCTTAGAGACCATCTGCCAGTGGTTCTCAACATGAGGTGTGGCATGTCACCCTACAAGATGCTTGGAGATGCAGGGATGTTTTTGGGCGTGATAATGATTGAGAAATGCTATTGGCATTAGGAATTCTAAACATCCTACAATGCACAAGAGAGCCCTTTATAATGAGGAATTATCCAGCCCAAATGCCAGTAGTATGCCCACTGAGAAATACTGACTTGATTCTGCACTTTGATGCAGCCACTTAAGCCCAGAGATGTTAAGTGACTTACTCAAAGACACAAAGCTGGATCTAAAACTTAGGTTCTCATTCTCTCATTCTATATCTCTTTCAATAATTAAATTCTCAATGGAAAGAGATAGAAGAACCAAGACTCAATTGTATATAAATATGTAAAAGCACTGTCAAACCACTGGGCATGAATCAATATTTGAAATTAAAATAAAACTGCAATTCACTAAAATATTTTAAAAATAAATTAAAAACAAATAAAATTAAAATATAATAAATACAATCTTATTTTGTTCTAAAAAAGAAATAAAACTGCAATTAACTAGAATTTTTAAATCCATCAAAAATAAAAGGAGGAAATCAACTGATTTGTCATGGTTACCAAAGAAAACCTTTTCTCAGAAGGTGATCACTGACAGGCGCGTCCTGGCATCAGTTCAGTTACTGCTCAGCAGCTCCTTACCTCCTTGTGATTGTATCTGCCATCACCCTTAGGTAAAGGATCATTCCTTTTCCCCTACATTGTTCTAAAACTGAGGACTACCTAAACAATCTTCAGAACAATTCAAAATAAAAACTTTACTCTTCAAAAGACCTTTCATTAAATGTTTAACTTCTACATACAAGCTGCAATTAAGTTTTTAAAATTACATTAGAACGAGTAAAGTATACGAGGAAAATTTTGCAGACATACTAATATGTTAATATGTCCATGTACATAGTGTGGACACACACACTATATGTCTCTGTAGTTCTCCGAAGTTCTCCCAGTTTGGCTTTTGCTTGACACTATATACATGGGTGGGCAAAAGTAGGTTTATAGTGAGCATGTGAAACAAAATTTATTCCTGAATTATTATTTATTTAACTTGCATGTTTTTTTCCAAACAACTGCAAACCTACTTTTGCTCACCCCTTTATAAACCTACAAAAACTAAGTTATATTTACTCTTTATTCTTCTAAAATTTCAATAGGGCCATAAAACATTTCTGATTCTTTTTCATATACTGTGTTATACTTCTTAGGCAATCTATATTTAATAGTAATAAAAATAAAATAGGAACAGAGAGATATTTATTTTTATACATCCTTCCCTCCCTCCTTCATCTCCGTCTCTCTCTCTCTCTCTCTCTCTCACACACACACTCTCTCTCTCTCTCTCTCTCTCTCTCAATACAATTCCCCCCTACCACCACCACTACAGCATGCAACATAAATTAGGTAGCAAACTGTATGGAGGCTGAATCTAAAAAAAATTTGTGAATGACCTTAAAATGAAATTATATAATGCTTTTAAATTATTCAAAGATATATTTTGTAATCTATTTTCCTGAAGCTCAGTTATTTAAATACAGTTTCTCTTTACAATATTCTGAAGGTTTCCCTGTGTCCTTTTTTGAGTAGGAAAAAGGTCCTTTTTTCCTACTCAATCATCCTAAAGAAATTAATAATCTGTTGTTTTTTTCCCTAATTTTCCTTTTTTTGTTTGTGTGTGTGTTTTTCTTTTCCTTTTGTTTTTTTTAAATGCTTCTTATGTGTCCCTTGCCAGGATTACTGCGACAATTTAAAAAATACACTGTTGAAATACAATTAAATATAAGTGATGTGTCTTTTGTTAAGGTCATAAATTTAATCCTTTTGTTAATTAAGCATGCAATTATTATTTCATCATATCCACAAAGTCTAGGATTAGATAGTAAAAAATATTTTGTAGGCAGTCTAAAACAATGATGCAAAAAAAAAAATCATTATTATAACTAAAAGCATGCTATTTCAAACCAGCAAGAAGTTCTGCCAAATAGATGCTTTGCTATTTGCAATAAACATCTAAGGAACAATCAATACTGTTAAGATTGTACTATACCCAAACTATCAGGGGCCTCTGCTGATGGTACCTTCTTCGCTGACTTCACAATGGCAATCTCAGGTTTGGGATATCTGCATGCTAAAAATATTTTAAAATCAAAATGTATTCAAACAATAAAGTAAATTAAATATGTGCAAATAAAAAGTGTATATGAAATTTTGAAGTGAAGCATGCTGGAATATAGGCAGTCCTCGCTTTGCACAGTAGTGTGGGGCCATTAAAACGACAATGCAAGCTGAAACTGTGCAAAATCTTAATAACCAATGGAGGAAATTACAATTGTTCTGTGATCTTTTATATTTTTTTCAAACATTAAAAGCTCTCTCATAAGAAAAAAAGGTCTGGCCCTGGCCGGTGGCTAAGTGATAGAACGTCGGCCCAGCGTATGAATATCACCGGTTCAAATCCTGGACAAGGCACACAAGAGAAGCAACCACCTGCCTCTCCACCTCTGCCCCTCCCCCTTCTCTCTCACTCTCTCTTCTCCTCCCATAGCCATGGCTTGACTCGTTTGAGCGCATCAGGCCCATGAGCTGAGGATGGCTCTGTGGAGCCTTCACCTCAGGCACTAAAAATAGCTGGTGGCAAGCATGGCCCCAGATGGCCAGAGCATCGGCCCCGAGATAGAGGTTACTGGGTGGATCCCAGTCGGGGTGCATGCAGGAGTCTGTCTCTCTATTTCCCCTACTGTCACTTGGAAAAGAAGGGGGGAAAAAAAGAGGAAAAAACAATAGGTTTGCAACTATGTATGGTGATGGATGTTAACTAGATGTATTGTGGTGATCATTTTGCAATATACACAAATATCAAATCATTATCTTGCACATTTGAAATATAGTGTATGTCAATTATACCACAATAAAAAGATTTTTAAATTTTTCTACTGACAGTTACAACTATAAAAGAAAATTCTGAAATAGTATAACTAATGTTTATTCAGTATACCATAATTTAAAATACTAGAAATGCTGATAAAGTTTTATTCTTTGTAAAAAAAAACAAACGACCAAAAGTAGTTTCAACAGTGTAGTACTCTTCTGCTCATCATATAACACAATATGGAGCAAGCATCACATTTTATCCTTTGTATTTTCAATGTCATAAAATATCTCTGAGAGTTCTTTAGCGTGACGTTTGAACCAGAACCAGAGTCACTTCTTGAACATGCTCATCCTTTTCACCACAACCTCCTCACTTCTGTCTGTAATAGGTTCACCTTCTCCAGGCTCTCCTCGCTGCACTTCTGCAGTCTTCCAAATGGCAGCAGTTCAAGGCAGTGTCAACATTCTCCCATCCTGGAGAACTGGCTCAGAAGAATGCTGCCTCACCCAAAGCTCTGCGCCCCACCCCGGGCAGTCCACAGCCAATAGCTCATTTTCACAGAGGCAGAGGCCCAGACCTCTCGCTCAACTCCGGACAACTGTGAAGGGTCATTCTATCGCTAGAACTTCCACAGGGTCAGGTGAAGTTTCCATTTAGACTGTATCACTTTACTTCTACCTCTGCCCAAACCTTCCTCTTCCCCTCTTTCCTAAGGTAAGGATTCCAACAGCACTCCCCAATAAATTTCTTACATCCTAAAGGAATTAATAATCTTTGTTCCTTTTTTTGTTTTGTTTTTCTTGTTAAACTTTCTTTGTTTGTGTGGTTTTTTGTTTGTTTGGTTTTGGTTTTGTCCTTGTCGCAGAGACGGCTTCCCAAGGAACGTGACAGAAGTAACATATTCTCAATGACTAAGGGGGGCTGGGGGGTACTTACTGCACTATACTTAAAACTCTTCTATAATTTCGAGATTGCTTCAAAACTTAAAAAATATTATAAAGTGGGGAAAACACAATTACAATAAAAAGTTCTCTTTGTATAGCTATAAAATCAGTGTTGACAATTCACATTTTTTCTAATGTCTTTAAGAAAGTCCTTTGAGCAGAAAAAAAAAATGCTCGGATAATGTTTTTCAAACCATAACATCTTTCTCACACACAAACGCAAAGTTTGCCAGCTCACTCAAGGTGCCACATCTTACGTTATCACTTTCACATCTGTTTGCTGTTTCCTTCCACAACTCAAGCATGCCTGAGTTTATCTATGCGACCTCACCTCTTTCCCACCTTAAAACCAAAAACAAAACCATTACTCAGAATATGGCCCCTGGACCTGCAGCATTGAAATCACTAAACTTGTTAGAAATGCAAATCTCAGGTCCCACCTCCAACCTACCGAGAAACAGAATCTGCATCTCAATCAGATCCCGGATGACTGTTCTACTTTGCACTGTGGTGTGTAGATAGCTACAAAGAACATTGTCACCACCCTAACAGTGAAATGAAGTCACATCATCTTCAAACTCATGACTTATTTCGAACTGAACTCATAAGAGAACTGAAGTCACCGAGCACTTCCCTGGCCTAAACGGAAAGAGGCAGGTACCTGCAGGGACAGAGGGGGGACGTCAACACTTGCTTACGTGAGGTCGATGCAAGCAGACACCCTAAAAAGGGTACAGTTAGACCAGTACGGGAGCAGGTGCAGCAAAGTGTGGGCTGGCACGACAGTGAGAAGGGGCAAGCATACACATAAACTGGGGCAGTCCGCACTTTCTGGAAGAGCCCTTCACCAGAAATCCCACCAGACACACACACAAAAAAAAAATGGTAAGAGAGGGGATCTTTAAGTGTCCATTTTGTTGCAGACCTTCAGTAGTGGAAAAGCGGACGTGCAGAATGGACATGAAATTAATTCTACTTAAATCCTTTTTCAGTCTCTCCTATGAGTCAAAAACCTTCATCTGTGAGAAGGGCAAAAATACTATCAGGTAGTATGACCCACCATCCAGGGAATATCTCAGGTTAGCATTGAAAGTCCCGTATCCCAGGAGAAGAAAAGAGGAGTTACCAATCATCTTGATTTCTATAAGCTTCTTACCAAAGCAAATGAAAAGATCTTCGCTGCTAAACAGCCTGCATATATTCTTCACAATGCTGCTAAAAGGGGGTGTGATTTGCTTACCTGTGATATTATATTTTTCTCTGATGAACTAGAATTCTACACAGGACTGTCTGTAACAAGAGATGAGTATGCTAGTAACAAATATTTAAAATAAGTTCAGATTTCTAACCTAGGAGTAAAGAGCCAATCTCAGTGGTACTCAAGCTACTCTAGTAGTACTATCCAAAGTTCCCTTTGAAGAGCTGAATTGCTCTTATTGATACTCCTTCCTTAGCTGACTAAAATCTGGCTTCTTCCCACACAGTTCTTATAAAACTGCTTCTGACAAAGACATCAGTCTCTTTCGTGTTATTAAATCCTATGCGCCTTCTTTTTTTCCTCCCAGTCTTCCCCTTACTATGTAAGGCATCAAATCATTCGCATTCTGTCTTTTCTACTTAGCTTTCGAAATACACTATTATTTTTCCTGTCTTTGTGGACACTCCTCCTCAGTTTCCTTCCAGTTCTGGTTCTTCTTCCTCTTCCCTTCCAAAAAACACTGGTGTTTCTGAGTTCTCTCCTGGATCCTCTTCTCCATCTATATACAACAGTTGACACCCACACTTACATCTTTAGCCTAAACTTCCTATGAGTTTCAGATTTATGTTATAGGCGCACATGCACGCACACACACATACCTAATTACCTGATATCTCCATTCACATTCACAAAGGTATTTTAAACATGGCATGTCCAAACTTGACATTTTAATTTCCACCCCCCACAATCTATTTTTCCCCAGACTTCAACCTTACAGTTAACAGGACCATCTGTTAATCACTAGTGAGAAACCTAAATCCTCATTTTCTATTTTCTTTCCCTTAATAACCTGCCCCTTTGTAACCATCAGCAAGTCCCATTAGTTCACTCTCAAATAAATAATGCCCTGAATCCATCTTCTTTTCTTCACCCCCACGGCCACCCTGTCTAAGCCACCATCATCCCCGGCTGGCCAAGACTACTGGAACAGCTTCCTAAGTGGTCTCCCAGCTTAAGCATGTGCACCGTCAATCAGTTCCATTCGCAGCCCAAGTGCTCTTTAAATCCCATGACTTCACTCCCATGTATAACCCTCAAGTGGCTTCCCTAAGGATTACCTGGAAAGGCCTTGACCAGTCTGGCCTCTGCCAACCTGCTCATCTCACTCCCCACTCCATAGGTGCTTTCTGTCCCTACTCTACGCCAAGTCCACTCCCATCTCAGGTTCTGCTATTTCCTTTTCCTTCTTCTCACAATGCTCTTCCTACAGCTGACTGAACGACTTCAATCCTTTCTTTTCAGCTTTACCTGTACAAAGGCCTTCCCAGATCACCTAATCTAACCTGTCATTCTGTTTATTCTACAACCACAGTCCACACCTATTTTATTTACTATGTCACTCATATCTTTCCTCTCTTGAAAGTGTAAGCTTCATGAGAGTATCATGGCGATTACCGTATTTCCTCATGTATAAGACACTCCATATATAAGACACACCTTAATTTGAGGGCCTGAAATTTGGGGAAAAAAATAAATTACATAATTATTGAACTCAAGTTTTATTCATCATGGAATTCATACAACTCCTCATCACTGTCAAAACTCCCATCCATTAGCTTGTCCTCATCTGTGTCTGATGATGAATCCCAGTCTTCATATATTGCCTTGTCCTCAGTTCCATCTATGGCATTTGAAATGCCACACTTCTTAAATGTAAGTTAAAAAAAAAAAATCTACAACCACTGTATAAGACACACCCAGTTGTTAGACACCCAAATTTTTCAGAAAAAGATGCATCTTATATGTAAGGGAATACAGTAATTTTCTGATGTACCTCTAGCAGTGACTGTTATGTAGTTTGGGGAGTAACAAATATTTGTTAAGTAAACAAATTTTAAAGTTTGGAAAGCTTTTCTATGAATTGTAAGTTAGATATTTTTTATAAAGCTCATTCAAAAATTAAAGGTTAGAAATTCATGACAGGAGTCCCAAATACTAGTTTTCTGACCTTTCCAAATTCCTCAAACAATTTATAAACTTTTTTTGCACAGTGATTTTACTGATTTCCCTTATTTTCAAAGTAACAATGTCATATTTGCTTTTGTATTGAATGTTGTATGTTGTACAAACATACAAAAAATAGACTAAGATATGTGACTTCCACTGAGCATTTGAAGTGTAACTTATTTTCCCAACATGTATTGAAAGCTCCAGGTATAAATATCAAGGAAAATATAATAAGAAGAACAGGGATTTTAGAGTTAAACAAAGTCATGTTAAAAACTATACTCTGCCACCCAGTTGCAGGATCTTGGGAAACTTCTCTAAGCCTCAGTTTCTTAATCTATAGAATAGAGATCATTCCTCCTCTCTCTAAGAGAAATAAAATAATTACATAAAAACTGAGTGTAATATGTTGACACATAGCAATAGTTAATAATTGCTAAGTGATTATAGTAAAGATGGTGTTAGCAGCTGCAGAATGTCTTCTATAAAAAAACGAACCAGGCCCTGGCCGGTTGGCTCAGTGGTGGAGCATCGGCCTGGCGTGCAGGGGTCCCGGGTTCGATTCCTGGCCAGGGCACACAGGAGAAGCGCCCATCTGCTTCTCTACCCCTCCTCTTCTCCTTCCTCTCTGTCTCTCTCTTCCCCTCCCACAGCGAGGCTCCATTGGAGCAAAGATGGCCCGGGCGCTGGGGATGGCACCTTGGCCTCTGCCCCAGGCGCTAGAGTGGCTCTGGTTGCGACAGAGCGACACCTTGGAGGGGCAGAGCATTGCCCCCTGGTGGGCAGAGCGTCGCCCCCCTGGTGGGCGTGCTGGGTGGATCCTGGTCGGGCGCATGCGGGAGTCTGTCTCTCCCCGTTTCCAGCTTCAGAAAAATACAAAACAAAAAAAACAAACAAAAAAAAAACGAACCATTTTACAATAGAAATTCAGAGGTTGTGTTATAAAATCCCAGCTGTATTTTAAAGTACAATTTTTTTAGTAATATAGTGTACTAAATAATCTCTAAAACTCAGAAAGAAAACAGAAAACCTAAACTAAACCAAGTAAGAACATTCTAATAAAAATTTCCCTGAAGCTTTAAGGTCCAAAAATAGTAATACCTCAGTTAACTGGGTGCTTACAACAATGATTCTTTGTACAGCTACCACCCCGATTATTAGCAAAAGTGCTCACAAGATTTTCAATATGAAATCTGAAGAGTTAAAGATCAATAACAATGCGATAGATGCAACTGGCTAGCTGGAAAGACAAAGGGGGGAGGGGTCTATGACCTTGAAATGTGTATCAGGATTAAACCCTATTGAGAAGCATAGGGAGTTCAAAACCATAATGATAACGAAAGAAAAAGAAAAAACACTATGGAAGAGTGACAAAGAGCAGACATCAGAAATAATAGCCTGACCAGGCGGTGGCACAGTGGATAGAGCAACGGACTGGAATGTGGAAGACCAGGTTCAAGACCCTGAGGTCGCCACCTTGAGCGCGGGCTCATCTGGTTGGAGCAAAACTCACCAGCTTGGACCCAAGGTCACTGGCTCAAGCAAGGGGTTACTTGGTTTGCTGCAGCCCCACAGTCAAGGCACATACGAGAAAGCAATCAATGAACAACTAAGGTGTCACAACAAAAAACTAATGATTGATGCTTCTCATCTCTCTGCATTCCTGTCTGTCCCTATCTATCCCTCTCTCTGACTCTCTGTCTCTTTAAAAAAAAAAAAAAAAAGAAATAATAACAGAGATGCCAAGAAACAGACCTCCTTACACAGCAGAAAAGAGTTTACCACAACCACAAGGGATGAATGAGAATAAGGTTGAACAGTCTGTGGGCACTGGTGGGTGGGGGAGGGGTATGATAAGCCCAGCACATTTCACTACCACTCCAACAGAATCCAAAAAGCCTGCCAACTGAAATGGCACAGTATTCTAGCACGTGGTATGATGACTAGTATGTCTACAAATAGAATTAGCCCCAAAGAAAATTACTGTATTAAAATACAGTATATAAGGGCTCTGTCATCTAGTAGAAGCTAAATTGTGCTCATTATTCTTTTACTAAGAAAGAGAAAAATGAGGTATGCTAATGTGCTTCCAACAAAAGCTATCAAAGTCAATGTTTCAGAGTTTAAGAGGAATGATATCTTGTGACCTGCAAAGTCCTTTATCTCTCATTTACCAGATGGTGTGAGGTAACTGAGCTACTATATTTTAACATCCAACTTCTTGTTTTTAATGTGGATGTTTTCATTAACTTTAAGCACACATCAACCTATATGTCAAAGACAAGTGGAGAGTCCAATAAATCTACATACTAATTAATTCAGAATTTAAGAAAAATGCTAATAAAATCTTCACTCAGGGAATTGGTCTCTATCTGTTTCAGTTAGCTTTACACTGACATGCCAAAGAAAACCAGACAAAGTGTGGATACCCAAACTCAGCACTACTTTTAGAAAAAAATGAAACTATTAATGGTTCAATATCAGGTCATCCCTAGTATTTAAGATCATCAATTATCTTTAATTGCAACTGACCTTCTAGTTGACACTATAAATTGCAGACTTTATATTATTTCAGTTTTCCTATCCACAAATTTGTTTATAAAAATGTCCTTGTCATGATTAATGTAAAAAGGTAGCAGTAAGTGACTACTGAGATGAACACCACCAAATAATTACTGGTGAATTAGACACTATAGCAAGTTTAACTTTTTCCTAAGTGTCTAATATTTAGAATTTAGTCAAGAACTTAGCTGTAAAGAGACATCACAGTCAAGAAAAACAATGGTCACAAAGCTCATTTACTTAATAAAGAGATGAGGAGTTTGATAGGGATGTAAGGAGTTGCTCTTCTGTCCTTACCCAGAGACAAATAAATGTAAAATAAAGCAATGAGCTAAAAGCAAAGAGAATACAGTGATAATAGCAAGTATCAATGTATGATGGAAGAGAAGGTAAGAAAAGGCAGCCCTGGCCGGTTGGCTCAGCAGTAGAGCGTCGGCCTGGCGTGCGGGGGACCTGGGTTCGATTCCTGGCCAGGGTACATAGGAGAAGCGCCCATTTGCTTCTCCACCCCCCCCCTCCTTCCTCTCTGTCTCTCTCTTCCCCTCCCGCAGCCAAGGCTCTATTGGAGCAAAGATGGCCCGGGCGCTGGGGATGGCTCCTTGGCCTCTGCCCCAGGCGCTAGAGTGGCTCTGGTCGCGGCAGAGCAACGCCCCGGATGGGCAGAGCATCGCCCCCTGGTGGGCAGAGCTTCGCCCCTGGTGGGCGTGCCGGGTGGATCCCGGTTGGGTGCATGCGGGAGTCTGTCTGACTGTCTCTCCCCATTTCCAGCTTCAGGAAAAAAAAAAAAAAAAAAGAAAAGGCAGAGGACTGAAGAAGAAACAGCCTACAGAATTTCATATAAAGCAATGGCTCTCAACCAAGACAATTTTGCTACCCTCCTCCTCTTCCCCATCCCTTATCTTCTCTATGGCATATCTGGCAATTTCTAGAAACATTTTTGGTTGATAGAATTGGGGATGAGGTTGGTAGGAGGTGCCTCTATCACCTAGCAGGTAGAGGACAGGGATGCCACTAAATATCCCCTGTGGAGGATAGCTCCCACTACAAAGAATTATCCAGCACAAAATGTCAATAGTGCTAATGTTGAGAAATCCTGACATGGAGGAAAAAGTCCCATATAGTTCAATATGTAAAAGTAATCACTGTATTAGCACTCAGCATAAGAACTAATGCTCAATTTCTAAAACAAACTACTATATAACCTAATATGGTAATGGTATGCATTGATAGAGAAAGATGCAATACAAGATTTGTAACAGAGCCTGACCAGGCGGTGCTGCAGTGGATAGAGCGTCAGACTGGGGTGCGTAGAACCCAAGTTCGAGACCCCAAGGTTGCCGGCTTGAGCGTGAGCTCATCTGGTTTGAGCAAGGCTCACCAGCTTGAGCCCAAGGTCGCTGACTCGAGCAAGGGGTCACTCGGTCTGCTGAAGGCCCATGGTCAAGGCACATATGAGAAATCAATCAATGAACAACTAAGGAACCACAACGAAGAACTGATGTTTCTCATCTCTCTCCCTTCCTGTCTGTCCCTATCTGTCCCTCTCTCTGACTCTCTCTCTCAACAAAAACAAAACAAAACAAACAAAAAAAGATTTGTAACAGAAATGATTCATTTTTTAAAATGTACTGATAGAAAGGGACAAATGATAACTATTAGGTATGGTAGTAACATGGAATACCTCCTCCTAATTTACCTTCCCTTGAACACAGACTGGCCTCAGTGACTTGCTCAACCAATAACATGCAACAGAAATGACATTCTGGCACTTCCAAAGCTGGGTCATAACAAGTTGGGTGGGAGGTTGAATAAAGGCCACCAAATATGTCCACATCCTAATTCTCCAACCTGTGAATATGTTACCTTACATGGCAAAGGAGATTCTGCAGGTGTAATTAAATTAAGGCTTTTGAGAGAGTCCAATTATCCAGGTAGGCCCTAAATATTCTCATAGGGGTCCTCAAAGGTGGCAGCAAAAAAAAACAACAATGAAGGAGATGATGTGACAATTGAAAGCAGAGATTAGAGTGATGTGACCAGGAACTAAGGAATGACAAGAGTTGGAACAGACAAGGAACAGCTTCTTCTGTGGAGCCTCCAGAAGGATAGAATTCTGTTGGCACTATTATTTTAGCCCCTTAAGTTTCATTTTGGAATTCAAACCTCCAGAACACTAAGACAATAAATTTGTGTTGCTTTCAACCACTAAATTGGTGGTAATTTGTTATAGCAGCAATGTAAAATTAATACAAAGCCTAACCTGGCAGTGGCGCAGTGGAGAGAGCATAGGACTGGGACACGGAGGACCCAGGTTCGAAACACTGAGGTTGCCAACTTGAGCGTGGGCTCATCCGACTTGAGCATGAGTTCACCAGCTTGAGCGAGGAGTCGCTGGCTTGAGCGTGGGATTATAGACATGACCCCATGGTCACTGGCTTGAGCTCTAAGGCCACTGGCTTGAACAAGGGGTCACTCGCTCTGCTGTAGCCACCCCACCCCCCTACCCCCTGGTCAAGGCACACATGAGAAAGCAATCACTGAACAACTAAGGAGCTGCAACGAAGAACTGATGCTTCTCATCTCTCTCCCTTCCTGTCTGTCTGTCCCTATCGGTCCCTCTCTCTGACTTTCTCTGTCAAAAAAATAAATAAATAAATAAAAGGAGCCTGGCCAGCCGGTGGTGCAGTGGATGGCATGTCGGACTGGGATGCTGAGGACCCTGGTTCGAGACCCTGAGGTCACCGGCTTGAGTGCGGGTTCATCTGGTTTGAGCAAAAAGCTCACCAGCTTGGACCCAAGGTCACTGGCTCAAGCAAGGGGTTACTTGGTCTGCTGAAGGCCTGCAGTCAGGGCACATATGAGAAAGCAATCAATGAACAACTAAGGTGTCGCAATGCGCAACGAAAAACTAATAATTGATGCTTCTCATCTCTCTGTTCCTTTCTGTCCCTGTCTATCCCTCTCTCTGACTCTCTCTCTCTGTCTCTGTAAAAAAAAAAAAAAAGGAAAAGAAAAATAAAAAACGAATACGGTCTTAAGCTTCTATCTAGCCCTCTTGGACATTTTCTCTGGGAGTCTTGGTCAATCATCCAGCTATTACAGCATCCTGAGACTGTTGTACTGGGGAGATCACATGCACCTACTCTGGTCAGCCATTCCACTGGAGCTCAGCCTTCCAGCCAGCCATCTCCACCAAAGGGCCAGACATGAATGAAATTCTCTTGGACCCTGTAACCAGCCCATTTTCCAGCTGAAGTTTATAGAGTGACCTTCATAGACACTGCATGAAACAAATGAATCACCTAGCTGAGCCCTGACTATACTCCTCAACCACAAAATCAAGATATACTAGAAATTGTTTTAAATCACACCTAACTCCGGACATCAAGTTTTATGTAAGTGATGATTAAAAACTGTTAAATAGCATATATTCATTGTATAATGGAAAAGAGAAATCTTAGTTGTTATCTGTTATCTACTAACAGTAATCCCTAGTAATAGGGGGTCACTCCAATATACCCAGTAACTGAAGTATTCAGAGTTAAGCTTGTGGGAATATACTGTTATAATTAGGTTCTTTCCATATTGGTAAATAATTGTAGCAAAGCTTCATTTAACTTTTCTCGGCCCAACATATAGAAGCTCTCAGCTTATTAGATATCTCTCACTCCTCCTGACTCAATTCACACTTTAGACCCTCATCTTGGCTCTTGTCCACTGGCTGGATCTGGTTGAGGCTACACTTCCCTTATTCCTTTTCCTGTTTCAACCAAGGCACTGAAATATCTTCATTCACATATCTTAATTGGGAGTAGGAAATGTTTTACCCCACCCTCTTTCTTATTCTCTTTGAGCAAAAGCAAATTTCTCTCTAGTTCATCCCAGAAGTTAGTAGCTTAACAGAGTTGCTACTTTCTCACATAACCCATAACAATAGGCTGAGAAAAACGGAGATACTCTCCTTAATAGTCCAATATCCCTAGCAGATCAGAGCTTCATGAAAAGTCTTGTTTTTAAATATTCTATGTAACCACTTTAATATCAGCTTTTTACCTTATGCTATATGACAAGTTCTCAGAATGAAACTCCTCATCCTACCTTAAATAATTACAAAAGTGAAAAGGTGAGGAACAACCAGACTATAGTTTAGCATTGCACGGTGTGTCTATGTGGATGTAGATGAATGGTAAAAAGCAACCTAAATGTACACAGTTACCACTCACACAGTGAAACAGAAAAATGCAAGCTGATTAAAATCTGACACTGGTAGGAAAACTGCTCTGTGCACCTCAATATATCTACTTGTTATATATAAAAAGAATCTCATTTTAAAAATACCTTCAGTACACATTTAACAAAAATATATCCTAAGCTCCTTTTTTTCAAATCAAATCTTTTATTGTGCGTCCCCAAAAGCCAACTCTTGCCTGACCTGTGGTGGTGCAGTGGATAAAGCGTCGACCTGGAAATGCTGAGGTCGCCAGTTCGAAACCCTGGGCTTGCCTGGTCAAGGCACATATGGGAGTTGATGCTTCCAGCTCCTCCCCCCTTCTCTCTCTCTGTTTCTCTCTCTCCCTCTCTCTCTCTCCTCTCTAAAAATGAATAAATAAAATAAAAAAAAAAAAGCCAACTCTTATCTATGTAATTATCTGATAAACATTAATTACAATACCTTAAATAACTGTGGAAGGCAGACTCTAAGATGTCCCCCAGAGACTTCTTCTACCAGCTGGTTTTAAACCCTGTATAATATCCTCCTATGATGTACCAGGGCAAAAGAGATGGAATATCTCCTCTGAGATTGAGTAATTAAAGGTTGTGGCTTCCAGCTTAGGCTCTGTCATCACCTGTTCTGGAGGAAGCCAACTGCCACATCTGGAGAGCACTTAGGGAGCCCTGGGGAGAGGCCTGCAAGGCAGGCCAACAGCCATGTGAGCGAGCGTTCTTGGGAATGGGTGCTCCAGCCTCCATTAAGACTCCAAATGATGCAGCCCCAGCTGAAACTTTGACTACAACTTCACAAAAGACCCTGAGTCAGAACTTCTTACTAAGCTGCTCCAGGATTCCTGATCCTCAGATTCTTGATCCTTGAGACAATACATGTATGTTTCTTTTAAGCCATTATGTTTCAGGGTAATTTGTAATACAGCAATGTACCTATCACTAATACAATGAGCAATACCATTGCCCACCCTTTAAAAACCAAACTGCTATACATTTGACCCTCAGTATCTGTGGGTTCCGCATCTGAGGGTTCAACCAACCACAGATGAAAAACATTCAGAAAAGCCCTGGCCGGTTGGCTCAGCGGTAGAGCGTCGGCCTAGCGTGCGGAGGACCCGGGTTCGATTCCTGGCCAGAGCACACAGGAGAAGCGCCCATTTGCTTCTCCACCCCTCCGCCGCGCTTTCCTCTCTGTCTCTCTCTTCCCCTCCCGCAGCCAAGGCTCCATTGGAGCAAAGATGGCCCGGGCGCTGGGGATGGCTCTGTGGCCTCTGCCTCAGGCGCTAGAGTGGCTCTGGTCGCAATATGGCGACGCCCAGGATGGGCAGAGCATCGCCCCATGGTGGGCGTGCCCGGTGGATCCCAGTCGGGTGCATGCGGGAGTCTGACTGTCTCTCCCTGTTTCCAGCTTCAGAAAAAACATTCAGAAAAAAAAAGTTATGTGTTGCTGACATGTACAATGTAGACAGGCCTAGGATGGGTGCATCTGTACTGAACATGTATCGAGTTTTCTTCTTGTCATTATTCCCTAAACAATACAGTATAACAACTATTTACTCAGCATTTACATTGTATTAGATGTTATAAGTAATCTAAAGAGGATTTAAAGTATACAGGGATGATGTGCAGAGGTCGTATATAAAGTAAGCCATTTTATATAAGGGACTTTGAGTGTCCACAGATTTTGGTATCCAAGTGGGGTCCTAGAACCAGTTTTTATATAGTAAATAAAAATAGAAACTGTAATTGCAAAAAGCTGGAGGCAAATTTGTTTTAATATCCTGGCTAAAATTAAAAGGCAACTATAATAATAGCTTGCCAGCCCTACTTGTAAAAGCAATATACTAACAATGTATATACTATCAGGAGAATATGAACTGTTTCTGGAAGAAGATCAGGTTGAGTGGGCAAGCTGATAACACATCAACTTTTTTGAAATTAGGGAGGAAATCAGTTTGTTACTTAAAAATCACAATATCCTATGTAGCTATGATAAGACAACCCACAAAGTAGTCCTTATCGATTATAAATTTATTCTAATGCTTTATCTTGTCACAGACTATATCACATGCTGACTGATAAACACATAAGCAAGATAAGGGCAAAGGTATCAAATTTCAGCAGTAGATTCCACTGACTTATCAAAGCATGTTTGGCTTTTTTCCTTAATGTTTCCACAGAAAGTCCCAAACACTTCACTAGATCATACAAGCAACCTTTCCAAGAACACATAAGATTTCCTACAATAAGAATAAGCCCTTTAAACAGAATTTATTTCATTCAAAAAAAATGAAGTACACACATTTAATATATGAGCTGGGTATTTAAAAACATTCAAAAGCAACAAAAGAAAAACATAGGAAATTTTCATTTGAGAAAAGAAATGTTGATTTCAGCAATGGAATGAGCTGTCTTCCTTTGCAACATAAAACCCTCTTTACCTTAAATGATTAATAAATAAGTAATTTATTAGTGATGATGCCAGGTATTTCTATAGTAACTATATGTGTTAATATTGAAAACAACAAGGAACACTAAGACTGTCATAAAAATTAAAGGAGCAGCACTTTGGTTCAAGTGTCATTTGAACCACAGGGCAATAATTTAGTCATCAACACTGGCAAAAATAATTGATTTAAACTCTTAAGTTCTTTAATTTATAAATAGGAGATAAGCATTTGACTGCCACACTGTTTCCTATATCCTTACCTGTTTATCTTGAACAAAGAGGACAAATCACTAACTCCTCTCTCATATAACTTACATACTTATTAAGTATAATTGATGCTAACTGATCTCCATTGACTGAAGTTTACAGGTCCTTTCCAGCATACTTAAAGCCACGCTGAATTTAAAAATAGTATCTTCACTGGAAAATGGAGTATCCCTATTGCTATGTGCAATAAGCATGAAGTAAAATTTAACCAGGATATGCTTTTTCAAGAACTAAATTAGGCCTGACCTGTGGTGGCGCAGTGGATAAAGCGTCAACCTGGAATGCTGAGGTCGCCGGTTCAAAACCCTGGGCTTGCCTGGTCAAGGCACATATGGGAGTTGATGCTTCCAGCTCCTCCCCCCTGTCTCTCTCTCTCCTCTCTCTCTGTCTCTCTCTCTCCCTCTCTCTTTCCTCTCTAAAATGAATAAATAAAATTAAAAAAAAAAAAAAAGTAACGTAAAAAAAAAAAAAAAAAAGACCTAAATTACATTAATAGGGCCCTCTAATCTTGTAGCAATGGTAATGCAGAATTTCCAAGAAATTATTTAGAAAAGGTCAAATGTGTGTTCTAATAGTCTTGCCCATGGAGAAAGAATCCTAAAACTAATGCGTCAGCATATGGGTTTATATTGTTTTTCAAAGAGCCCATTTTCAGACTTGAATATTTTAAAACCACATATTGAGTATAGACATCGCTTACAAAATATGCTAGCATCCGATTATGACTTTATATAACTGTGTATACATATAAATGTGTATTAAATGATTACACATTTAATAAGTGATTTGATTGCGATGTTACATTTTTCCTCTAAAAGCACTGTGGGTAGACAATGTCTTGAATCATCCAACACTGTAAACTACTCCACAATTCCCTGAACTGAGGGGAAAAAAAGTGGTTAAAAAGCACAATTACTAAAAAGTTTCTGAAGAAGTAACACAGATAAGTCATGCTCATATGAGATAGATAAATCTTTCCTCCATTCCTGTGCACAGGCAGAAGAAACACTTTCAAGTGCCTGTGGCAAATCAAATGTCATGTTCCAATTCAATGCGCTGTAAATTTAAGAAATCTATAGAATGCTTAAGTACCTACCAACTTTTTTGGGGGGGAGTAAACTTAATTTTCAAACATATCAGAATGTAATCTAAAATAGTAGCAATGTATTTTGTCTGTATTACCATATTTAAGTGGAAAATAAATTAAGATTGAATGATTTTATCTTTGGCTCCTTTCACCTTTTCGATCTTTATAAATTTTAAGCTTTTTCAGCTGGACTCAAATTCTGACCTACCAACATTCTGCACTGGTTTTAAAAATATCCTCTTTTAACATGCTGGCTTAAAAATAGCTTTGCTTTTACCGTTCCAAATTACTTTTGAGCAGAAGTCTGCTTTTTCTTGTGGAACCACAGATTACCAGAAAGAAATAAAAATTAAAAAAAACCTTCTTGTTTACTCCATTCTTTCGACCTCTGGGGAAACAACAAAAACTGGAGTTTAACTAGCGAAGCACCGAACTTATATGGGCTTGCAAGTGTGGACTGCAGTTGCCGGTCTGATGCATTCTTTCCGTTTCCCAGGGAAATGTTTCCTTTGGCCGCTCAGATTCATACAACTAGACGTGCGTGTGCCAACAAGCTGCCGAGAGCATCTCAGCCTTATGAAGCCACATCCCTTCCTACGGGCACCCATCCATCTTCCTTTCAGAAACATTCAAGAAAGTTTCTTCTTGCCTCGTGGATTTTTAGCACTTTGGAAGGAGGCAAGCATGCCACCTGCACGGCTTACACGTTCACAAGAAAAACGCATCGAGGACTTAGAGGGCTGGGGAGGCGAGGCACACAGCAAATCAAAACAAAGTCAAGACAGCATCGGTGGGCAATCTGGGCTAAAGCTCGGGCTCCTAAGGCTGGGAGGTCCCGGCCAGCCAGGAGTTGGCCCCGGCTGCCTGGCTCGAGAAGCGCCAGTCCTGCCTGCCCCCCACCGCCCGGGGACGGTCAGGAGGCGGAAAGTTCCCCCCCTCGGACGTCCCAGGCGCGGGGCCAGGCGGGCGAGGGGGGTCGGGAGCTGGGGGCGCAGCGGAGGTCCCGGGCCGAGGGGCGGCAGGGCTCGCCGGGCAGGCGGGGCAGGCAGGGCGCCGGGGCCCCGGGCACGCCCCCGCTCGCCCCTTACCTTGGGCGATGGCGATAGACTCGAAGCGGTGCAGCTCCTTGAGCAGGCAGCTCCTCTCGGTGGAGTGCAGGCTGTAGATGAAGTCGCGCGCGCCCTGCGCCGTGTTCAGCGCCTCCATGGGCTCCTTCTTGGGGTGGGTGCCCAGCCCCCGGGCGCCGCCGGGGGCCCCTCCGGGGAACGCGAGCGCCAGCAGCCCCCGCCCGCAGCAGCACCGGGGCGGCAGGCGGGGCGCGGCGGCGGCGGCCGGGCCCGGCCTCAGGCTGCGCGCGGTCCGGCTCCTCAGCAGCGGCAGCAGCCGGGACATGGCGGGCTGGGGCGCGGGGACCCCCGCGGCGGTCCCGGGGGGCGATCTCTGGCGAGGCGGAGGCTAGAAGGAGCTGGGCTCCGCCGACCCCGCCCCGATGTCCTCCACACGAGCAGCCGAAGCGCCGGGCACCATGCACTCCCCGGGCCCGCACGGCTCCCGCCTCCTCTTCCGTCCCCGTTCCCTTCCAAAAAGCCCGCGGCGGCTCCGGTCCCTCCGATGAGAAAAACTTTATCGGAGGCGATCGGGCCGGGAGAGCTCCTGGAGAGGGCGGGCGGCCGGTGCGGGCGGGCGCCTCCCGGCTGGGGAGGAGCGGCGCGGGCGGGCGGGCGGCTTCTGCGTGGGTTTGTGTCTGTCAGTCGGCCTGTCCGGAGGGATGAGTCAGCCACGCGCCGCCCTCCTCCGGCGCCGCCCTTCTCTCCCGCCGGCTTTCCCACCCTCTAGCCCTCGTTTCCACTCCGAACTGCTTCCGCGCCCTCAAAGCGGCCGCGCTCCGTAGCCGCAGCCGCCGCCGCAACCCCTAGCGGCGGTTTGAGGAGTAACAGGGCGGAGCGAAGGGGAGGGGCGTGGCCGCGCAGGCGCAGTCCGCAGGCTTGCGGGCCGCTCTCTCTCCCGTGCCGGGAACGTGCACATGCGTGCTCCGGTGCCGATGCGTGGAAATAGAGGCAGAAAGGGAGCGCAGCCGTTGTGCTGACATCCATCACTTTTAAGTCCAGCGGGGGAATTGGCGAGGAAGAGCTTTGGACCCCTCGCCCCACCCGGTAGTAAGGCTGTCAACTCGGCCCAACTTAGCGCCCTGCCTAAATCTGGGGCTCTTTCTAAACAATGCCCCAGCAAGCGGCCCCTTTCTCTCGGGTGCCAGCCAGGCCGCTTCGGGGAGCCGCGCTACCGCTCCCAGCCTCGGAGGTCACAGCTCCCTACTCAGGCTTCCGGCGCTTGAAGCAGCCAGGCTACACTCTTTGCCAAGACAGCGCCCACCGTGGCTTCCGACAGACAATTGGGTCTCTGAGACTCCAGTAAGAGGGCGACGCCAGTTCTACCCCTTTCCGAGGAGTTTGAGACTGAGCTCTTGACACTGAGAGCACCCTTCCTCGTCCTGATGTCAGCAGCTTGCAGATTAATGCTGGAGCGCTGGAAGCAGGAATGTCACAGACCTTTTCCGGGTGTTTGTCAAGGTTTGTTATCTCTATGCCAAAACAGAAAGAACTCCGCGATGTTCCACTATTTCCAGATGTCTATGTCCGAGGCATCTTTAGAGGCCCAGCTCTGATCCTACTCCAAGCTTTCCTTCCTTTCGCTCTCCATCTGAACCTGTCTTAATGACACTTAGGCTACCTGTCTTAGAGAATAGATCCACTTAGAGACTAAATCTGCTCAAGGGTAATCAAAATCTAAATCCTATCCTTATCGGCTGCTGCAGCCAACCCAAGCCCTTCCATGGAATAGGCATGCTATTAACATGTAAGTGTTCATATAAACGTGAATCAAGGGAGGAATGTTGTCACTAAATCCTCCTCCTTTCTCAGTGGTTCTCAAAGTATGAGCCCTGGTCAGCAGAGCTTGTTAGTCCTGCAAATCCCTTAGACCTCCTAAATGAGAAAGTGGGAGTTGGGCCCAGTTGTCTGTGTTTTAACAGACCCTTCAGTTCAACAAAAGTTTAAGAATCACTGCTCTAACTTAAAGAAACAGAGAAAGCAATTTTTAAAAAAATCTCAAAGCCTCTAGGGTAGTAATGACAAGAATGCACTCTGTGGAAACTAAGTTCTTTGAGTGTACAGACTTTCTTGTCTTTGAAACCCTCTGCACCCCAGTGTGTGGGAATACTCTGCAGTTACTCCAATCTCGAGTTCTCAGTATTACCACCACTCTCCCCCATGTATCTTACCCCCAAGAAATTCTGGCTCATTGTGCTTAGGGTGGTGTCCTGAGAAGGGAGGTTTGAAAAAGCACCTAAGAACCCGTTTCCAGCAGTATCTAGGACACCAACTTTGTATGTTGGCTCCAGAAATAGATTGCTGAAAGTGTGATAGCTGGATCAACCCTTTCCTAGCTATGTGTTGGCGGTAGATTACTACAGTGTGGTCACCATGAATCATGCCTCATGGTATCCACTCCCTTGTGTAGACCTGTCGCACGTTGACTGTGGGCTTGGCCGTGTGTCTTGCTTTTAGCCAATTAATGGGACATCACAAACCTGATCTGATAAGTGCTTGCTAGTTGGGGCATGCTGTAATGTGTTTGTTGTATGATTTATGAATATTCTGTTCTGCTATAGAAAATACAGGCAACTATAAGGTACACACGATTTGCTTATGAGGCATGTTACACATAAAAAAAATGGATATGTGTTGTGGCGCAGTGGATAAAGCGTCGACCTGGAAATACTGAGGTCGCCGGTTCGAAACCCTGGACTTGCCTGGTCAAGGCACATATGGGAGTTGATGCTTCCAGCTCCTCCCCCCTGTCTCTCTCTCCTCTCTCTCTGTCTCTCTCTCTCTCCTCTCTAAAATGAATAAATAAAAATTTTTTAAAAAATGGATAGGTGTTGAACATAGATAATAAGGATGGACAAAATGAAGGTGCTACTTTAGATAGAAAGAGATAGACCAAGTGAACTTTAAATATTAATAAGGCATGGATCATACTACTTCTAGACTGATGACAATGTCATCCCTCAATTGGCCACCTACTAATGACACCCATTATAATAACCCCATTATGGCTTCAAGTAGTCTCTGCATAAGACAGGGGTCCCCAAACTACGGCCCGCGGGCCGCATGCGGCCCCCTAAGGCCATTTATCTGGCCCCCACCGCACTTCCGGAAGGGACACCTCTTTCATTGGTGGTCAGTGAGAGGAGCATAGTTCCCATTGAAATACTGGTCAGTTTGTTGATTTAAATTTACTTGTTCTTTATTTTAAATATTGTATTTGTTCTCATTTTGTTTTTTTACTTTAAAATAAGATATGTGCAGTGTGCATAGGGATTTGTTCATAGTTTTTTTTATAGTCTGGCCCTCCAATGGTCTGAGGGACAGTGAGCTGGCCCCCTGTGTAAAAAGTTTGGGGACCCCTGGCATAAGATAAACCCCTACTCAGCCAACTAATGGCAAGATACAGTTTTTTTTTTGTTTTTTTTTTATAATAAATTTTTATTAATGGTAATGGGATGACATTAATAAATCAGGGTACATATATTCAAAGAAAACATGTCTAGGTTATTTTGTCATTAAATTATGTTGCAAACCCCTCGCCCAAAGTCAGATTACCCTCCGTCACCCTCTATCTAGTTCTCTGTGCCCCTCCCCCTCCCCCTAACTCTCTCCCTCCCTCCCTCCCATGTCCTCCCTCCCCCCCACCCTTGGTAACCACCACACTCTTGTCCATGTCTCTTAGTCTCATTTTTATGTTCCACCAATGTATGGAATCATGTAGTTCTTGTTTTTTTCTGATTTACTTATTTCACTTCTTATAATGTTATCAAGATCCCACCATTTTGCTGTAAATGATCTGATGTCATCATTTCTTATGGCTGAGTAGTATTCCATAGTGTATATGTGCCACATCTTCTTTATCCAGTCTTCTATTGAAGGGCTTTTTGGTTGTTTCCATGTCTTGGCCACTGTGAACAGTGCTGCAATGAACATGGGGCTACATGTGTCTTCACGTATCAATGTTTCTGAGGTTTTGGGGTATATACCCAGTAGAGGGATTGCTGGGTCATAAGGTAGTTCTATTTGCAGTTTTTTGAGGAACCACCATACTTTCCTCCATAATGGTTGTACTACTTTACAGTCCCACCAACAGTGAATGAGGGTTCCTTTTTCTCCACAGCCTCTCCAACATTTGCTATTACCCGTCTTGTTGATAATAGCTAATCTAACAGGAGTGAGGTGGTATCTCATTGTAGTTTTGATTTGCATTTCTCTAATAACTAATGAAGCTGAGCATCTTTTCATATATCTGTTGGCCATTTGTATCTCTTCCTGGGAGAAGTGTCTGTTCATGTCCTCTTCCCATTTTTTTATTGGATTGTTTGTTTGTTTGTTGTTGAGTTTTATGAGTTCTTTGTAAATTTTGGATATTAGGCCCTTATCTGAGCTGTCGTTTGAAAATATCAGTTCCCATATAGTTGGCTGTCTGTTTATTTTGATATCAGTTTCTCTTGCTGAGCAAAAACTTAATTCTGATGTAGTCCCATTCATTTATCTTTGCCTTCACTTCTCTTGCCATTGGAGTCAAGTTCATAAAATGTTCTTTAAAACCCAGGTCCATGATTTTAGTACCTATGTCTTCTTCTATGTACTTTATTGTTTCAGGTCTTATATTTAGGTCTTTGATCCATTTTGAATTAATTTTAGTACACGGGGACAGGCTGTAGTCGAGTTTCATTCTTTTGCATGTGGCTTTCCAGTTTTCCCAACACCATTTGTTGAAGAGGCTTTCTTTTCTCCCTTGTGTGTTGTTGGCCCCTTTATCAAAGATTATTTGACCATATATATGTGGTTTTATTTCTGGGCTTTCTATTCTGTTCCATTGGTCTGAGTGTCTATTTTTATGCCAATACCATGCTGTTTTGATTATCGTGGCCCTATAATATAGTTTAAAGTCAGGTATTGTAATGCCCCCAGCTTCATTCTTTTTCCTTAGGATTGTTTTGGCTATTCGGGGTTTTTTATAGTTCCATATAAATCTGATGATTTTTTGTTCCATTTCTTTAAAAAATCTCATAGGGATTTTGATGGGAATTGCATTAAATTTGTATATTGCTTTGGGTAATATGGCCATTTTGATTATATTTATTCTTCCTA
This sequence comes from Saccopteryx bilineata, assembly GCF_036850765.1. Classification (NCBI taxonomy): domain Eukaryota; kingdom Metazoa; phylum Chordata; class Mammalia; order Chiroptera; family Emballonuridae; genus Saccopteryx; species Saccopteryx bilineata. The sequence goes on along the minus strand of NC_089492.1, from coordinate 13,163,358 downwards.
TCCAAGAACAAGGAATATTTTTCCATCTCATTGTATCTTTTTCGATTTCCCTTAACAATGCTTTGTAATTTTCATTATATAGGTCCTTTACGTTCTTTGTTATGTTTATTCCTAGGTATTTTATTTTTTTTGTTGCAATCGTGAAGGGGATTATTTTTTTGAGTTCGTTTTCTAATATTTCATTGTTGGCATATAGAAAGGCTATGGACTTTTGTATGTTAATTTTGTATCCTGCGACCTTACTGTATTGGTTTATTGTTTCTAATAATCTTTTTGTGGAGTCCTTCGGGTTTTCGATGTATAGGATCATATCATCAGCAAAAAGTGATACCTTTACTTCTTCTTTTCCGATATGGATGCCTTTTATTTCTTTGTCTTGTCTGATTGCTCTGGCCAGAACTTCTAGCACCACGTTAAATAAGAGTGGAGAGAGTGGACAACCCTGTCTTGTTCCTGATTTAAGGTAGAAAGTCCTCAGTTTTATGCCGTTTAATAGGATGTTGGCTGATGGTTTATCATATATGGCCTTTATCATGTTGAGATATTTTCCTTCTATACCCATTTTGTTGAGAGTCTTAAACATAAAATTGTGTTGTATTTTATCAAAAGCCTTTTCTGCATCTATTGATAAGATCATGTGGTTTTTGTTCTTTGTTTTGTTGATATGGTGTATTATGTTAACTGTTTTGCGTATGTTGAACCATCCTTGAGATTCTGGGATGAATCCCACTTGATCATGATGTATTATTTTTTTAATATGTTGTTGTATTCGGTTTGCCAGTATTTTGTTTAGTATTTTAGCATCTGTATTCATTAGAGATATTGGTCTGTAGTTTTCTTTCTTTGTGCCATCCTTGCCAGGTTTTGGTATGAGGGTTATGTTGGCCTCATAGAATGTGTTTGGAAGTATTGCTTCTTCTTTAATTTTTTGGAAGACTTTGAGTAGAATAGGAACTAAGTCTTCTTTGAATGTTTGATAGAATTCACTAGTATAACCGTCTGGGCCTGGACTTTTATTTTTGGGGAGGTTTTTAATAGTTTTTTCTATTTCCTCCCTGCTGATTGGTCTGTTTAGGCTTTCTGCTTCTTCATGACTCAGTCTAGGAAGGTTGTATTGTTCTAGGAATTTATCCATTTCTTCTAGATTGTTGTATTTGGTGGCATATAATTTTTCATAGTATTCTACAATAATTCTTTGTATATCTATGATGTCTGTGGTGATCTCTCCTCTTTCATTTTGGATTTTATTTATTTGAGTCCTGTGCCTTTTTTCCTTGGTGAGTCTTGCCAAGGGTTTGTCAATTTTGTTGATCTTTTCAAAGAACCAGCTCCTTGTTTTATTGATTTTTTCTATAGTTTTTCTGTTCTCTATTTCATTTATTTCTGCTCTGATTTTTATTATCTCCTTTCTTCGGCTGGTTTTGGGTTGTCTTTGTTCTTCTTTTTCTAGTTCCTTAAGGTGTGAAGTTAAGTGGTTTACTTTGGCTCTCTCTTGTTTGTTCATATAGGCCTGAAGTGATATGAGCTTTCCTCTTATTACTGCTTTTGCTGCATCCCAAAGATTCTGATATGTCGTATTTTCATTTTCATTTGTCTGTATATATCTTTTGATCTCTGTGCTTATTTCTTCTTTGACCCATTCATTTTTTAGAAGTATGTTGTTTAGTTTCCACATTTTTGTGGATTTTTCCCCCTCTTTTTTGCAGTTGAATTCTAGTTTCAAGGCTTTATGATCAGAAAATATGCTTGGTACAATTTCAATTTTTCTAAATTTGCTGATATTGTCTTTGTGGCCCAACATATGGTCAATTCTTGAGAATGTTCCATGTACACTAGAGAAAAATGTATACTCTGTTGCTTTGGGATGAAGTGTCCTGTAGATGTCTATCATATCCAGGTGTTCTAGTATTTTGTTTAAGGCCACTATGTCTTTGTTGATTCTCTGTTTGGATGACCGATCTAGAGCCGTCAGCGGTGTATTGAGGTCTCCAAGTATGATTGTATTTTTGTTAGTTTTTGTTTTAAGGTCAATAAGTAGCTGTCTTATATATTTTGGTGCTCCTTGGTTTGGTGCATATATATTAAGGATTGTTATGTCTTCTTGATTCAACTTCCCCTTAATCATAATGAAATGACCATTTTTGTCTCTGAGTACTTTTTCTGTCTTGTAGTCAGCATTATTAGATATGAGAATTGCTACACCTGCCTTTTTTTGGGTGTTGTTTGCTTGGAGTATTGTTTTCCAGCCTTTCACTTTGAATTTGTTTTTATCCTTGTTGCTTAGATGTGTTTCTTGTAGGCAGCATATAGTTGGATTTTCTTTTTTAATCCATTCTGCTACTCTGTGTCTTTTTATTGGTAAGTTTAATCCATTTACATTTAGTGTAATTATTGACACTTGTGGGTTCCCTACTGCCATTTTATAAATTGCTTTCTGTTAGTTTTGTATCTAGTTTGATTCTTCTCTTTTGTTTTTCTATCATTTGTTTTTGTTTGTTTGTGTTCCATACTTCTTTCCTCTGTTGCTACCTTTTTTAAGTCAAGTGTTTTTGTGGTGTTTTTTTCAAGGGTGGTTACCATTAAGTAATGAAAAGGGTACCTACCATATTCATTGTAGTACCCTATCTTATAAGTATTTCTGCACTTCATCGTTCTTTGCTACTGTTAATCTTCATCCTCTCCCCCCTTTTTTTCCTTTGTTGTCATAGTTTAAGTTTGGTTTTATTGTGTTCTTGGTGGAGCTGTTACTTGTGGTGTTGTTTTCTTTTGTTCTTTGAATCTGGTTGGAAAACCCCCTTTAGTATTTCCTGGAGTGGGGGCTTTCTGTTGATAAATTCTCTCATCTTTTCTGTATTTGTGAATGTTTTTATATCTCCTTCATACTTGAAGGATAGCTTTGATGGGTATAGTATTCTTGGCTGAAAGTTCCTCTCTTTCAGGGCTTTAAATATTGGGGTCCACTCTCTTCTAGCTTGTAGAGTTTCTGCTGAGAAATCTGATGATAATCTAATAGGCCTTCCTTTATATGTTGTACTCTTCTTTTCCCTGGCTGCCTTGAGAATTTTTTCTTTGTCATTGGTTTGTGTCATCTTTATTATGATGTGCCTTGGAGTGGGTTTGTTGGGGTTAAGAAAACTCGGTGTTCTGTTTGCTTCTTGAATTTGAGGCTTTAGTTCTTTCCACAGGCTTGGGAAGTTCTCGTCTATTATTTGTTTGAGTATATTCTCCATTCCATTTTCTTTCTCTTCTCCCTCTGATATACCTATTATTCTTATGTTATTCTTTCTGATGGAGTCAGACAATTCCTGTAGGGCTTTCTCATTTTTAATTATTTTTGAGTCTCTTTCTTCTTCTCTCTGTTGTGCCTCAAGTTGTTTGTCTTCTATTTCACTAATCCTATCTTTAATCTGGGCTGTTCTGTTAGCTAAGCTTGTTACCTCGTTTTTCAGCTCGTGAATTGAGTTTTTCATTTCTGTTTGATTTGTTTTTATAGTTTCAATTTCCTTGGTAATATATTCTTTGTGTTCATTGAGTTGTTTTCTGATCTCCCTATATTGCCTTTCTGTGTTTTCTTGTATATCTCTGAGTATTTTTAAGATTTCTATTTTAAATTCTCTGTCATTTAGCTCCAAGGCTTTCAATATGTTAAGTCTTTTCTCCATAGATTTTTCCACATCTATTTGTGTTACCTCTCTTTCTTTTGTATCCATAATATTCGATTTCCTCTTTCTTATCGGCATCTGAGGGTGGTCTTGTTGATAGCACTAATTAGAATTAATAAAGAGTAAAAAGTAAAAAAAAAAAAAAAGTAATAATTTATTATTTCCCCCTTTTTTCTCTCTTCTCTTTCTCTCCTCTCCCCTCCTCAGGGAAATATCGTGCCTATAATGGAGGGCCTGATTTGGAGGTGAAGAGTTCAAGGGGCAAAAAAAAAGGGAGTAGGGACCTACTAAATGCAAAAAAAAAAAAAAAAAAAAAAAAAAAAGGAATAAAATCTTAGACAAGCATAAGATGATTTTCTTGTGATAGTCAACTAAGAGATATAATGAGAGGGATAAGAGGGAACCAGAAAAAAGGACCAAAAAAGAATAATAAAGAAGAAAAAATAAAAATAATAAGTGAAAATCTGTTGTATTAAGTGGAGTGAAGACTAAATACAATGGAGACCTTGGGTTGGGAGGACCCAAAATGCCACAAAAATAAACAAACAAGAAAAAAAAATAAAAACAAAAGCAAAAAAGAGAAATAAAGCCAAAAAAAAGCCTTGAGTCCCAAATTAACTAATTTGTTCGTGATTGAGGATTATATGGGAGGAAAGTAAAATAAGAAAAGAAAAAACGAATAGAAAGGAAAAAATAAGAAAAAGAGAAAAACGAAGGAAGAAATAAAATAGGAAGAGAAAAAAACAAAATAAAGCAAGACAAAAAAAAACAAAAGAAGAGAGAGTGAGAGTTAAGTGTTTTGGAGTATAACCTTAAAGGAGGGTGAGGATGAATAAGAGAAATAAAATGCAACACTCATGGGTAGTGTAGTTCAAGAAAGGGGAAGCATAAGATGGGCAGAGAATAGAAGGACCGAGGTGGAGGAAATAAAGGCAAAAAGACAGAAGAAACAAACAACAACAACAACAAAAAAAAAATTAGTGGATCAAGTTGTAAAGTCTGTGGATTTTTCTTGATTTTGAGAGGTTAACTTCTTCCTTTTTCTTTTCTCTCCCTCTTCCTGGTCGGTGACTCTGTACCCCAGGCTCTGCCCCTGTGTCACACTTAGGTAGGGATTTGCAATTGATGGGATTCTATGGCAATGTCATATAATTGGCTTTAGTCTTGCTGGTAGTCAAGGCTTGTTGGTGTTTGCAGGGTCCAACGATGAGAGAGTTTGCTTTCCTGGATTCTCTCTCCTAGTCCCCCCTTTCTGAATTAGCAGCCTGGTGATCCAGCTATAAGGCTGCAACTGCTTCTGCCTGGAGAATAAGAGGCTCAAAGAGCTGGGAAATCCCCACTCTATCCCCACTCAGTGCAAGTCTTTGGGAAAGGCTCTGACAGTCAGGGCCTCCAGTGTAATCAGGCGGGGGTGGGAGTCTATTGTTGTCAAGGTGACTGTTCAGCGCCTATCATTTAGTTGGACTTCTCAACCCAGGCTTTCCACACTTTGTAGCCTGTTTTTGCAGGGAAGAAGAGGCACTAGTCTCTGCTTGCGACTAGTGTAGTATAGATCTTATTATCTGCCAAGACCTTCTTGTTAGCGTTTATCCCTGAATATGGAGGCTCTATCAATCAGAAGTTGCCCCCGCCCCTTTAGCGAGAGGCACTGAAAAATATCACGCCTCTTGTCTTGGATCGCTGAACTGAGAGAGATCTTATCAATTAGAACCGAGGGTGCGCAGATTTTATGGGTTAAGCTAATTTCAGTGATTGGGTCGCAGCTGTGCTTCCGAAGGTATTTTAGGCTGCCTGCGCGCGCCCCTCCCCCAACGCTTGATTGTTAGCTTGAATGGCTGGGTGAGGTGCCCCGCCCACGGAGAGAATCTCCCAAGCCTCTCCCGCTCGCCCCTCCGCTGGCGGCTGGACCGCACCAGGCGCAGGATAATGGAGCCCCCTGGGTGTGCGGGCCAGCAGGGCGCCCTGGGCGAGTGGAATGCCCAAGGTACCCGCGCGAATGGGGCGCTCCGGGCACCGGTGGCCGGCGACCCCCACTCGCAGTGTGCGGGCCGCTGGGAACGTCAGCGGTGCTCAACCGGACCGGGCTCGCGGCGGCAGCTCTTGGCTCCCAAGTATGGGCTGACTCACCACGGGCGCACTTCCTCGCGGTTTGAAAGAACGTCCCTGTGGTAGATTCCTCCACACCCTCGTCTCTCAGATTCAAGTGATAACAGTCCTTTCGCTATCAGTTTGTGTGGAACTCCGGAATGCTCCGAGGATAAATTTTTCTGTTTCTAGTTGATAAATTTGTTGTGATTTAGGGGAGAGCTGTCAGACGCGCTGCTCACGGCGCCATTTCTGTGACGTCACTCCAAAGATACAGTTTTAACCAGACATGTTTGTCCCTACATCTCTCAGACAGAAGAGATGCATGTTGGTTCCAGGCTCTTTTGATCTGTTAACTCCTCTCACTCATTCATCACGCTGGTCCTTAAAACCACACCATCTGCAGAGAAGACTGGCATGGCAGAGAGGGTTAGGACCTGTGAACACTGTATAAAACAAAATTTAGGTACTATGGTCCTCCCACTCTGCTTATACCCTATCCTGAGCATGTTTATCTACCCTATCTCTTTCCTGTTACTTCTCACTCCGTTCTAAATTGGTTGATAAACTGGGTCACTGGTGCTGCCTTTTGATTAAACATGTTATGCCAGACTTAGTGGCTTACAAAGCTAGTTTAGTATGCTCTTGATACTGTGGCTCAAGAATCTGGGAAGGGCTTGCTTGATTAGTATATCCTTGGAACCTATTATCAGATGTCAAGTGCAGCTGCTGTCATTTGAAGGCTCATCTGGGCTGGACATTCAAGACAGCGTACTCATATGGCTGATAGCTGACATGGGCTGTTAGCTGCCTGGAAACTCAGCTGGGGCTTTGAACTAGAGAGCCTTCCCACAATCCCTCCATCATGGCAGACTTCTCACATGTTATGTGACTTCCCCCAGAGTGAGTGTCTGAAAACAACCAGACTCATGGCCTTTGCTGACTTGTCCTAAGAAGTCATGCTGCATCACTTCCACTGTGTTCTACTAGCTACCAGCAAGCCACAAAAGCCAACTCAGATTCAGAAGAAGGGACTATAGACTCCCACCTCTCAATGGGAGCAATACCAAAGAATTTGGGGACATTTTTTAAAGCTGCCACAAAAACAATGTGATTCAGCATCTTAATTTTGTCCTAAAGCCTATCTGTTCCATTATCTGTGGCCTGTCTGGTGGTATACTCAGAGGCTGCAGTTAGTTATATCAAGGTAATTTCTACATGACATTTGCCCACTTGGACTTTGGCGGCCACATAGGGAAGTTTGGTGACCTGCTAGAAAGGCCATAGGGATGAGGAGGCAACAGCCAGTTGCCCCAGCTAACTACCAGACACATGCATGAAGCCATCCTGGATTATCCAGTCCCAGTCAAGCCCCAGATGATAGTATTGCAAAGTGCTTGAGATTATTAACTCTGGAGCCAGTCTACCTGGGTTTGAGTCCTCACTCTTCCATTGACTAGCTGTATAACCTTAAGCTAATAACTCAGCCTTTCCATGACTGCTCATCTGTTTGATGATAATGAGGGCATGTCATTAAGTGTCATCTGCTAAAGGAGAAAAGGACATCTGCACCTAAGTTCCAGCACCTAGAGCATAGTTAGTACTCAATAAATATTAGCTATTATTATCCAAATTCCCATGGACCTCTCAGACCTCTAGGACTATGTCTTTGGATCCTAGTTTGAGAATTGTCTACCTAGCTCACTGTCATTCAGTGCACATTTAATGTGTACTAGCTGGATCCCCTGTCCATTTCCTTTCTCTGAACATGTGAACACCCTAAATATGAATAAATGGAGAAGATGGGAGAATTTAGAGGTCTGTGCATAGAGCTATGGAGAAGTATTGGGTAAGGCAGGTCTACGTGGGGAAAGAAGAAGCTTCCGAGAAATTCCGGTGGGGCCAAAGAGGCAGGGTCTACAGACTGGAGAAGGCTACCGAGTGGAAGAGGGAAAGGAGGGCCCAGAAAGCAAGCTTATCCTGGGTTTGACCTAGCCTGCTCTTCACTTTTATTTAATTTTACTTATTGATTTTAGAGAGAGAAGAAGAGAGTGAGAGAGACAGAAACATTGATCTGCTCCTGTATGTGCCCTGACCAGCGATGGAAGCAGCAACCTCTGTGTATCAGAATGATGCTCTAACGACCCACCGAACTATTCACCAGGGCATGCGCTTCACTTATAGAGATGACAAACTTCATGCCTCAATGAACAATCGCAGTCTCCTCTTCATGAAAAATTGCCACTGAGCCCACAATCCACACAACAGTAGGTTACATTGAGGGGATGTTCTCCACAGCTCCTGGAACCAGAGTTGGCAGGGCACAAGGCTGTTTGCTGTCTGTGTTTTATATGTTATACAGCCAGGCATTGCTGTCCGCTTTAAAATTCCTGAAATTGTTGCTGTACTTCCTGGGACCTTTCATCATTTCTTTTGCCCACATCCTTGCAGTTCCCTCTTCTGTTCCATCAACTGCCTGCCTTAGTGTTCTAGCCCCTGAAAGTCCCCTGCTCTGTCAGGGTGAGTCAATTGCTGTTTCACAGTGAAAACCACGGTCTTCCTAGAAAAATTAAAGAAGGCTTAAACAAATGGTGGGAAATATCAATTCAAGCTTGGAAAACTCAATAGTATAACATGTTGATTCTCCCAAAATTAATCTATCGGTTCCATGCAATCCCAGTCAAAATTTCTGTCCCTGTATGTGTGAGCATGATATTGTCAAACTTATATAAAAATTTATATTAAAATGCAAATGGAGCCCTGGCCGGTTGGTTCAGTGGATAGAGCGTTGGCCTGGCTTGTGGATGTCCCGAGTTCAATCCCTGGTCAGGGCATACATGAGGAGCAGCTATCTGCTTCTCCCCACCCCTGGCCTTTCTCTTTTCCCCCCTCGCAGCCAGTGGCTCGATTGGTTCAAGCATTGGCCCTGGGTGCTGAGGATAGCTTGGTTGGTCTGAGCATTGGACTTAGGCGCTGAAGACAGCTCAGTTGATTTGAGCATTGGCCTAAGACAGGGATTGCCAGGTAGGTTCTGGTCAGGTGCATGCAGGAGTCTGTCTCTCACTTAAAAAAAAAAAAAAGCAAATAGAGGTATTAGAGCATACCAGAAAAGGCATGGGTCCCCAAGGTGAAATCCTAAAGCTAACACCTACTAACTTTATCAATTTGTACAAATTATCATTCCAAGTCGTGGTTTGGGAGTTTCTTTTTTCTTTTTTTCTTTTTTTCTTTTTATAACCGGGGGAGGATAGACAGAGACAGACAGACAGGAAGGGAGAGAGATGAGAAGCATCAACTCTTAGGTGCAGCACCATAGTTGTTCATTGATTGCTTTTTCATGGAGGTTTCTTGTTATTTCTTAAAATATACCCCTCAGAATAAGGAGGACAAAATGAAATAATGTATTTAAAACACATGGCACAATACCTACCATGTAGTAGCTGCCTAGCAAATGATAGGTAGTATTAAAAGGCATTGAGATTAAAGAATTAGTGTTAGGCCCTGGCCGGTTGGCTCAGCGGTAGAGCGTCGGCCTGGCGTGCGGGGGACCCGGGTTCGATTCCCAGCCAGGGCACATAGGAGAAGCGTCCATTTGCTTCTCCACTCCCCCCCCCTCCTTCCTCTCTGTCTCTCTCTTCCCCTTCCGCAGCCAAGGCTCCATTGGAGCAAAGATGGCCCGGGTGCTGGGGATGGCTCCTTGGCCTCTGCCCCAGGCGCTAGAGTGGCTCTGGTCGCGGCAGAGCGACGCCCGGGAGGGGCAGAGCATTGCCCCCTGGTGGGCAGAGCGGCCCCCCTGGTGGGCGTGCCGGGTGGATCCCGGTCTGGCGCATGCGGGAGTCTGTCTGACTGTCTCTCCCCATTTCCAGCTTCAGAAAAATACAAAAAAAAAAAAAAAAAAAAGAATTAGTGTTAGCAGTAAACAGTATACCTAAAAGTATCAGAGGCTCATATTACTTGAGAGCTGGAAGAAAGAGAATATAACTACATTTCTAATTTCTCAACATTCTTTTCTCAACGTTTCTCAACATGTCCACTCCTTACAATCTAGCTGTCCAGTTCCCAAACGACAAGGCTGGGGATATAAATTTGGGAGCCACCAGCATCCAGGATGATTTAAAAATAAAAAAGAACAACTTTCTTCTTTGCACTGTTCTTTGTTGCTTGAATTGTTTATGGTAAGTGTATATGAGTTAAACAAAAGTAGCTTTTACTGAAGACAGGAGCTACAGAACCCATTTGGTATGAAAACTACTTGAGAAATCCTAAATCAGTCCTGAACGGACAATGTTTCTTTTGGATCCTGCATCCCTCTAAGCCAGTCAGTCAGTACTGCCTCTCATCATCAGCTCTGTGCACTTCATATCTGGTGACTTAATCTACATGTTGGAAAGTGCCCAGTGATGAGAAATAGTATCTCATGGCAGCAACATAGAAAACACAAGGGAGGAGCTATTAGTTGGAATTCAAAACTCCTGCTCTTGATTTTATACACCAGGAGACTCATGCTGATCTGTCCATAAACATACCTGTAGGCAGCAAGATTGACTGTCCCACACCCAACATAAAAGGTGCACACGCACACACAATACCACCACGTAGGCATGCATGAACACACACCTACCTGACTCTTTCAGGGCAATACCCTGTAACTTTTCTCCCTTTCTGTGCTTTCCATCATGTTTAAGGTTGGGAAGGGAGACTGATTAAGATAAATATAAACAATAGGGCTATGAAATGCTTCTCTTCAAATTTTAAACTCCAATTTTTTGTGAGGCATGAGATGCCATACATCTATTTTTAAAAAATGACTCTTGTTGAGTCCAGCAGAAAGGTCAGCAGAAGGATTTTGAATGTTATTATTCGTTTTGGGAGAAGAAGAAGGAATTGAGTCAGACTTTTCTGAACCTCTTTTCAGAGAGGCTTAGCAAATCATCTCTTAACACAGTTCTGTACTCAATATACGCTGCTCACAAAAATTAGGCGGTCAGGGAATGTGCCAATCCTCTGTTACTTGCAGCCTTTTTTCTAGTGCATTTTCACCAATAAAATAAAAGTTGGTTTTGCATCTCATTTGCATAATCTAACAACTTTCTTTGACTTGATGTTTGCTTTTCTGATGTTCTTGTTTAATAAAAAGAAATCAAATGCTTCTTTTTTATCGCTTCATATTCATTTTGAAATATCCCCTAATTTTTGTGAGCAGTATATATTGACACCCTCTCTGCACCAGCCAACAAGTGAGGTACTGGAAGTGTGAAAATAAAAAAGATACTTTGTTGAAGGCCAAATTTTTACTTAAGACAATATTTCAGTGCTAGCAGTAACTACCGTTCAGCAGTACCTGAGCCTCAGGCCGGCGGACATTATTCTGCCCTGTGCTCTTGAACTTAGCGGTGGCTGTGTGACTTGTTTGGCCAGTGAATGGAAACCTCACATATTTCACCTCCAGATGCAGGTACTTCATCGCCTGTGCTCAACTGTGCTCTCTCCCCTCCTGGCATGGTGAAATTCACAGCACGTGTTGAAACGGAAGTGCCACGGAACTGAGGAGGCCGGAGTGGTGAGTCAGTGTAGCAGGAGAGATACCCCAGACCACAGCAGATTTTGCATGGTGGAGAAATAAACTTTTTTGTGCTAAGTTATTGTAATTTAGGGATTGTTTTTCATTGCAGCGAAATCTGCCATTTTATGACTTGTAAATTTCTACTTGGCTCTGTTTCTTACTAGTACAAGGTTGAATGCCTTTCTTCACTTCTCTGTTCTTTATGTAAAGGGAGGATTTCTAGCCTCCAGACCTCCTTTCCTGGGTCCTTTCTTCTTTTACTGCACACTTCTCAAAGTGTATGCCAGGGGCGCACTGGTGCACCCTAGAAGATTTCCAGGTGCGCCCTATGGTATTCCAGAGAAATATGTGCCTGTTGGGGACCAAAAAACCAACAGGGTTTTTGGAGTTTAGATTTGGGGGTTCAGAATTGGCTGTAAACTGACAGTCTGCCCAACCCCCCACCTCACTTGCCTGATTAGGTTGCAAAAGGCTGTTAAGCTGTGGAGCTGGATTGTTTACACTACCCCTCATGTTCCCCGGAAAGACTGAAGGCAAGTTTCTTCTATCCTTTGTTTGGTGTAAAGTTAAGATGATATGTATGGTGGGGGTTTTCTGCACTCAACACAATTAAGAGTAAAAAGAGAGGAATTCTTCAATGTATTGACGAGGAAATGAGAGTTTGCCTTTCAAATATATGCCCAAACATTGAAGAAATCACTAGGACACATCAGGCTCAAGTTTCTCATAAACACAAGAATGAAAAAACACATTCGTGCTGGGACCTGCTGAATTTACTAAATCTTACTAAGAATGTATCTATAAATATTTATATAAAAAGATAACTTTTTATCATTTTTCAATTTTCTAACCCCTATTTTTTACAAATTCTGAAAAGCATAACTCAAAAAATGTAATAAAATTTTTTTTAATTTTTATTTATTCATTTTTAGAGAGAAGAGAGACAGAGAAGGAGAGAGGAGAGAGACAGAGAGAGAGAAAGGGGGAGGAGCTGGAAGCATCAACTCCCATATGTGCCTTGACCAGGCAAGCCCAGGGTTTCGAACCAGGGACCTCAGCATTTCCAGGTTGATGCTTTATCCACTGCGCCACCACAGGTCAGGCACTAAAAATATTTTTTAATGTCAGAATAAATATAATTTTGCCATATTTATTTCATTTAATTACCATAAAAGCATGCTTAGACTTTATATTTTTTCTTAATATTTGACTTAATTATTATAACATATTTCTCAGAAATTTGTATATAGTGTGCCTATAATTATTTGTAGGATTTTAAATGTACTCTGAATTCAAAAAGTTTGAGAACCACTGGCTTAGTCCGTAGATGATGCTGTTTCACAAGTCTCTGTCCACTTATGTCTTCATTTACAAATTTCCTATAACGAGTCTCATCCACTTGCATGGATTTAAATCACTTCCTTAATGTTTTTGAATCCCAAATCGATGTCTGCGATTCCAAACTTACATAAAACTCTGAAACCAGACAGAGGAGAGGGGACCCTGTCTCCCTTTTTCCTAATCAGGAAAAAAAAAAACATGCTGGAACCCAAACAACAGGAATTTCTTTTTCCCAGGTCTGGAGACTAGAAGCCCAAGACAGATTTTAAAGTATGTTTCATTCTGAGGCCTCTTCTCTCAGCTTGTAGGCAGCTGCCACTTCACTGTGTGCTCACATAACTTCTTTGTGCAAGTGTGGAGAGAAAGAGAAAAAACTGTTTGATGTCGCTTCTTTTTTTTTTTTTTTTTTTTTTTTTGCATTTTTTCCGAAGCTAGAAACTGGGAAGCAGTCAGACAGACTCCTGCATGCGCCCGACCGGGATCCACCCGGCATGCCCACCAGGGGGCAATGCTCTGCCCATCCGGGGCGTTGCTCTGCCACAATCAGAACCATTCTAGCGCCTGGAGCAGAGGCCACAGAGCCATCCTCAGTGCCCGGGCCATCTTTGCTCCAATGGAGCCTCGGCTGTGGGAGGGGAAGAGAGAGACAGAGAGGAAGGAGAGGGGGAGGGGTGGAGAAGCAGATGGGCGCTTCTCCTGTGTGCCCAGGCCGGGAATCGAACCCAGGACTCCCGCATGCCAGGCCGACGCTCTACCACTGAGCCAACCGGCCAGGGCATGTGTCTCTTCTTATAAGAGCACTAATCCCATCATGAGAGCCTTGCCCTTATGACTTCATCTAAACCTAATTATCTTTCCAAACTCCTGTCTACAGAATCAACACAAAGTGGGTAGGAAAGACAAACATTCAGTCCATAGTATGTGTATGTGTGTGTTTATGTGTATAGTGTTACTTTCATAGTAAGTACACCAAGCAGGGTCACAACGGGACACAAATAGTAGTACACTCTAAATGGGATAATTTGAGAGGAGGGACCTTATCTATCAGGACCTTATCTGTCTTGCTCCCTGCTCAAGCCCCACCCTTACCACTGTGCCTGACAAAAGACATAGTTACTGCATATATGAATAAATCAAGGACACAAATAATTATAGTGCACAATCTTTTGCCCTTAAAAAGTTGGGTTTACAGTCTACTTGAGGTCCAAGACATACTTACACAATCATAAAAGATTTAACAACAATAAAAACTGCCAATACAGAAATAAAAGTCTTCGCCCAGAACAAATTTGATGACCATCCCAGAGTGAGAAACTCCTGGGGAACAGTCTTTCCAAGCCTACCCTCATTGGGCAGCTGGAATGACTAAGGGTCTCAACAGGCTCATAAGTAGTACAGGTGCTCATGACTTTTGATGACCTTTGCTGGGATGCAAAAGCAAGTTCAGAAAGCTAGACCAGTTCCCATCTCTTCATAACACATGTTCTTCATTCTTGTCCTTCTTGGCTTCCAGATTCCAGTCTCTGAACTGCAGGTTCAGTATGCATGCCCCTGTCTCAACAGTCTTTGGCCATTGTGATCTATTGAAATGGCCCTCTGACTTGGTCCAGCCCTCTGCACAACCATAACTTTCCCCAGAATCCTGGAATAAGAAATTCCCTCCCTCAGTTCTATCTCCCAGATGCCTCCCATTTCCCCTGACATTTCTACCCATCACAGAGGAATTCAGAAAGTTGATATCAAGGTTAACCAAGGCATGGTATAGTAAAAAACAAAACAAGGGATTTGGTGTCAAAAGAAAAGTTTAAATCACAGCCTCACCACTTATTCTTTGTGTGCCCTGAAGCAAGTTTTGCTTTCCTCCTGTTGAGGAAGCAGAGGCAGGCCCCCTCTTCCCTCAGGAGGAAAAAACAAAAAGAATACAAGGGAAAGGAGCCAGCAGGGGTAACTGAGTCAGCCAGTGATAAATTAACTATATCCCATAGTTCTCTAAATGCGTGCTTAGCGTCACTTACAATACAAAGTAAGAATAACAGGATCTGTATGTAACTAAAACCAGTGATCTGGAAACCCCTTCCCCATTGCTGACCCCACCAAAACTTTCCCTCCCATCTCCTTGAGTCCTGGAAAACCTTACACAAAGAAATCACATGCCCATTGCTTAGATACTGTAAAGGTATAGAACCTGTAAGAAAATCAACTTCAAGGAGCCCGTGTTTTGGAGCTACGGTTCTTACATGCTCCGCCAGCTTTAATAAATTTTCCTTCCTTCACTGATTAAGTTATCTGAGTGTCTATCCTCCCTCAGGTCACGTCCTGCTACACAGCTAACCTATAAGTAAAGGCCAAAGTGAGCGGCAACAAGTGTTTATTTGAGATCCAGAGAATAGTTCATCAGGCAGAAACCAAATAGAGTTCAGATGAGGAGATGAAGACTAGCGGTGTTTATAGGAAAGGGCAGGGAAATAATTACATCAGCAGGAGAAAGGAATTTATATGGGTATTAATAAGCCAAGAAAGGAATTTCTGTAGATACAGAGAAGCTAACATAGTGATGCTAATTCTTAAGAATGTCTTTAATTTTCAGCCCTAGTTATGATGGTCTACTTTCCTGTTATCTTTGCAAACAGTTGTTTGGAATACAGTGCTGCTTTAGACCCGATCTGAAAATTATTTTGCCCAGTTTTAACTTTCCAAAAGTTTGAGGAGTAAGACATGCAAGGTAGGTCCTCTGGGACAGCAACTCAGATTCCATTTTATTTTTTATTTATTTTTTATTTATTTATTTTTTACAGAGACAGAGAGTGAGTCAGAGAGAGGGATAGACAGGGACAGACAGGAATGGAGAGAGATGAGAAGCATCAATCATTAGTTTTTCCTTGTGCATTGCAACACCTTAGTTGTTCATTGATTGCTTTCTCATATGCGCCTTGACCGCGGGCCTTCAGCAGACCGAGTAACCCCTTGCTGGAGCCAGCAACCTTGGGTTCAAGCTGGTGGGCTTTTCCTCAAACCAGATGAGCCCGCACTCAAGCTGGCGACCTCGGGGTCTTGAACCTGGGTTCTCTGCATCCCAGTCCAACGCTCTATCCACTGCGCCACCGCCTGGTCAGGCTCAGATTCCATTTTCAAGAGGCTCCGTTTGTATTATTTTTTACACTCCCTTCTAAAATCTCGAAAGGAATATCTACCTACAGGGTAGTTGAGCTTATGAGTAAGGAAAAGTCCTCTTTTCATACCTTTTCACACTTCCTCTTGCAGTATTTTCTATCTTACTGAACAAGATTATTGTCATTCAGCTGGTCGCTCAAGCCAGAAACCTGGAGGACCTTCTTTACAATTTCTCCAGATCTACTTCCTCCTGCCCCAAAGCCAAAACAAGCCTCATTCAGATCCACTTTCCATTTCACTGACTTTTTTTTTTTTGTCTAGACAATCATCTCCCACCTGGAATACAATAGTCTCCTAACATTGGATCTATTATTCTTCACCATGCCACAGTTATTGATAAAATGCAAATTTACTTCCTGAAAACTCACCAATGGCTTCCCATTGCTATTAGGATAGGTACACAGTCTTTGCCAGGACCCACAGGGCCCTGCTTTGCCTGGCCCTGGCTTCCTCTCCAGCTTCACCTCTAAGCTCCTGGCACACTGGTCCTTCTCCTTTTCTGGAACCCTCCAAGGTCCATCATGCACTAGGCACCCTCATCTCATCCTCATTCTGCCTGGGGCCCTCTCCTCTGGCCACCTTTCTGCCCCTTCTACACAGTTCACGTCCACCCATCCCGCAGGTCTCGCTGAAACACCATCACTTTCTCAGCCTCCCTCAGTCAAACCAGAGTATATTCCCCCATCCGGTGCTTCTGTCTCCCTCTCTCTCTCTCTCTCTCTCTCTCTCTCTCTCTCTCTCTCTCATACACACACAGACCGTCATTACTCTTTTAATTACAAGGTTAGCATCTTATTCCCAGTTATATCTACTCTACCTGAGGGCAAGAACTGTGTTTTACTCTGCTTTGGGTCTCTGGTGCCTATCAGTAGTATATAACAGGTGCACAATAAATGCTTGGCAAATTAATGAATAGTAAGGGTAAGTCTAAGCAGATTGTTAATTAGAAAAGGTCAGTAAAGATAGGAAAGTTTCCTTTTGTGTCATAATCACATAGTTAGAACATTAGGAATCTAGCTTTGAACTCATAGCAACCATCATGCTGGCTACAACAATGGCATATTTGGGTTCCTGGCAACTGATGTTAAGCCAAATGTCTGCAAAAACTTCTGACATTTATATTGCCCTTATCTTATCCTATCGGTTTCTTGAAGTGATAAACACAGTGGAAAAGAACACAGGCTTCATGATGATAAGAACATTCTTTATCTCATTCAACACTATATCCCTTTGGATTAGACTGTTAGCGAGAATTACATGCTCATTGAATGTTTTCCTAATGAATCAATCAGTCAAGTTTAAGAACAGTTCAAACAAAGCACTCCAACTGCCAACAAAAATTCTGAGCATCTCAAACTCAAATTTGCAATGTAAATAATATGTAAATAAGTAGATAACATTTAATTAAAAAAATAAAACACCTCTGTAAGAGCCCTCAGAGAGGAAAATAGGTAAGTCAATTTCCTCATTGATTAAAAAAATAGACTAAATGAACCCAGAGTTCCCATAAGCTATAAAATTCTGATTCCAGGATTCTATGGGAGGCATTCGGAATAGCAGGTATATGTGCTCACTGACAAGTAATTGGGTTCATAGGACATTGGTGCAATTGACACCCCAAATTAGTATTAACTTTTCCCAGAGCATTAGCAAGGACTTTGCACTAATTGGTTTTCAAGCTTGATGACTGCACATTCCTGCTAATAGATCATCTGGTAGCTTAGGAACAGTTTTTCAAAGAGACTCAAAGAAGGCTCTCAATTCCTACTCATCAGGACCAGATTACAATGGCAAGGCCAAGTACTGGACTAGAAAGAACTCTGGTTCTGGAGCCAGAATCGGGACAAGGGCTACCTCTACCTGCACTATCTGTACGGCTTTAGATACAGCATCTACAACCTGTGAGATCTGTTTTTCATATGTAAGTAAGTAAACTATAGCAGGTATTGCTAAATCCCTCCAAGTTCTGAAGATTCATGATTCTAAGAAACTGTAGAAACTTATAAACATGCGCATGTCATCCTGTGCTTTAAAATTCCCAGGGCTTCACACTATGCTCAGTAGAAAATGCAGACTCCTTATCCTGGTCTACATCTTTTGTACGATCTGATTCCTGCCTACTTCTCCACCTGCTCGCAACACCCACCACGCCCTGCTCTTCGGCTGTCCAGGCATGTTGCTGACCCAGGATGGAGCATGTGTCACTTTCACAAGCTGGGATATTCTGCCCCCAGGTCTTCACATTGCTAGCTCCTTTCTAAAAGCCCTTGTGATTATGGATTTCTTAATGAATTGCAAGATAAATAACCAGTGTGTGAAATGACATTTTCCAGAACTGACCAGTGTTGTTAAATCTTAATTGTAGCTACGGCTAAAAATATCCAAGACCAGTTGCATAAAGTGCCTTTGACCTTGAAATATTTAAATACTGACAGTGTGTTTGGAAACTTCATTCCAGTTTTGACTAGTATTTTCTGAATAGCTTCAGGTAAATAATTTATTGTTTCTGTTTATAGCACTGTTCCCTTCCTTTTGAGTGACCTTTAGTGTATAAGTTCAAATGTAATTTATAATTGAGAAGGTGGTTAAGACAAGAATAAAGTAATAAGGTATTTCTCCTGAAAGCATGAACAGAAAATATTAGTGTCCTAATGATTACATTGTACCTAATGAACCCTATATTCTGCTGTGTCTGAAGTAGCCTTTTATTGTTAATTTAGTACCTTTGAAATCATTACCCTCTGGGTGTCTGTAGGCTATCAGGAGGGTGTGGCATTGGGTAGGCAGTTTATCTAGGCCTCCAAGGTTAATGCATTATAAATCAGCAACTATTTATCCAACTCCTGCTTTTCTAGCAATTCCTTGTAAGCAGCGATCATATATTTTTCAGTCTTTCCATTTGTGGATCATAGATAATCTGGAACATACAAAGATCAGTGCCACGTCTTCAAAAATTTAAAAGCCAGGTAAGAAAATCTCAAATCACGAACAAATTAGTTTCCAAAGGTTTCGCTTTTCTTAACTTAGTTTTCTATAAAAATACGTGTGTGTCTCTTCAGAAATAACTATATGAATAGAAGTTGCTATAATAAAAATAATAATCATAACATAATGTATACTTATAATAAATGTCATATTAAATATATAATATGTTGTTTCCAAACCAGCCCATAAACTCCAGCTGAGCCCATAACAAGGAAAGCATCCAGACTGCTACTTTATTTTGAACATCATTAGATACATTTGATAATATATGACAAGGCTCTTAAAGATGATCCCAGGCCAGGTTTCCTTCCAAAGCAAACCTCTGATTCACAGCCACTACCTGAGTCTCGGCAGGAGGCTTGCTGAGACCAGAGTGGGGGATAAGAGGAGAGAGACAGAGCGGCAAGGTATTCTTATGAGGGGCACTCTGGCGGCAGGAAAGGGGACTCACAGACTGTGGTGTGCACTTAACTGACTCCCAGAAAGTAATACTAATGACAGTCTCTGCCAAAGTTACTATTTATGATTTATAATGTGTTTTCATGTACGTCAGGCATTTATAACCCGGGGTCTACGGGATGTCTAGTAGATCTGTGGGGAGAGTTCATGAGTGACTGCTCTGAAATTGTAGGGTAAGTCTGAGTACATGTATATTTTTCTAGAGGGTCATTCACAGAGGGCTTTGTGACTCCAGTTAAGAGCCCACAAAACACAGTCTCATTCACCCCCTGTCATTGCCACCTGGTAAGAGGAACAGTATAAACAGTTACCCCACACCCCGCCCCCAATCAGAAGCCATAGGTAACAGGCAGTGGCCACACAGAGTCCACTAACCAGCTGTCCAGGTAAGTGGGAGTCAAATGCACAGGAGCAGTCAGCAGGCAGCTGGCTGGTGTGGGGAGAACTAGTGGAAATGGGGAGTAAGGTAGAGGGAATTCCCACGGGGTGATATTGTAAGAGTGGGAAGAGAGAGGTGAGATCAAGACGAATTGAAAGAATGAGAGAAACCTTAAAAATGGCAAGGCTTCCATTTTTATCTAAGGGACAAAAGGAAATGCCTGTAAGTGGCACAGGCTTGTCCTCAAGGAGCTCAAACCCTTGTTGGGGCTCGAGGATATTAAAGTTGGGATAAACACAGAAAACTGTAGGTTGACTAGAGGTTAGTGCTGTTTTATGGATCTGACTGTATCCCACAGTAATTATCTCAGTGTACACAGTAGGGGCTCAATACACATTCTGTTTGTATATCATGTTGATGACAGACTCGGTGAGGATAAAAATAGAACTAGTGATTGGTGTGTGCAAAATCTTTAAACACACACACACACACACACCCCAGATGGGAGGAAGAGGAAAAAGAAGCCTGAAAGGACATCCTGAAAAAGGTGAATCCAAAACTGAATTCACATTTTCCAGCAATAAGAGCTTGCTGGTGAAGGTGCTGGCAGCGGGTCAGCTCAGCCTTTTCTTAAACTAGACTATTAAAACTTTTTCACAGATGCTGTTCTTTGCCTATGTCTCTTTTCTGTCTTCCGTCTAACTGCTCTCTAGAACCTCTATGTTGATTCCAGGGGCCTTTTTCCTACTGTCTAAGCAGCAATTTCAGCCTTTTCATCTCATGATACACATAAACTAATTAAAATTCTGAGGCACACCAAAATATACATTTCTTGCTGATCTGACAAGAAAAAGCGGGGGAGGTATAATTTTGATTCATTTACACCAAACAGCTATTGTTATGTTGGCTGTTGTCATTTTTTTTTATTTGACAATCTAAGGGAAAAGAGGTGATGCTCTCGACTAAATAGTATTGCATGCTAAAAAATTCTTGCGGCTCACTGGTTGAAAATCACTGGCCTAAAGGAATGTCATTTAATGGGTGATGTTTGCATACTGTCACTATGTGTCTTCCATTATCCCCATAATCAAACTGTGAAACCAACCGAAAAGCAAAACCAATCCTTTTCTCAGCCTCCCTAACAGTCATGGGTGATGTGGGGGCCCTTTTCTGTTTGGGGAGTGGGCAGAAGTCCTTGGGGCAGGCCCTTCTTGTTTGCTTTGTTCTTCCCTAGTCCTACGGCCTGCCAGGCTCACCGATGTGTAGTGGCCACCCTGCAGCTACAGGGATGAAAGGGTCATTCCAGGCTGACAAGGGGCCTGTTACTGAGCATTTCCCTGAACAGCTACACCAGTCCTGGGTTTTCATATTAAAAAGGTATACCTCCCTACCCATTGTTGAGCTGCTGTTTGTTGGGATTTCTCTCACTTGCTTCCCAACACACGCACACATCTGAATTAGTTATGTCAGTAAGGGCTTGTCTAATAGAAATAAATGAAGTAAGATCGGTGGGGAACCGTAGGGCCTTCGATTTGCCCTGGACTTCCAAGGCAAAGAACTTTCCATTGAAGGTTCCACTAGTTTGGCGCTGGTTATTGCCGCCATCTAGTGGCAATGTTTTAGAACTAAAATAGTTTCTGGCTAGGAACTGCTTTTCCTGCAGCTCTTTCCTTCCATCTTTCCTTGATTCATCCACTCGTGGGTTCGTTCTGCTGTGTGCGGTGATTCCTCCTACATACAATAAGGAGATACAATAATTAGGGGGAATCCAGCTCCTTTCCCCTTGAAACCTGCACAGTTGGGGAGAAACAGTCATTATTCAAATTTTAAAAAATGAAAAACCACGTCAGGAAAGGGCTATAAGAGAAGAACATGGTGCTGTGAGAATCAAGGACAGGGATTTGACTTACTGGGAAAATGGATGGGAGGTTTGAGAAGCTTTCCTGAGGATGTGCTGACTGACCCGAGAGCTGAGGAATAGCCAGTTGGGAAGGGGGTGTCCTGGGCAGTGAGAGCGGCCACGAAAGTGAGCTGCCGTCAGGGGAGGGAGAGTGTGTGTGCACACGGGAGTAAGAGAAGGCTACGTGTGCAGAGTAGTACTTGATACTAGGCATCCTAATTTCTGAACTGAGACTATGCTTGTGAATTATTGTGACCATAGATTACTTAACCTTGAGACTGGGCTGCAGAGGGATCAGCTAACAGGTATCTATGGAGCACTCAACCCAACAACAGTGGAGTGCACATTCTTCTCAAGCACACACGGAACGTTCTCCATGGCAGACCGTATGGTCAGCTGTAAAACAAGCCTCAATAACTCTAAAAGGATTGAAGTCAAAATATAATCTCTGACCACAGAGGAAGGAAGTTAGGAATCAATTACAAGGAAATTTTGGGAATTCCAAGTTTGTAGAAATTAAACAACACACTCCTAAATAACCCATGGGTCAAAGAAGAAAGGCTGTAGAAGGGCTCTGTCTGCCTGAGCAGGGGGAGGGCTGCCCGGGGGCGTGGGCGGAACAAGGTGCTTTCTGGTCACAACCGTGCGTTCTGAGCACTCATTTTACTATTTCCACTGAAAACACTACAGATCAATAAGTAAAAACACAAGTATCACCAAATAAAAATAATGTCATATTGGGATTTTACAGTAGAATATAAAAAATTCAGTAATACTATCTTATATTTTCATATATTTTATTAAAACTTGCTTTTTAACTTTTTATACATTTAAATATTACAAAGCCTCAAGTTCTATGTATCATAATATGAATTATTCAAAGACAATGTGTAACAATGGAATTTTCAATTATGGTATAATATGTTTTTGTTTTTTGGGTTTTTTTTACAGAGACAGAGTCAGACAGAGGGATAGACAGACAGGAATGGAGAGAGATGAGAAGCATCAATCATCAGTTTTTCATTGCAACACCTTAGTTGTTCATTGATTGCTTTCTCATATGTGCCTTGACCGTGGGCTTCAGCAGACTGAGTAACCCCTTGCTCAAGCCAGCGACCTTAGGTCCAAGCTGGTGAGCTTTGCTCAAATCAGCTGAGCCTTCACTCAAGCTGACAACCTCGAGGTCTCGAACCTGGGTCCTCCGCATCCCAGTCCAACGCTCTATCCACTGTGCCACCGCCTGGTCAGGTGGTATAATATGCTTTAATGTAGCTTTTACATAATAAAAGCTTAAAAAATTATTTACTCTCTTGATTATAATTCAAATACATTGACACAAAGTAAAGGGAGTCAAATAGTAATATGTTATCAATGAAGTAAAGGCAGGAAGTCTACTCGGGAAGCTGTAAGAAAAGTTGGCATTGTCACTGGGCCAGAAAGAAGGGATTCCCTGGGAACCATGCAACAGGTCAAGTCCATTAAAAATGGAGATGGCTTTGTTGTGAGCAATGAGGACAAAGGAGAGGCATAAGGAAGAGCCCCAGGCTTCTGACAACAGCATCTAGGAGACTGGCAAGGGTATTTCACAAGATAAAGAGTAGGGAGACTACAGGCTGAGTACATCTTGGAAATGTTGAGGTTGAGATGCCTGAAGAACATCAGTTATTCTTGCAAGGTGTCAGACTGACCTTGGAATAGAAAAAGAAAGAAAAAAAACTCCGTTAAGGTAAGACTTCTCCCATTTCCCACTATAAGTAAAACTAAAGAATTTCCATTTGGAACCCAGATAATAACTTCCTCGTGGCACCATAGATTTTCTAAAGATTTTTTTAACATAAAAATAACATTTGTTCATTGCATGCAATTTGTCACTAGAGAAAAAAAAGTACAAAAGAAAATGGAATGACCATCACTGTTCAAATTTTAGAGCTTACCCTGATAAACTTGTTTAAATACATAAATAAAAGATATGCCACCATCTAAGGCAGGGATAGTCAACCTTTTTATACCTACTGCCCACTTTTGTATCTGTTAGTAGTAAAGTTTTCTAACCACCCACCAGTTCCACAGTAATGGTGATTTATAAAGTAGGGAAGTAACTTTACTTTATAAAATTTATAAAGCAGAGTTATAGCAAGTTAAAGCATATAATAAAAATTACTTACCAAGTACTTTATATCGGATTTTTGCTAAGTTTGGCAGAATAAATCTTTATAAAACAACTTACTATAGTTAAATCTATCTTTTTATTTATATTTATACTTTGGTTGCTCTGCTACCGCCCACCATGAAAGCTGGAACACCCACTAGTGGGCGGTAGGGACCAGGTTGACTACCACTGATCTAAGGCATAATTGTATATTTTGCAATTTAGAATTGCATAAAGAATAACATCCCAAGTCACAAAAATTTCTTATAATCATCATAATAATTGTGTATTTCCATCTAAAGAATATATCAATTCATTTAACCTTTCATGTATAGGTTTAAGTAAAAATGCAAGAATATTTTAGTTTCTCAATCTTAGTCTGAATTTCTGATCATTTCTGCATTCATGGAATAGGTATTCTTTGAATAGGTAGTATGAGCATGTTCGAGTCTCTTGGTTCTCAAAGTTGTCAATCTTGTAACAGCTATGGTATTTGTAAAGCAGTGACTTATGACCAGGAACTATACAAGATCCTGGGGATATGGCAGTAGACAGAAAAAGAACATTCCCTGTCTGTAAGAAGAGTATTTGCTACTTGGGGAAACAGAAATTTAAGAATAAAAAAATAAATAGCAAAGAAGAGCTAAAGAAGAAATTAACAGTGGCAAATAGACATAACAGTGGGAGGAAGAGAGTGACACTTTCAGAGACAGTGTGAAATGAAGGCCCCACAAGAAGATGACCTTAAGACGAATCCCCAACCATTGCATCATCTAGGGGGGAGGCATTTCAGACAAAGGGGACAAGTACAAAGGGAAAATCCTAAGAAAAGACTTGGCCTATTTTAGAAAGTGAAAGACTGGTGTCCCTAGAGTGTGTTTAGCGTGGTGAACAGTTCCATCTCAAGATGAGATTGAGGAGATAGATCATGCCTAGTCTGGTGGGCTGGGGCAAGGGACTTATTCTTTGAACAAGGGTAGACAGAAATTGTTTTTCAGTAGGGAGGGATAGGATAAGAAACTATGTTTTGAAAACTCTTGTCCTGGTTGCTATGTGGAGAATGAAAAAAAGAGTCCTAATCGAAAGACCAATGAGAAGGCAGCTGCTGTAATCTATGTGCCAGAGGGTGGCTGAGGAGATCAAGAGGGCTACACTAATCTGGTACACAGTGGTCCCTCAAGAGGGCTACACTAATCTGGTACACAGTGGTCCCTCAAGAGGGGCACACTAATCTGGTACACAGTGGTCCCTCAAGAGGGCTACACTAATCTGGTACACAGTGGTCCCTCAAGAGGGGCACACTAACCTGGTACACAGTGGTCCCTCAAGAGGGGCACACTAACCTGGTACACAGTGGTCCCTCAAGAGGGGCACACTAACCTGGTACACAGTGGTCCCTCAAGAGGGGCACACTAACCTGGTACACAGTGGTCCCTCAAGAGGGGCACACTAATCTGGTACACAGTGGTCCCTCAAGAGGGGCACACTAACCTGGTACACAGTGGTCCCTCAAGAGGGGCACACTAACCTGGTACACAGTGGTCCCTCAAGAGGGGCACACTAACCTGGTACACAGTGGTCCCTCAAGAGGGGCACACTAACCTGGTACACAGTGGTCCCTCATCTATCACGGGGTTAGGTTCCAGAACCCCCCGCGACAGGTGAAAATCCGCGAAGTAGCAACCTTATATTTGTTTTATTATTTATATATTTTAAGGCTTTATTTTGATTTAATATTCTTTTAACATATTTTAATTAATATTTTTATATTGTTTTCAATTTTTTAGGCTAGAAAACGCTTATTTTTATCACAAAATCATTAAAATAATAAATATATAAAAATGCTTATATACTGCAAAATCCTGCAATATAGCAAAAAATTCACGATACAAAACTAGATATATACAATTTAAAATTCTGCAATACAGTGGGACCGTGAAAAGTGAACCACAAAATGGCAAGGGATGACAGTGTACTTAGGAGTATATGGAGGGTGTAAGCATACAGCAGCTAACTATAAAATAGTTATAGGAAGTTGAGGAAAGGGGGCAGGAAGGTAACTAAAGATATTTTCTAAACTGTGTGCATGAAATGGGTGGATGCTGGACAGTGGGGTCTTATTTATGATATAGATGGAGCAGTGGTAAAAAGAAGTCTATTTTAGACATATTCAATGAGTTACTTATTAGACACCAAGTTGAGATATCAAAGACACAAATGGTACTGGAGTTGGGAATGGGAGATACGGAGTGGTGGGAAATAAAAACTTGGCAGTATCAGTACGAATGAAGAAAGGAAGAGGTTGTTACAGATGGCAAGCATGTTTATATACTGATGGAAATAACACAGGAGAGACAGAGAGAGAGAGAAAAAAATGAAAAGCACAGGACACAGAGAGGGTTACTAAAAATTTGAAGTCTTGACAGAACTCTGAGACACAGTATGGGGCATGCTTCAGAGGTATTCCAGCTGAAATGTGTGGAAGTTGGGAAATTTATATACCAACTCACATCCCTCACCAGTTGAGGGATGCCGAGGCAGGAGGGGATGGGCATTCATTCCCTAACATTTCTGATCTGCCCTCGACTTCTGGCTAAAATAATTTTGGTGAGTAGAGAAAGCCATCAGGCAGACTCCTAAATGCTAGTAGTTAGAAGCCACTGAGTTGGCATATACAGGAATGGTGGGTCCCAAGGGCTTATGTAAGGTAGACCAACTTTTTTACAATGAAAAAGAGGACAAAAATAAATTGAAAAAAACAATATCGTAAATAAAAACACTTTATTAATTGCAATAATACACAATATGATAAATGCATAATAAAAACATTTATAATATTTTACATTGTAATTATGCTTACATGCCTATTAATTTTTTTTTTTTGTATTTTTCCGAAGTTGGAAACGGGGAGGCAGTCAGACAGACTCCTGCATGCATCCGACCGGGATCCACCCAGCATGCCCACCAGGGGGCGATGCTCTGCCCATCTTGGGGCGTCGCTCTGCTGCAACCAGAGCCATCCTAGCGCCTGAGGCAGAGGCTACAGAGCCATCCTCAGCGCCCGGGCAAACTTTGCTCCATTGGAGCCTTGGCTGTGGGAGGGGAAGAGAGAGACAGAGAGGAAGGAGAGGGGGAGGGGTGGAGAAGCAGATGGGCGCTTCTCCTGTGTGCCCTGGCCCAGGAATCGAACCTGGGACTCCTGCACACCAGGCCGACGCTCTACCACTGAGCCAACTGGCCAGGGCCATGTCTATTAATTTTTAATAATTGTAAGAAAAAAGTACTCATTTAGATACAAATACATCACATCACACACAATGGATCGACTCTGCATTGATTGAATACGAACATTTACAGATTAGTCTTCCAATATCAAAAAGGACATGTAGGAGGACATTTTTTGAGGGAGAATGGAACTTACAAAAGAAGGACTGTCCTCCCTAAAGGAGGACGATTGGTCACCTTAGCGGGCTACCAAGACAGCCTTCTACTCTGTCTTGGTTGATGTTTTCTCCATTTCTGAGTCTTTAACATAAAGAAAAAACTGAAAACAAGAACAATTCTGATTGATAATGAATAGATGTGAAGAGACAAGAAAGTGTTTTAGCCATGGCTTGTGCCTCCCATACAGAGAGACCTGAATAGGGGACTTCAATTGTTAACCTCTCTGGGTCTTAATTACCTAATTTGTAGAATGCTGGGAGGTAAGTAAAAAGGATAGGGCTTCTTTACAATTCTTATTTTCAATTATCTGAATTTATCGTAGAGGATTCCTCTTTGTCTTCATTAGCTGTATCAAAACATTTCAACCGTTACATTGTATTTCTTTTGAGTGTCTACTGGTCACAGTTCAAAGCATTTGTATTTCCCTAACCACTGTAGCAATCATCTGAGGATGTTGATTCCCATTTTATGGGTGAAGATTCTGGTTCTGAGAGGTGATATGATTTACCCAAACTCAGATCCTTCTGACTTCCAAACACTCGTTTCTTTTACCGCAGGACAGTGAGACGGTGCCGACTCTTCACTCAGCAAATAGTGTGGCTGCTGAAGCTGCCGGGAGAGAGAAGCATCAGGCTACGTACGGGAAGTCTTTCTCCAGATTCTGCCCATTGTGCCAGGTGCCTCTTTGGATTCCTGAGCAGCACTGAAGAAAGTACGTAAGGGTTCTGCAGGATACTTACTCATTTAAAGTTTTTAAGCCCACACAATTACTTATGATTACAGTGGTATCTTGAGATACAAATTTAATTCCTTTTGAAACTGAGCTCATAAGTCAGTCAACTCATATATCAGATTTCTCCCATTTAAAATAAATGAAATAGATTTAATCCTTCCAGCCCTGTGAAACATCCCCAAACCATCCTAAATTATGAAAAAAGACGTTAATTAAGAAACACACGTGTACTTTACCAATGCATAACAATATATGAAATAAAAGAAAAAAGTGTTATTTAGTACTGTATTCTTACCTTGGAGACATACAAGTGCGTCTAACGGAGGTGAATGGCGGAGGAGGGAGGGAGGAAGGGATGCAGGCACTGTAGACATGTAAACTAAAACTGCACTTTCTTAACACTACACATAAACTAAAACTGCATTTTCTTTATTTTAAACAAAACCACAAAAACTTAATTGTAAAAAAAATGCACTTTCTTAACTTTAAACTTAACCTAAGCTTAACATTAAGTATTTTTCATTTAATCATCACCTGTTTTTACCTTTTTGGCTGCACTTTCGGCACTTTCACTTGCAGGACTTTTGAATAAAGATCTATCCAAAGAGGTTTGCTGTTGCCTGCCTTTTAAAATGTTACGGAAATGTGACAAACAAGTGTCATTAAAAAGTGCTGAAACACGACCAGTTGAAACTTTTGCTGGGTGTTTCTTTTCAATGAAACTTGAAAGCTTCTCCCACATTGCCAGCATGTCTTTAATTTCACTTGTAGAGATCACTTCCTGTGACTCTACCTCCTCCTCACTACATGGGTCTTTTATGGGTTTATGGCCTGGCGGCTTCTTCTCCTCTGCAGTGATAAAAGTCCTCCGGGGCATTTTTTTCCAAAACAATCCTGTTCCATCACAGTTGAACACTTCTTGGGGAATGTAGCCTTCCTTTGTGATAAGTGCAGCAAACTGTGTGATGTACTCCTCAGCTGCCTTAACGTCAGCACTTGCAGTTTCACCATGCCTCACCACTGAGTGGATGCCAGATCTCTTCTTGAAATTTTCAAACCAGCCGTGACTTGCCTTAAACGTATCTTTTGCTGTCTCTTTTGAGGTTGATGGTTCTTTCTTCTTCAAGTCGCTGTAAATAATACGTGCCTTTTCGCATATTACAGTCTCCGTCACTGTATCTCCTGCCAGCTCTTTCTCTTTCACCCACACCAGCAGAAGCTTCTCCATTTCTTCATGAATATTTGTCCTTAATTGGGACAGAATTGTAGTTCCTTTCGCTGGATTTGCACTTTTGATGGCATCCTTTTGTTTAAGGATGGTACAAATTGTAGATGCATTGCGGTCGTACAGCCTTGCCAGTTCAATCACTCGTACACCACGCTCATGTTTTTCTATTATTTCTTGCTTTACTTCTATCGACATCATTCTCTTCTTCTTCTCACCACTGTCCTTTACACTCACTTTCTTTGGCCCCATGATAGCACACAAAAAAAAGTAAAAAATGCAAAAATGATGCAAGAACAAGTACAGCGCACGAGATTCTACTTGATTCTGCGGGTAACACGTGAGAACAAGATGTGCTAGTTTTGTGCTGCTGATACTGGACCCCTGCGGCAGCTTCTGACTCAGGACTGGTATCTCGGAATTCCTCTCGGATCTCAAACAAAAAAACATACCGAGTCGCAGCTCATATCTTAAAAAATTCCTATGTTGGTCTGTTAGTATCTCAAGGTACCTACCACTGTATTAATTTCCTCTTAGGGCGTAGCAAGGGAGGTCAACCACAAGAAAGATGGCAGCTACAGCTTCACCACTGCAATCGTCAACAGGCGCATCAATCTGTCTAGTTCCGGCCTGTCAGTTTGACGTCACTTCCCCCCTCCCAGCACCCGGCGCGCGTCCCTTCCCGCCTCCGCGGGGATGAAGGCGGAAAGGTGAGTGGACGCTCAGCAGTGGGAGAGTCTCTCAGAGGGAATCCAAGAGAATGTGGGACCAGCAACATGGAAAGAGAAGGCAGGGAACCCGCAGCTATTGTCGCGGTTGTGACTGAGCGTCGGTTTACCCAGCGATACAGGGACTATCTCGACAAGGAGAAACTCCTGGACAGACGGTACCGCGTGGAAAAGATGCCGGAGGGCACCGTGGCGCTGCCCGTGCTGGGGAAGGTGCTCCCTGAGCAGCACCTGCGGGAGCTGAGGGACCGCGTGGCTCCAGGCAGCACTTGCAGGCTAACGCGGCTCCTGGATCCTGTGCCTTCAAAGAAGGCCCTGGGTCGTTCACCAGCCCAGAGGCTGTGTCTCGAGGTGAGTCGCTGGGTAGAGGGCCGGGGAGTAACATGGTCAGCTGAGTTGGAGGCTGATTTGCCCCGATCTTGGCAACGACATGGTAACCTCTTGTTGCTGAGTGAGGTCTGTTTCCAAGACAAGCAGTGGAAAAATCTGGAACCAGAACTCTGGGAGATTGTTGCCTCGGCACTTGGCGTCCAGCGTTTGGCCAAACGAGGGCGGGTATCACCGGATGGCACTCGAACTCCAGCAGTGACTCTGCTGCTGGGCGACGATGGCTGGGTTGAGCATGTGGATAACGGGATCCGTTATAAGTTTGACATAACCCAGTGCATGTTCTCCTTTGGAAACATTACTGAGAAGCTTCGAGTGGCATCGCTGCCCTGTGCAGGACAAGTGCTGGTGGATCTGTATGCAGGGATTGGTTATTTTACATTGCCCTTCCTAGTTCATGCTGGTGCTGCTTTCGTCCATGCTTGTGAGTGGAACCGCCATGCTGTAGTTGCTCTGAGAAGTAACCTTGAGATCAATGGAGTAGCCGATCGGTGCCAAATACACTTTGGGGATAACAGAAAATTGAAGCTCTCAAATATTGCAGACCGGGTGAACCTGGGGCTGATTCCCAGCTCTGAAGAAGGCTGGCCCATTGCCTGCCAAGTGCTACGAAAGGATGCTGGGGGCATTTTGCATATCCACCAAAATGTGGAATCTTTCCCGGGGAAGTATCTCCAGCCTCCTGGAAGCAGTGAAACAGAGAAGGAGTGCTGGCCTTATCCTCAGCAAATTATCACCAACCAATGGGAGAATGGAACTACCAGTGACTCTAGGAGAAAAATGCTCTCGGCAACCATCAAGCCAGAGTGGCACAGGTGGGCAGAATCTGCAGAAACTCGAATTGTCACTCTTCTTCAGCAGCTGCATGGGAAACGGTGGAAGACACAAATCTTGCACATCCAACCAGTGAAATCCTATGCTCCCCACGTGGATCACATAGTCCTGGATCTGGAATGCCGCCCTTGTCCTCTGATTGTCTAGAGAAGGTGGATCCTGAGACATGAGGATCTATGTGTGAGTGACCCTTAATGCAGCAGCGCAGGCCGGGTTCTCACCTCTCTTGTCTCTGGGTAATCTGTTTTAATATTTTGTGGCCCTAAAAGCTAGACCAGTCTAAATCACTTCGTTTGTCTTCCATTGATCACATTGAGAGTGATCACATTGAGAGTGATCATTGGGAGAAGCAGTGTGATGCACTGAAATAAGGCCCATCTGTGCAATCATGAATTCTGAATTCTGACCTCAGTTCCTGTCTGACCTTGGGAACATGGTTTCAATATTCTTTTGGCTTTAGATTTCCTTATTTGCAAAATGAGGGTTGCTTTGAACTGTCTCACATGGCTTTTACTTAATAAGCAGTTGTACATAAGGCATTGGATATTTCAGTGAAAAGAAATGCTCTTTCCAAAATCACTCTGGAGTGTGGCTGGGATGGAAACAGACCAGTAAGAAGGTTTCTGTGGTTGTCCAGGCATGAGGTGATGGTGGCTTGGACCAGGGTGGTGACAGTGGGATGTGGATAGATTTGAGAAATTAAAGCAGTGGGAGTAAGCAATGGAGTCCATATCGAGGCATTAAAATGGTGCTGCTTTGTTACCACTGACAAAATAGGGAGGGAAGAGGGCAAAAATTACTCCAAGGTATCAACTGTTCCTCAGGTGGGCATTCCTAAATGAGTGTGTGGGCAGGTGTGAATTCTTAAGTATTGAGTGTGTTGTGGTAGAAAAAGGGATAAATGACTGCTCTAAATCATAGCAAAACTAGATTTTCTGTCTTAAGCTTGTGCAATAGCTGTCAAATGCTAGCCATTTTTAAAGTTCAAATTAAAACCTCCAAATTTTGCCTGATCAGTGGTGGCACAGTGGATAAAACCTCAATGTGGAACGCTGAGGTCACTGGTTCAACAACCTGTGCTTGCCCAGTCAAGGCACATACAGGAGTTGAGGCTCCCTACTTCTCCCCCCTTCTCTCACTCTCTCTCAAGTGCATAAATGAAGTAGCATAAAAAAAAATAAAAACCCTCCAAAGTTTAAAGGCCTCAGACTCCCTTTTCATGTTCCTTCCCTAGCAACAACATCAGGACCAACATACAGAGCACCTCACCTTATTTTATGGCTGTTT
Organism: Saccopteryx bilineata; assembly: GCF_036850765.1. Lineage (NCBI taxonomy): Eukaryota > Metazoa > Chordata > Mammalia > Chiroptera > Emballonuridae > Saccopteryx > Saccopteryx bilineata. The sequence goes on along the minus strand of NC_089492.1, from coordinate 13,131,026 downwards.
GCCATCACCATTGTTTACCCATGGCATGACTAATTGTAGAGAACTGCGTTGCTTACCTTTGGAATGACTAATTGTGGAGAATCACTTCTCATAGGTGTGTTTCAGTGCACTTTGAAGCCACCTGGGCTTGTGTACCTGATAAGGAAATACAGAGCAGTGTGTGGCTTTATCACACTGGACTGTTATTGTACGTGGCATTTGACTGGCTGGGGTTGGGCTGGGCTGCTCGTTCTTGCAACAGTGGCGGTAAGGACTGGATTGATGGTGTTTGTGTTATTCCACAGATATTAAGTGTCTACTATGTATAGTACATGAGCCTCACGAAATATATTCATTAGGCACAGTTCCTGCCTGAGGAGCTCACACCCTAACAGCTGAAACAACACGAATACTCAAAGAATTGGAATACAATGAAATAAGCGCCATGGAGTGATAGGTTGTAGGAGAGCAAAGATGGGGAAGGAAAGTTCTGAGAAATGAATGGAGAAGTCTTTAGAGAGGTAGTGTTTGGATTGGCTTTTAAAATCTGGGTAAAATTTTAGTAAGTGGAGTCAGGGTGGAAACAGTTGCCAGTGGAGAATAAAAGGTGCAGAAATTTTAACAATCATGGAGCGGTGCCATTAGATCAACTTGGAACAAAGTAAGTGATGAGAGATGTGTTGAAGGTGGGGGACTGTTAGGATTTATAACAAAGAACAAGCGTTTTATACAGAGTAACCCCCCAGGAAGTATACTGCTTACAAAAATTGGGATATTTGAAAATGAATATGAAGTGATAAAAAAAGCATTTGATTGGTTTTTTTTTTCTTTTTCTTTTGTATTTTTCTGAAGTGAGAAGCAGGAGGCAGAGAGACAGACTCCCGCATGTTCCCAACCGAGATCCACCCGGCATGCCCACCAGGGGGCAAAGTTCTGCCCATCTCGGGTGGTGCTCCTTTGCGGCCGGAGCCATTCTAGCGCCTGAGGCAGAGGCCATGGAACCATCCTCAGCGCCCGGGCCAACTTTGCTCCAATGGCGCCTTGGCTGCGGTAGGGGAAGAGAGAGAGAGAAAGGAGAGGGGAAGGGTAGAGAAGCAGATGGGTGCTTCTCCTGTGTGCCCTAGCTGAGAATCGAACCCAGGCCTTCCACATGCTGGGCCGACGCTCTACCACTTAGCTAACCAGCCAGGGCTTGATTTTTTTTTTATTAAACAAGAACATCAGAAAAGCAAATGACAAGTCAAAGAAAGTTGTTCAATTATGCAAATTAGATGCAAAACCAACTTTTATTTCATTGATGAAAATGCACTATACAAAAAGCTGAAAGTCCTGGAGTATCTGCATGTTCCCTGATCCTCTAATTTTTGGGAGCAGTGTATTAACTATCATGTGATCCCACCACAAAAATAGCCTGACTCTGTTTGCCTTAATCATCTCCTCTGGTACCTGAGTTTGTTCTTACATAGTACCTGTGGCTTTCTTACCTCAAACTAAAGATGGCAGACTGGGGCTTGCGGCAGTGTTGGGATGGGGAGTAGGGGACAAACAGTGAGGAAGATGAGTCAGAGAGCCATATGTCTGGGGGCTAAGGTGTTACCTTCCTGCAATAAGCTATGGAGAGGCAGCACCGGGTGAATTCATTCAGCCTGATGTATATATCAGGCCCTGGGTGTTCAGTGGTGAATGATTGGCGTGAACTCTGAAATTTTTAGGGTCCAGTGGTCTGCTTGAATGCCAAGATACCTTCTTCACAGTAAGGAACAATAACAATTTTTTGCATGTTACCCACTGATTTTGTCAATATTATTCTGCCACCTAGAAAACACACTAAGCTCTGTAGGCTGTGTGGGAATTCAGAATTTGGGAATACTGCTCTGACTCACACTGGGTGACTGACACAAGGTTGCCAGTTTTCAGTGGGATTCAGAGCTTGTAAAGCTCTGTGGCAGGTACAGGCTACAGTGTAACTAGTCATGTTGCATGGGCTATTTATTCCAGGAGATTCTTTGGGACAGTAGTATCTGATAAGCAGAGCAGCCATCGGAGTTAATGACAAGCTCTGTAGGAGAATCACAAGGTAAGACACCTAGGGTTCTGTAGCAAGGCTAAGCCATCTGCAGCAGAGGACCCTGTCATTCAGAAATGGCTCCTTGCATGTTAATGGGCCTTGGTAGAAACAGAGCATCTCAGAAGACATCAAATGATCCTGTATCCAGAGTTGCCTGTCATGAGCAGGGTTTACCAGACCCACCAAGTCAATCCATCATAAGGTGGAAGTAGCACATCTGGAATTGATGACAAGCAGGGCCAGAGTAAACAAATAGGTGTACCAGCAGGTGACCCAGACTTCCTTGTCATACTTATAGTTCTTGCACCAATGTATATTCCTCAGCTCACAATTATGGCTGTCACCCAGCCTTTTATGTCTAAGAGAGGACAAAAAAGCCAGATCTCAATTCACTGATTTTCTTGGGATATGAGTTCTAAACAAAAATAATTGCTGCTGCCCTACAGCCATACTCAGGAATGGTCATAAACGACAGCAGTGAGGGGGATCTTCCCCCAAGGCAGAATTTGGGGTAATATTCCTGGTCATCCACTTTGTGCAGAAAGAGAAGTGACCTGAAGTAAGACTACACCTTTATGGCAGGTGGCAAATAGGTTGACTAGTTCATCAGCAGCCTGGAGTGGGAAAGATTGGGGGATCAGGGACAAGGAAGTCTGGGGTGGAAAGTTTTGTGGGATTGGGCATATGTGTAAAGAACTTTGTATTGTATAACAATGCCTACCAGAGACCATCTACCATGGAAGAGGCACTCAGTATCCACATAAAAGTCTTGGCCAGTTAACTTCAGCAACTGTAATCATCAGCTACCCCAGTAATGTCATAATGGGCTCATGAATAAAGTAGTCATGTTGCAGAGATGCAGATTAGCAAGAGGCCAACAGCATGGCTTCCACACATCAAGTAGCCACTCCCTAAAGTTCAACACTGAGCCCTTGATTCAACACCATCTCTTAAGGAAAACAAGCAGCTGCTTGGTAGCAAGTTAATTACATTGGACTTCTATGCTAGAAGGACAATGATTCACCTTGACTAGACTCTTCCCATCTCCAGGTATGAATTTACCTTTCCTGCCCACAGGATGTTGGCCAGCATTACTATCCAAGGGTTTACAAGTGTTTCATCCATTAACAAGTATCCTACGTAATACTGCTTTTGACACCAGGGAACCACTTTACAGCCAAGTGGATGTTTCACTGGGCACATGAACATGGGACTTACTTGTGTGATCACATACACACAACCTAAAAAATGTTGGTTTGATGGAGTGATAGAAAAACCTTTTGAAATTTATAATACCCCCCCCCACTGTCCCAAGACAAAATATACACTCTAACAGCCATTACACAGTGTTGTTCCCTTATAAATAGAACAGGTCTGTGAATGAAAGAGTAGAAATTGAATTACCATTGTATTGGGCTAAGTAATGCCCCCAAATATGTCCACATCCTAATATCCAGAACCTGTGACTATATTTTCTTTTCTTTTTTTTTTGTATTTTTCTGAAGCTGGAAAAGGGGAGAGACAGTCAGACAGACTCCCGCATGCACCCGACCGGGATCCACCCGGCACGCCCACCAGGGGCGACGCTCTGCCCCTCCGGGGCGTCGCTCTGCCACGACCAGAGCCACTCTAGCGCCTGGGGCAGAGGCCAAGGAGCCATCCCCAGCGCCCGGGCCATCTTTGCTCCAATGGAGCCTTGGCTGCGAGAGGGGAAGAGAGAGACAGAGAGGAAGGAGGGGGGGGGTGGAGAAGCAAATGGGCGCTTCTCCTGTGTGCCCTGGCCGGGAATCGAATCCGGGTCCCCTGCACGCCAGGCCGACACTCTACCGCTGAGCCAATTGGCCAGGGCCTGACTATATTTTCTTACATAGTAAAAGGACTTTGCAGGTGTGATTAAGTTAAGGATCCCAAGATGGGGGCATTATTCTATATTATAATAACGTTTGGGCCCAATAAAATCTAGAAGCCCTTATAAGAGGGAGGTGAGACCAAGTTGTAGGACATGTGATAACTGAAGAAGGAGGATAGAGTGATGCACGGAAGGGGCCACAAGCCCAGGAATATAGGCAGCCCCTGGAAACTGAAAAAGGCAAGGAAATGAATTCTCCCCTAAAGTCCCAACATGGTCTTCCTGACACCTTGATTTTGGACTTCCGACTTCCGTAATTTATGTTGTTCTAAACCACTGTTTGAGGTAATTTGTTGTAGCAGCAATAGGAAATTCCATAACACACCGGTTTATTGTCCCCACTGACCGACATGTGGAATTTGTGCTTCCCATCCCACAATTTTGTGAGTCCAGAGGTCTGGCTCTTAATGGGAACTCTTTCATCAGGAGACACAATATTAGACCCTTTATACTTGAACCTACTGAGGTTCCGCAGTCATTTCAGGCTCCTCATACCGAGACTAGCAGGCAAGGAAGAGTTACCATCCTGGTGAGGTCATGACATCTGATCACCAGGAGGAAGCAGGGTAGTTACCCAAGGGCAGGAAGAAATATATTTCACACTCAGTGCATCCTTAGGGTAGCTCTTCATATGTCCCCGCTCAATCTCAGCAGTAAAATGGGGTGCCTTCCAAAATGGTAGAATAAGAACTTTTGAAAACTGGCCCCTTGATAAAAGCAATGGCAAAAAGTATCAAAATCAAAATTTTCAGAACTTTGGAAAGTAACTAAAGGCTGACAACAAGTTAAGGAGCATTCATTCAAGGTAAACAGCTAAATCTTGATTAAAAAGGGAAGCTCTGGCAGTCTTGTTCTGTCCTCACCCCCTGCCCCACCTCTAAACGATGTTAAACCGTTCCCAGCTTTTAGAAAGAATGCGTCCAGTGTTTCACCCTTCAGTGATAATGCTGTCCTTTACTAGGCAGTATCCATAGAGTGAGTCCTGTTACATTGCTGGTTTTTTTAGTCATCCTTTTCCCACTGTACTGTCACTTTTATCATAAACTAGATGATCATGAATGTATGGGGCTGTTTGTAGACTTTCTCTTCTGTTCCACAGGTAAGTTTTTATATTCATGCACCAATATCATCTTGCCTGAATTATCACTTTAAAATAGGTCCTGGTACCTGATACTGTAAGTCCTTCGACTTTGTTCATTGAGATTGCATTAGTTATTCTTGACCTTTTGCATTTTCTTATGAAGTTAAAACCAGCTTGTCAATTTTTGGAAAAAAGAACCTGCTGAGATTTCTTTTTTTGTTGGGATTACATTGAATTTATAGGGTAAAACTGACACTGTTACAATATTGAATCTACCATCATGAAGCTTTTATCTACTCAGATGGGGGTAGCTATGAAATGAGAGGTGATTATCAGAAGCTGAGACTATAGGATACCATCTAAGGTTCTATACATCCAGTCTGTCAGGGGAATGCTATACCATCTTCTCTGCGCTCCCTGCCTTGACAGATGCTTTTAACAGTATTCCTTATACCAGGGGTCCCCAAACTACGGCCTGCGGACCGCATGCGGCCCCCTGAGGCCATTCATCCGGCCCTTGCTGCACTTCCGGAAGGGGCACCTCTTTCATTGGTGGTCAGTGAGAGGAGCATATTGACCATCTCGTTAGCCAAAAGCAGGCCCATAGTTCCCATTGAAATACTGGTCAGTTTGTTGATTTAAATTTACTTGTTCTTTATTTTAAATATTGTATTTGTTCCCGTTTTGTTTTTTTACTTTAAAATAAGATATGTGCAGTGTGCATAGGGATTTGTTCATAGTTTTTTTTATAGTCCGGCCCTCCCAACGGTCTGAGGGACAGTGAACTGGCCCCCTGTGTAAAAAGTTTGGGGACCCCTGCCTTATACTCTTCTTCTTAGCAGTATCTCAACCCTCAGATTATTCTTGACTAGGGGTCCCCAAACTTTTTACACAAGGGGCCAATTCACTGTCCCTCAGACCATTGGAGGGCCACCACATACAGTGCTCCTCTCATTGACCACCAATGAAAGAGGTGCCCCTTCCAGAAGTGCGGCGGGGGGGGGGGGGGCCGGATAAATGGCCTCAGGGGGCCATAGTTTGGGGATGCCTGTTCTTGACCTTCACCCTGGATGATTAACATATTTGAGCCTGTCATATACATATTTATATTCTAATATAAATTAAGTACCACTGAATAATCATCATATATAACAACCCAAACTGATAAACAGTATTTTCACAGTACTCCTGAGCGGTGAATGGAGCCATTGCTAAGTGCTTTGTAAGGGTCGCATTATTTCTCCTAATTTGTGTAACAAGCATGAGAAATTACTTGCAGAGGATCAGATCTTAACCTCTGGAATCAGACAAATATGAGTTAGAAACCTGTCTTTGCCACTATTTTGTCTTTGTGCTTGGACAAGATTGTTGAGGATTAAATTGGATAATGCATGTCATGTACTTCGTATTATATTAAACATTTTTCCTTTTTCCCATGAGGATACTGAAGACTAGAGAGTTGAAGTAATTTGTCTAGAGACAGAGAGCTAGTAAGAAGTGGAAGTGGACAAGCATACTGCCGAGCATATAGAAAGTGCTGGAAATGTCTGCTGAATGAATGAGTGAATCCAAGTCAGGTCGTGTAAATTCAGCATTGACTCCCAATGCCACTATATTCTCTGTTGTTTCCTTTAACTACACACAATAGACTGTTCCTGTTTATTTGGGACTCACAAAACCAGAAAATACAAACAGCTGATTTTTTTAAAAAATATATTTATTTTACTGATTTTAGAAAAGAAGGGGGGGGGAGACAGAGAGAGAGAGAGAGAGAGAGAGAGAGAGAGAGAGGGGAACATCGATGTGTTCCTGTATGTGCCCTGACCAGGGACTGATGCTTCATCGTACTTCAGGACGATGCTCTGACCATCTGAGCTATCCAGCCAGGGCTCACATAGCTGAAGTTTGATGGGCATACCTGAAATTTAATGAAGAGAAAAACTAAAGTAATTTAGGATCAGAGGTTACATTTTAAGTAATTCCCGAGGTCTGAGATAAAGTTAAGGTATGTATTTGTCCCTTTGGGGGCTAATATTGCCTACCCTTCCTACTGGCATTCCCAAATTCCATTTGGAGGAAACACATAGTACTCTGGTGGGGAGGGGTGGGATGGGTAATTCTAAGAGCCTGTTTCCTACTGCGTCCTCCTCCCAAGGAAACTGTACTTGCCCTCGCCTACAGCTAGGGTACAGACATATTGTCCAGTAAGCTTAACCAATTGTATGGTCACTCTTGGAACTTGAAATCCTGAGGAATAATGATAGCCCAGAATCAGTTTCTGTTGCTTGAAACCAAGGAACAAAGATTTGACTGATGAAAATGTTGACCGAAATTTCAACTTAGTTTTTACACATTCTGTTATCTAAAGGCTTTTAGAGCCACTAAAAGGTATTTGAATTGTTAAAGCCAAATTAACAGATTGTTACTCGGTTTTTGTTTTTTCAGATTATTTTTGACCATGGGTAATTTATAAAGTTTGTATACACACACACACACACACACCCCCTACTGTTCTAGGTAGACTCAATATAAATATATGTGTGCAACATTCAAATCAATGTAGAAAGCAAAAGATTGGATTTAGTGAATTGTAGTTATTTCTTTGGAAATTTATCTTTATTTTAAAAATTCCTAAGCATCTAAAAACTACTTCATTGATAGAAATCTAGTTTTAAAGCAGTTTTTTAAAGTACTTGCCAGGATCTCATTCAAACCTTCATTTTACTGGTGGGAAAGTGAGACAGTTTAAAGAGACTTGCTTTAGTCAAGTGTGAGGAAGAATGACTGTGCCACCACTCCTCAAAGTTCCTGCCCTAAGATGGAATTTAGTTTGAATTAGAAATTCTTATACAAATAAAATTTGTGCATCAAAAATGGGAAACATTAATAAGAACGTAAGCATTTGCTAATATTTAGAAGCTTTTTATTTAATATTTATTTTTTAAAATAAAAATTGGAGGATAGCCCATGTACTATTTTATTTTCCATTTTGCATGACCACAATATATGGTACCTTCTGTCTATCACACTCCTCTTTTAGATTAGTCCTTGTGGACTCCTTTCTCTATAATAGCTTCACTCTTTTTTCCTTTAAATGGCAATTAGGGCAGAATAACAGGTAGGTTCAGTAGCTAATTTACATCTCTGAGGCTTCTATATAAGTCCTCATAGTCCTCTCTTACCAAGTTTCTTTCCTTTGGGAATAGGGTCAATACCAGATGGTTATTCCCCAGCAGGAAAATTAACCCAGCAGAGGTAAACACGATAAAAAAATGGTGATCATGCCTGACCAGGCGGTGGCGCAGTGGATAGAGTGTTGGACTGGGATGCGGAAGACCCAGGTTCGAGACCCCAAGGTTGCCAGCCTGAGCCCAAGGTCGCTGGCTCACGCAAGGGGTTACTCGGTCTGCTGAAGGCCTGCGGTCAACGTATGAGAAAGCAATCAATGAACAATTAAGGTGTTGCAATGCACAATGAAAAACTAATGATTGATGCTTCTCATCTCTCTCCGTTCCTGTCTATCCTCTCTGACTCTCTGTATAAAAAAAAAAAAAAAAAAAGGGAGATCATAATGAAAATGCAGAAAACAGGCAAAGAGGATCTTGGATTAGGATACTGCAGATTTGGCTGTGGGTGGAAAGAGCGAGGATCAAAGATGCCTTGATTCTAAAATCCCGGATTTGATTCTTAAGTAGGGATGGCTGTATTGGCCACCTAACTTTGATCATGATAAGTTATCTAAGTCTCAGTTTCCCTCTTTCTAAAACAGTTAATAATACCTATCAAAATAAGGCTGATATAAAGATTTAAGTGAAATATAAAATTTTACCTGGAGTTTAATAATCCTCTGCCCTTCTGGAGAATTCTTAACTGAGAGGATAATCACCCATTTAGAGCCTTGATATAAAGTACATTGGAGAGTGCAGTTTGGGCTAGGAACTGAAGTGAGCCAGGTTCTTGCTTACTACTGTATTTTATCCCCTTTAATCAGATGGCTGGGTCTACAGATGGACTGTGACCTTACACTCTGACTTGGTAGTGAAGGAAGAGAAAAATAGGATGGCCAGATTAATATATTACATGGATAGGCGGGGCGGGACTTTCCTTTATGGCCCTATGTTCTGTGGCTGAACCCCTGATATTAAACTAAAAAAAGAGACCAACAAGAGCAAAACTCATGAGGTGCACAGACGCCTGGAATAAACTCATTGATGAGTAACTCAAAGGGGGTGCTACAACTCGGTGTTTACATAGTATTTTTTTAAAGCAATAAATTTGTAGAGATGTGACAAGACAAAGGAAAAGAGGTTTAGGCTTCTAGGAGGTGGCAACTTTGGGAATGTAAATAATATGGGGAAAACTAGTGGAAGATGATTAATAAGGTTAATCTAAGAGCCCCCTTCTAGGTAAGGGACAAGGAGATATCTTTACAAATGGACATTTAAGTCCCTACTTTTTAGGCAAATGTGTTTGGCGGGGGGGGGGGGGAGTGGGGGGGTGGCGGTGGAGGCAGAGAGCTTTTTTGTGTGTATGGGGGGTATGGGGGGTTCAGCTGTTTCCCAAGAGGCTTAAACTCAATCGTATGTCAAAGTGGCATACTTTGGCATGGCATGTTCTGATCCCCAAGAAAAACAAACATTGGAAAAAGTAGTATGGCTTCTTCTGTCGGGGAGGGAAGAAGGGGGCTGCCTGGGTAAGCTTACCTCAAAAAAAGACTGGAAGTCAAAAACAGAGGCCTGCGTCCTTGTCCTAAGTCACAGAGGCCCTTGATATCAGTAAAATGTGGCCGATGGGTGTCCTCAGTTCTGTCCAATTTGGGAGGAGGTGGTTAGGACGATGTGCAAATGGACGAGGGATGTTTTTCTTTGTAGTGCCTAGGGTACTAGCCGAGCCGCGAAGGGCGGCTGCTCCTTAAAACGCACGCAGCTCCGCCTCCAGTAGCCTTTCGGGTCTTTTCCCTGGAATGTCGGCCGTCCTTCAGACCTGGCCTCCAGGTGCGGTGGGGTGGGTCTGGCGAGCGGCGCCCTTTGGCTTTCCACCTCCCAAGCATCTTTGAACCATGTTTACGGGATGTTTAATGGGCTCTAATAAAACAATTCCCGCCCACAGAAGCAGGGACTCCCTTGCTGAGCCCACGCCCTGTAGGCCAAGCGGCCACGCGGAGGCTAGAGGGCGCGGCTAGCGCAGAGCGCCTGCGCCACGGGGTGGCGCCAAAGCCGCGAAAGCAGTGTGAGTCGCGGAAGAGAGCGGAAACCATGGTAACGTTTTGAGACGTCAGTTACGCCGTACGTGATGACGACATGGGGAGCGCCCCTAGCGCCGGATTATGACGTGAAGTAGCGCGGTCTACGCGGTCTCGCGTGACCGCGGTCGCAGCCTTTCAGCCTCGCAACAGCAGAAACGGCAGAGGCCAGCGGGCGAGGTCAAGATGGTGGCTCCGCGGGCGGGGGAGGCGGGGGAGGGAGGAGGGGCCAGACCTTAGCCAGCTGAAAACACCGACACCCAGAGGCCTCCCGGGGGCCGCCGCGGCTTCCTCAGCAGCCGCCGCCGCCGCCGCCTGCTCCAGCTCGAGGGACGCGAGCGGGCGGCGGGGCGGGCCCTGAGCGACAGGAGAGGAGGGAGGGCGGAGCCGCCAGCCCCAGCCCCCGCCCCTGGCCGCCGTCGCGGGCCCAGCCCTGCGCGGCCCTGCCCGGCCTGCCCAGCCCCGGTGTGGCAGCGGCTCATGGCGGCGGTGGGCCCCCCGCAGCAGCAGGTGCGGATGGCCCATCAGCAGGTCTGGGCGGCGCTCGAAGTGGCGCTCCGGGTGCCCTGCCTCTACATCATCGACGCCATCTTCAACTCCTACTACGATGCCAGCCAAAGCCGATTCTGCATCGGGCTCCAGATCTTCCTACGGCTCTTCGGTAAGGAGGTGTGGGGGCGGCCCCGCGGCCGAGACGTGCAGCGGAGAGCGGGCAGCCGCGCGCAGCCCGGGGGTCGTGTGTGTGTCCGAGTGGGGGAGACACGCGAGACTGTAAGAGCAAGCGTGTCAGCGGTGTGTGTGCGTGTGAGAGGTTGTGTGTGTGCGTGAGAACCGGGCCCGGCGCCCGGGGCCGTCCTTGCGGGCCTGGTTGGGAGTGACCCTAGGGTCGGAGCTGGCCGCAGAGCAGAGCGGGCTCCGGGCGGGCGGCCCGCACCTGAGCGAGGGCGGGAGAAGGCCTGGATGTCGGAGCCTGGGGCTCTGCCTGCTGTTTCTCGTGGGGGACGGGCGCTGGCGACAGCCTCGGACGAACGGCACCCCTGCTTGCCCCTGCCTCGCTGTTTGTGACCTTAGACTTGGGCTGAGCCTGGGACTCAGTTTCCTTTCCAAAACGAAGAGGACTGGATGTGGTCGCTTTTCATGCACGGGGTCCACATGATGGCGAAGTGTCAGCGGAAAATGACACCCGAACGAAAGAGGCAGGGTTTCGAATGTCAGACCTTGAAATCATTACCAAAAATCCTCATGAAGAGGGCGATTATTTAGAACGAGTCCTAAAATTTTCCATGAAATGAAGTGGAGGTATTTAAAGAAAAAACGTGGCTAGAAAGTGCTGAGGCTTGCCCACAAGAGACTTCTGAAAATCAGTGTTCTCGTTGCCCGTGAATCGAGTGTTGAAAAGCATCTTGTTTCGCTCCCCGTTTTTATTTGCATCTCCAGAGAAGCGTTTATGCGTAAAGGAATTTTTCAAGTAATTGAAACTTGGCAAATTTTGTTGATGGGGTAATTCTTGATAAGTTTTTAGTAGGCCAGAGCTTTGAAGTATTGATTGCTGAGGGCCAGCTGATAGTGAGATCTTAAAACCTTCCTGAATTATGAGCCATTTGTTACTTTATTCTGACAAAAGAGAGTGGTAATGTTGCGTTTTGTTTTTAGCAATAAATAATGCTTGACATTGGTTTGGCACTTTTTTTGCAAAGCATTTTCATTGCTATTTAACCTAATATCTAACCTTCAGAAATCCCTCAGAGGTGGGCGGTGGTGGTCTCATTTTACAAACGAGGAAATTGAGGGTCATAGAGATTGTGGTTTGCTTTTGATACAGAGCAGATATGGTAAGTGGTTGCCAGAGCCTAGGCTTAAAAATCTTCTGACATCAATGGTGGTTCACTTTCTCCTAGTACAGCTGCAGCCCAGATACAGAGTAGTCTAGTATGTCACATGCCAGATCTTCAAGCTAACAGATGTGAACATGCTGTTCTTTAGCACAATACCTATCAGTCACCCACCAGCTGCTTAACACCAGCCATTCCTTCTCAACCACTGCAAAAGTGTAGTGCCCTCATCTGTGGCAGAAACTGAGTGGTGTGATTTTGTCATATATACAAATATCAAACACCTGAAACGAAAGTTATATGTTGAACATCTGAAACTAAGGTAAATACTTTGTCATTAATACTTCAGTTAAAAAAGCATTCGCTAGCTTTAATGTTTCATACTTAACATGTCTAATTCTGACAGTCATGGGTAAAGTGAGCTTAGTTAATGTTAAGATAAAATTAACAAGAAAGGGGGATCGCTGGGCAGGTATTTTAGTCCTGCTGTTAGAAGTTGCTCAACACGATCGTAAATTAACGTGCAGTTACTTATCTCAGAATAGTAAGGTGGTCCCAGTTGAGCCTGACAATTAGCCCTATCCTCACCCCACCACATACACATGAAAAAAGAAAAAGAAAAGAGAGATAGCAGAAGACAACAGAGTTCTAGGGCACTTTATCAGATTTGGGGTAACAGGATAACCAAGTGCCGCTTTGGGGACTAAAGAACCACGTGTTACATGGACTTGAGGGTGGGACGGTGGCTATCCCCACTTCTGCTGAGAAGAGTCCACAGTGGAGAAGACAAAAATGGAACACTGAGAGGATTAACATGTTCATTGTGCAGATAGTGTAGCTTCTGCCTTGATGATTCTTACGGCAGGTGACTGCAGAGGCTTTGAGAGCCCCTTCGGGACCAGGTGCAGGTGCTTCCAATGTAGTGCTTGAGTGGAGCTTCAGGCTAGAGGCTTTAAGGAAATGAGTACTTTCCTTAATTAAATACTTCGTGGTTTAAAAACATTGAACAAGGAACAACGTAATCTGTTTTCCTTTTGACTTTGTCCACACTTACTTTTGTAGTAAATCGTGGAAGTTTGTATTTGACAAATTAGAAGGAGACCGCAGGCAGGTTACTTGTGTTATACCTCCTTTTTCTTTTTTTCACTTTTTTTTTTTTTTTTTGTATTTTTCTGAAGCTGGAAACGGGGAGAGACAGTCAGACTCCCGCATGGATCCCGGCCCGACCGGGATCCACCCGTCACGCCCACCAGGGGCTACGCTCTGCCCACCAGGGGACGATGCTCTGCCCCTCCGAGGAGTCGCTCTGTTACGATCAGAGCCACTCTAGCACTTGGGGCAGAGGCCAAGGAGCCATCCCCAGCGCCCGGGCCATCTTTGCTCCAATGGAGCCTCGGCTGTGAGAGCGGAAGAGAGAGACAGAGAGGAAGGAGAGGGGGAGGGGTGGAGAAGCAGATGGGCGCTTCTCCTGTGTGCCCTGGCCGGGAATCAACCCGGGACCTCTGCACGCCAGGCCGACGATCTACCATCGAGCCAACCGGCCAGGGCCTCCTTTTTCTTATCTTTACCTTTCTTTTAAAAAAAAGATGGACAGGCCCTGGCCGGTTGGCTCAGCGGTGGAGCGTCGGCCTGGCGTGCGGGGGACCTGGGTTCGATTCCCGGCCAGGGCACACGGGAGAGGCGCCCAATTTGCTTCTCTACCCCCCCCCCCCTTCCTCTCCGTCTCTCTCTTCCCCTCCTGCAGTCAGGGCTCCATTGGAGCGGAGATGGCCCGGGCGCTGGGGATGGCTCCTTGGCCTCTGCCCCAGGCTCTGGAGTGGCTCTGGTCGCTGCGGAGCGAGGCCCCGGAGGGGCAGAGCGTCGCCCCCTGGTGGGCGTGCCGGATGGATCCTGGTCGGGCGCATGCGGGAGTCTGGCTGTCTCTCCCCGTTTCCAGCTTCAGAGGAATACAGGAAAAAAAAAAAAGATGGACAATAGTGGTCTCTCTCTTTCAGGGTGTTAAGGACAATAAATGAGATAGGATGTAAACCCTTAGAACAGTACTGGGGATCTACAGTTAAACCACACTCTATTACAGATAATTTGTTCTTGTGAAGGCATCAGTGAAATGTTGATGCTATTTGACAATTTTTTTTTTTTTTTGTATTTTTCTGAAGTTGGAAACGGGGAGGCTGTCAGACAGACTCCTGCATGCGCCCGACCGGGATCCACTCGGCATGCCCACCAGGGGGCGATGCTCTGCCCATCTGGGGTGTTGCTCTGTTGCAACCAGAGCCATTCTAGTGCCTGAGGCAGAGGGCATGGAGCCATCCTCAGCGCCCAGGCCAGCTTTGCTCCAATGGAGTCTTCGCTGTGGGAGGGGAAGAGAGAGACAGAGAAGAAGGAGAGGGGGAGGGGTGGAGAAGCAGATGGGTGCTTCTCCTGTGTGCCCTGGCCGGGAATCAAACCTGGGACTCCTGCACCTATTTGAAAAGTTTGATCTTAGAATATTGTCTGGGTCAGACTTTATGAGAAATACAAAATATTTTCCACATTGCTTGCTTGGCTGTTTCTTACTTTGTGCCAGTGTAATTATACTAATTTTTCATATTAGTGATAAAATTATTTTTAAAAAACTGGTTTTTGTGCTGAAAAAAGTTCATCCTGAAAAAAGCAGATGTCTTAAGTATTTAGGGCTCATTTAATGAGGCATCATCTGTTTTTGAAAGTGACAGGTTTGTGTGTAAAAGATACCAAAGGAAAGTTAAAATTAATCGTTCTACCTGTTTTTTTTTTCATTGTAGACCTTTTAAAATAACTTATGTACTGCTGTATATAAATCTCAAAATTTGGCAGTCTGGCATTTTTCTTTAAAATTAAATTGTAAAAATGGAAATCTATTTTCTTTTTTTTTTTTTTTTTTTTTTTTTTGCATTTTTCTGAAGCTGGAAACAGGGAGAGACAGCCAGACAGACTCCCGCATGCGCCCGACCGGGATCCACCCGGCACGCCCACCAGGGGCGACGCTCTGCCCACCAGGGGGCGATGCTCTGCCCATCCTGGGCGTCGCCATGTTGCGACCCTCCTGGGTGTCGCCATGTTGCCACCAGAGCCACTCTAGCGCCTGGGGCAGAGGCCACAGAGCCATCCCCAGCGCCCGGGCCATCCTTGCTCCAATGGAGCCTTGGCTGCGGGAGGGGAAGAGAGAGACAGAGAGGAAGGCGCGGCGGAGGGGTGGAGAAGCAAATGGGCACTTCTCCCATGTGCCCTGGCCGGGAATCGAACCCGGGTCCTCCGCACGCTAGGCCGACGCTCTACCACTGAGCCAACCGGCCAGGGCCGGAAATCTATTTTCTAAGGAAAAAATGTTAACAATTTTATTGGTAGTATCTAAAGAATTTATTTCCCTCCTACAATAAAGTGTTACAGCTGTACTTTCATTTGGTACCAAACTAACATGACAATTTCAGCAGATTAGAAAATAAAGCATCTCACTTTGGAGATTGAGATAAAATCATACCACAATATATAGAATATTTGAGAATGTTAAGCTGTTCTTAGGAGATGTTAAATGCTAAAGGAAATGCAACCCAGTACAGCATAATGCTGAATTAGTAACTCTAAATCCAAGGTAGAAAATGCAAGCAGAGGAGTAATAGTATTACTCATTTAATGATAACTCACTGAAGTGGAAAGATCTTTCTAAACATAAAGGAAAATCCAGAACTTAAAAGGGAAATTTTAGTAAATGAAAACTTTTAAGATAAAACTTAAAAAAAAATTCTATAAAATGGCACACTGAGGGAAAAATATCTGCATCATATGAGATTGAAATTCTTGTAAAAGTTTTGCTCTATCAATAAAAGCTTATATTCCTAGAGGAATATAGGCCCAGATAATTACAATAAATGATGTGCATATGGTCAGTAAGCAAAAGAAAAATTACTTCATTTATAGTTTATTAAATCCAGAACAAAACACTAGGTTGGTGAAAAGTTCACAGTTTGATTAGAAATTAGTTTGGTAAAACTATGGGGAATTTTGGTAGGCTGTCAGCTTCTATGTAAAGCCATCTGGCTCTACCAACTGAAATTTGTCGTTTTTTAGACATACAATTTTTTTTCTAAGAATTTGACCAAAGAAATAATTGTATAAAAACTATGGTCAAGGCCTGACCAAGTGGTGTTGCAGTGGATAGAGCATTGACATGGGACACTGAGGATCTAGGTTTTGAAACCCTGAGATCCTTGGCTTGAGTGCAGGCTCATCTGGCTTGAATGTGGGCTCACCAGCTTGAGCATGGGGGTCACTGGCTTGAACATGGGATCCTAGACATAACCCCATGGTTGTTGGCTTGAGCCCAAAGACTGTTGACTTAAGCCCAAGGTCGCTGGTTTGAGCAAGGGGTCATTGGCTCAGCTGGAGGCCCCCAGTCAAGGCACATATGGAAAGCAACCAATGAACAACTAAAGTGCCGCGCATATGAGTTGATGCTTCTCATCTCCTGGCTGTCTCTGTCTCTTTTTTAAAAAAGAAAAAATAAAGTATGGGAGAGGATATTTATTGCAACATTGTTGGTAATAACAAAAAAATTGTTAATCTAAATGTCTGTTGAAAGGGAATCTGTTGTATTAGGTTTACACATACAATAAAGTTTTTGAAAAGAATGAACTATAGTTATTTTTGGTGCAAAAAACAAAGTGAAATAGGAGTAATTATTGCAAAGGGCATACTAGGTATTCTAAGTTGTGACACTATTGACGTTTTGAACAACATTATTCTTTGTTGGTGAGTCTGTAGAGCTGTTCTATGAATTGTAGGGTTTTTAACAGCATCCTTGTTCTTGACCCAGTAGATATCAGTGGCACCCGACCTTTCCCCAGTTGAGATTGCCAGAGATGTCTCTAGATATTGCCAGATGACTCCTGTGGGTAGACGGGGAATAAGATCCTGACTGAGAACCACTGAAATAGACAAATAGATCCATAGCACAGAATATTAAGGCCAGAACTAGCCACTTATATATAGAAACTTGATGTACTTCAGGGGTAAGATTAAAAGTGCACTGAGGTAAACTATTCAATTTGTGATCATTTAGTTATCCATATGGAAAAATTTTACTGGATCATTACCTCATGTCAATATATAAATAGTTCTAAGTGGATTAATACTTAGATGTGAAGAGCAGAACTTTAAAATTTTTAGAAGAAAATACAGGAGAACATTTTTTTTCTTTTTTAAATCAGTGTAAGGGGAATAAGGGGAAATTATTTTACAATATATAAAAGCAAATGTGTAATATGGATAAATTCAGCGATATTAAAACTAAAAACCTCTATGAATCAAAAGGGAGCATCAGAAAAGGGAAAGACCAGCCACTCACCTGGAGCAGATGTTTGCATTACAAATAACTGACAAAGAATTTGTAGTCAGAATATGTTTTAAATGTTTACAATTCATTAAGGAAAACCAATGCTGTGGATAAATGAACAAAAATAAACTGGCAATTCACAGAGAAAGAAACATGGTCAGTAATTGGAAGATGCCTTCTTTGATAACTGGTCAGAAGTGCAAGTTTTTAAAAGGTAAAAAAGCATCAAGAAAAATTACTATTAAGATCCTCTTTGGCCCTGATGAGTTGGCTCAGCTGGTAGAGCATCAGCCTACATGTGGAAGTCCTGGGTTCGATTCCTGGTCAGGGCAGACAGGAGAAGCAACCATTTGCTTCTCCACACTTCCCTTTTCTCTCTTTCTCTCCCTCCCATCCACAACCATGGTTCGAGTGGTTCAAACAATTGGCCCCAGGTGCCGAGGACGGCTCCATGGCCTTGCCTCAGGCACTAAAATAGCTCGGTTGACTAGTCATGGAGCAGCCCCAGATGGGCAGAGCATCGCACCGTAGGGGGCTTGCCGGGTGGATCCTAGTTGGGGTGCATGCAGGAGTCTGTCTCTGTCCCCCTGCATCCCGCCTCTAAAAAAAATAATAATACAGTGGTGTCTTGAGATACGAGCAGAAAAACATACAATTTTTTTTTAAGATACGAACTGCAACTCAGTCTGTATTTTTGTTCAAGATCAGAGCGAAATTCTGAGATAGGAGTCATGATCCAAGAAGCTGCCACTAGTTGGTGCATTGATGCAAGGGTCCAGTATCAGCAGCACAACACCAGCATCTCGTTCTTTCTCACGTGTTACCCAAGGAATCAAGTTGAATCTCGTGCTCTGTACTCGTTCTTGCATCATTTTTGCATTTTTTACTAACTTTTTTTGTGTGCTATCATGGGGCCGAAGAAAGTGAGTGTAAAAGACAGTGGGAAGAAGAAGAAGAGAATGATGTCGATAGAAGTAAAGCAAGAAATAATAGAAAAACATGAGCGTGGTGTATGAGTGATTGAACTGGCAAGACTGTACGACCACAATACATCTACAATTTGTACCATCCTTAAACAAAAATATGCCATCAAAAGCAAAAATCCAGCGAAAGAACTACAATTCTGTCCCAATTAAGGACAAATATCCATGAAGAAATGGAGAAGCTTCTGCTGGCGTGGGTGAAAGAGAAAGAGCTGGCAGGAGATACAGTGACGGAGACTGTAATATGCGAAAAGGAACGTATTATTTACAGCGACTTGAAGAAAAAAGAACCATCAACCTCAAAAGAGACAGCAAAAGATACGTTTAAGGCAAGTCACGGCTGATTTGAAAATTTCAAGAAGAGATCTGGCATCCACTCGGTGGTGAGGCATGGTGAAGCTGCGAGTGCTGATGTTAAGGCACGTGTTGCTGTGCTTATCGCAAAGGAAGGCTACATCCCCAACAAGTGTTCAACTGTGACGAAACAGTATTGTTTTGGAAAAAAATGCCCAGAGGACTTTCAGTACCGCAGAGGAGAAGCAGCTGCCAGGCCATAAACCCGAGAAGGATCGTCTGACCTTTGCATTGTGTGCAAATGCTAGCAATGACTGGAAAAGTAAAACCATTCCAAAAATATCATGAAAAGTATCATTTCAAAAATCCTTGAGCCTTTAAGACTCACAAGATTCTTAGAGAAAAACTGCAGGTTATGTGGCGCGCCAATGCTAGGGCATGGGTTATGCGGCAGTTTTTTATTGAATGGGTAAATCTCGTCTTTGGTCCTGCAGTGAAGAAATATCTTCAAGAAAATAAACTTCCAATGAAAGCATTACTAATCCTTGAAAATGCTCCAGCCCACTCACCTGGTCTTGAAGATGACATTCTTGATGAGTTCAAATTCGTGAACGTCTTCTACCTCCCACCCAACACGACTTCAGCCTTGCAACCTATGGACCAGCAGGTCCTTTCCAACTTTAAAAAGCTTTACACAAAGTACTTGTTCCGCCGCTGCTTTGAGGTGACTGAGAATACAGTTCTAACCCTTCGAGAGTTTTGGAAAGATCACTACAACATTGTGGTATGTTTATTATGCATTATTGACTTGGCATGGCAAGAGGTTACAAGAACCTTGAACTCGGCATGGAAAAAGTTATGGCCTGATGTTGTTGCAGACAGGGACTTTGAAGGATTTGAACCAGAGACTGTGACCAAGGTCGAAGCGTTGGAGGAGATTGTGTCCCTCGGAAAGTTGATGGGTCTGGAGGTAGATGAGGGTGCCGTAAACGAGCTCATCGAGGAACATGAGGAGGAACTCTCAACTGAGGAGTTGAAGGAGCTACAGATGATGCAACATACGGAGCTTCTGCAAGAGATTAGTAGTGAGGAGGAGGTAGAGTCGGAGGAAGTGATCTCTACAAGTGAAATTAGAGACATGCTGGCAATGTGGGAGAAGCTTTCAAGTTTCACTGAAAAGAAACACCCAGAAAAAGTTTCAACTGGTCGTGCTTCAGCACTTTTTAATGACACTTGTTTGTCACATTTCCGTAACATTTGAAAAGGCAGGCAACAGCAAACCTCTTTGGATAGATCTTTGTTCAAAAGTCCTGCAGGTGAAAGTGACAAAAGTGCAGCCAAAAAGGCAAAAACAGGTGATGATTAAATGAAAAATACGTAATGTTAAGCTTAGGTTAAGTTTAAAGTTAAGAAAGTGCATTTTTTTTTAAATTTTTTTTTTAATTTTATTTATTCATTTTAGAGAGGAGAGAGAGAGAGAGAGAAAGAGAGAGAGAAGGGGGGAGGAGCTGGAAGCATCAACTCCCATATGTGCCTTGACCAGGCAAGCCCAGGGTTTCGAACCGGCGACCTCAGCATTTCCAGGTCGACGCTTTATCCACTGCGCCACCACAGGTCAGGCTAAGAAAGTGCATTTTTTTACAATTAAGTTTTTGTAGTTTCATTTTAAGTAAAGAAAGTGGTTTTAGTTTTGTTTAAAATAAAGAAAGTGCAGTTTTAGTTTACATGCAGTGTTACGAAAGTGCAGTTTTAGTTTACGTGTCTACAGTGCCTGCATCCCTTCCTCCCTCCCTCCTCCTCCACCATTCACCTCCGTTAGCTGCATTCGTCTGTCTCCAAGGTAAGAATACAGTACTAAATAACACTTTTTTCTTTTATTTCATATATTTTGTTATGCATTGGTAAAGTATACATGTGTGTTTCTTAACTAAAAACGTCTTTTTTCATAATTTAGGATGGTTTGGGAATGTTTCATAAGGCTGGAATGGATTAAATCTATTTTAGTTATTTTAAATGGAAGAAATTTGTTTGATATACGAGTTGACTGACTTACGAACTTGGTTACAGAGCGAATTAAACTCATATCTCAAGGTACCACTGTAACTGAATAAAAAGCAAGGAGTGTGTTTGTGAATGTGTTTGTTTATGTAAAGCTTGGTTTATTCATTTAATACTCATGGGGCTTGACTGTAAAAATCATGTCCACATATTTTTTTAAAATAAAAACGTTTAAAATCTTAGTTTAAAAGTGAAATTTGCCTGACCAGGTGATGGCGCAGTGGATAGAGTGTCGACCTGGGACACTGAGGACCCAGGTTCAAAACCCCAGGTGGCTGGCTTGAGCGCAGGCTCATCAGCTTGAGCATGGGGTCACAGACATGACTCCATGGTTGCGGGCTTAAACCCAAAGGTCAATGGCTTGAGCAAGGGGTCACTGACTCAGGCAGTGCCCACACATATATGAGAAAGCAATCAATGAACAACTAAGGTCTGCAATTGCAAGTTGATGCTTCTCATCTCTTTTCCTTCCTTTCTCTCCTGCCTCTTGTCTCAAAAAATTTTTTTTTAAGGTAGCTGGTGAGTTGTAAATGTTATGTCCTATTTCCTTCTAATTTTTAGTCCTAAATTTTCAGAAAAGGTTATGGTATGAATGGACTTTTCACATAAGAGTTAAACACTTTATTGTGTAACGTGGAATTTTTTTTGCTTGTTCTTCTTATCTGCTTTTTTTTTTTTTTTTTTTTTTTTTGTATCCAAATTGTAAAGGCCCAGAACTCTTTGTGATTTGAGTTCATATATAGTAGCTTCTAAACCACTGTATTGATTTTGATGCCTGCTCCTTTTTTTACCTGCCTGGTCGGCAAACAGCGGCTTATGAGCCACATGTGGCTCTTCCACAAAATACCACATGCGGGTGCTACCTTGATAGGGAATGTACCTATCTATTTAGTTTAAGTTTAAAAAATTTGTCTCTCAAAAGAAATTTCAATCATTGTACTATTGATATTTGGCTCTGTTGACTAATGAGTTTGCTGACCACTGTCCTACCTCAAGAACTTTGGTTAAGCTCTCTCTGATCACTGGATAATTGGGTTCCTGAGTTGTAATTTCAGTTAATTTAATTCTCCAGTGTACCAAGATGGTTTTTCTTTAAAAAGCATCCTTGATATATAGCCTTGATTACTTATGCAGGTCACTCTTAAATGCTAATAAGAAACATTATCCCTGGGCTTAATTTTCTTAAGTCTACAGGGTAAATGTAAATAACAAGAGTTTTATATCGGAAGCTGTGAAAATGCAACAAAACTTTGATATAACTGACAACAGCCCCTAAAGGCCTGGAGAGGGAATGTTGAGACTTGTTACTTGGAAAGCTGACTTTTTTTCTTCTGTAAAATGAAAGCATATTCTTCCTGTGTTCCATACATAGGACCATGAATATAAAAGACAAATTTAAGAGCACCATGTACATGTAAACTTTGGGTAAGAATTAAACAATTTTATACTATTCTTGAAATGTTTGGGCATTATTGTATCTTAGGGGTCTGATTTTAGTCGGGAAAGAGTAGTATCAGGTTGTTACTTGCTCGGGCACACCTGACCTTTGTGATTGCAGTGCGCTACATTGTTTACTGTACCCTCCTGCCTTTTTTCCCCTTGGTACTTCTGTGTAAAGCAAATGGCACTTTCTCTGCAGACATATTTCTAAAACCCAAATCATTCTTTCACTTGTGTATAAAATAAGTTTCGGGAGGAAAGCTATTAGAATAAGAAGGACAAGTTATAAATTACAGCAAAGTTCATGAATATTCACAGCATTAATTTACTACTTTGTAAATAGCAAGTTGACAGAAATAAATTACAGTCCCTACTGGAATTTCTCCCTTTTAATTGGCATACACTAGAATTGAAGTTATTTTAGTTTTATTTTAACTCACCTTAGGAGATCAGTTTAATTTAAGTTTAGCTCAGGAAAAATACTGACTTTTGTTTTTCTATATAGAGAAAGGAAGATTAAGAAGGATGAATATACAGTGACAGAAAATGATTTGACTTTGGGTGATGGGCACACAATGCAATAAATTTTAAAATAAAAAAAATGTAAGATTACATATATATATAGTAGCTGAGTTCATTCCATTTCCTCTTCCATGGAAAAGATTTCTAATCCTGTTCAAAAATCCATTTTCTATTGAAAGGGCAGCCTATACCCAGCTCTCAGCTCTTTGGGAGATTAGTGGCCCACTTGCTCTGGAAATCAGTCAGGTGGTTTTTGTGCAGAAATTTACGTATTTTCTAGGTGATTATGGCTTCTGTTCTCCTTTTCACAAATGACACAGTAGCACAGGATAAATTTTAAGTTCATGGGCAGTCATTTAGAGGAACCACTACTGCTTTTATATGCAATGGATTCTGAAATGCCTCCACTGTAATATGCAGTCTTTCTTGATTACATGCTGAAATAAGGTGAATGGATGGATATTTAATTTGGGGTTGGTCACTTTTTCTATACTCCAAACCCTGGTTTCTTAGCTCTGTCTTACCTTTTCATCAATTTCAGTTTCCAAATGGGCTATATTTTGTAGTTACCTTTAAAAACGTAATCTAGAATTCAACAGAAACATTTAGTTCCCCAATGAATACTAATTGTATTTGTTTTCTACAACATATTTCGGGATCCATAGATATGCAAGGTAAGGTCCTTGCTTTACTATCAAGGATATTGTCTTAACGGTATATGATATCTACTCAGATAATTACAAACTACAATGTCAGGTAGTGTATGAGTATTAGGCATTTCACAAAGTTCAGTAGGTGTGCTGAAGGAACAGTCCCTATCAGAGACAGCAGCTCTATAAGATGGATAGGATTTGTACAGTGAGGGACTTGGGAAGTTGGTTGGGGCTATCATGCCACGCAGAGAAAACTGTAAACACAGCTACAGTTATAGCCTGAACGAGGTGTGTTTGAGAAAGAGTCTGAAGCTTTGGTGGATTTCTTGACAGGAGTATTACTCTGCAGTGGTCGGCAAACTCATTAGTCAACAGAGCCAAGTATCAACAGTACAACGATTGAAATTTCTTTTGAGAGCCAAATTTTTTAAACTTAAACTATATAGGTAGGTACATTCCTTATCGTGGTAGCGCCCACACGTGGTATTTTGTGGAAGAGCCACACTCGAGGGGCCAAAGAGCCGCTACTTCCCGACCACTGCTCTAAGGCCAGTTGGATCCTTAATGGCTCTGGCTAGAACAAGAAATATAGACTTCAGGTAATAGCAATTCCAGAGCTGCTGCAATATTTTTTTTTGTATTTTTTTTTTTTTCTGAAGCTGGAAACGGGGAGAGACAGTCAGACAGACTCCCGCATGCGCCCGACCGGGATCCACCCGGCACGCCCACCAGGGGTGACGCTCTGCCCACCAGGGGGCGATGCTCTGCCGCGACCAGAGCCACTCTAGCGCCTGGGGCAGAGGCCAAGGAGCCATCCCCAGCGCCCGGGCCATCTTTGCTCCAATGGAGCCTTGGCTGCGGGAGGGGAAGAGAGAGACAGAGAGGAAGGAGGGGGGGGGGTGGAGAAGCAAATGGGCACTTCTCCTATGTGCCCTGGCTGGGAATCGAACCCGGGTCCCCCGCATGCCAGGCCGACGCTCTACCGCTGAGCCAAACAGCCAGGGCCCAATATTTTGAGCAGAGAAATGAAGAAAGGCTATTTGTAGATGAGTTTGGACAAGATAAGTTTTAATTGACAGACTAATAAATAGGTTGGTGTCACTGAGAAAGGGAGATAGTAGGTATTCGTACAATTTGTTGGCTAACTGGCAAGTTTGAGGGTGCGGGGCTAGAAGGTACCATTAAGAGAGTAATCATGGGACTTCTTTTGGAAATCACAAGGAAGAGCCATTTGAGGTGAGTTGGGTTTTAGAAATTTTGAGTGTTGCAGTTGTAATGAGGAGGTGGCGCTAGGTGGATATTTGGATGTCGTTTCTATAGTTGAAACCTTGGATGATGTTAACTAATATATTGTTAATCTTACTTTAAAAATTTGCCTGAGCATCCTGACCAGGAGGTGGCGCAGTGATAGAGCATTGTACTGGGATGTGGAAGACCCAGGTTCGAGACCCCAAGGTCGCCAGCTTGAGCGCGGGCTCATCTGGTTTGAGCAAAAGCTCACCGGCTTGAGCCCAAGGTCACTGGCTCGAGCAAGGGGTTACTCGGTCTGCTGAAGGCCCGCGGTCAAGGCATATATGAGATAGCAATCAATGAACAACTAAGGTGTTGCAACGCGCAACGAAAAAGTAATGATTGATGCTTCCCATCTCTCCGTTCCTGTCTGTCCGTCCCTGTCTATTCCTCTGTAAAAAAAAAAAAAAATTTGCCTGAGCACAAAGAAAAATGGTGCTAGATACACATCAGCCCATTAAGTATGGGGTGGGGAAGGGGAGGACTTACTACCATTTTTAGTTTGGGTTTTCTGAATGTGATTTTTGTAATTTGAAGAATAAAAAGGGTTGATTAAAGAAAAAAATACAGTAATGTATAGGAAAAAGGGAACGTGGAGGACATTTCTGAAATTTTCAAGGAAGTATGCAGAGGAAAAAACAAAACAATTGGGACTCTGGGAAGAATGCTTATATTTAAGGAGCAGGAAAAATAAGAGCCAGCAGTTCAGTTTGAGAAAAAGGAGGAATTATAAAACTTAAACCAGATTTCCTAAAGAACATTTAAGAAAAAGAATTCTAAGGTTATATAATAGGGACAAATGTTTTCTTTGTTGGTTTTAATTCTGTTTTTGTAATAGAATTACTTGAAATATTTTTAATGATTATAAAACTTAAAAGCACACAGTTTTAAAAGATTTTTAAATGTGTTACAATGTATGAATCTCTACAAACCCATCTTGAAGGTAATTTAGTAATTTGGTTCCTGGATATATGGTACTACTTGAATTACTTTGGAAATTAGAATTCTAGTAAGATTTTAAAAAATAGTATGTTTTGTCGTTCCTCTTGAACTGACTTCATGAAACATATTTTGGACTTTAAGCCTAAATTGTCTTGAGGCTAAATGTTCATAATTTTGAAAATGTTCACATTTCCTAATTAAAGGAAGACTATAACTGTTAGTGGGAAGACATTTTTTAAAATGTTTCAAATGACCTTTCAATTTTTTCCTTTCTTTTCAGGTATATTTGTATCCAGTATTGTTCTGATATTGTCGCAGAGATCACTTTTCAAGTTTTACATGTACAGCGCAGCGTTCCTCTTAGCTGCAACGTCAGTGTTGGTAAATTATTATGCTGCTTTGCACATTGACTTCTACGGTGCCTACAACGCATCCGCTTTTGGAATTGAGCTGCTCCCGTGGAAAGGGCCCTCCCTCTGGATGGCACTGATTGTTCTACAGCTAACGTTTGGAATTGGATACATCACACTACTCCAAATTCATTCCATCTATTCACAATTAATTATTTTGGATCTCTTGCTTCCTGTAATAGGCTTAATAACAGAGCTACCATCACACATCCGAGAAACTTTAGTTTTTACTTCTTCCTTGATTCTTATATTAAACACAGTGCTTGTCTTGGCAGTGAAACTTAAGTGGTTTTATTATTCCACACGGTATGTTTATTTTTTAGTGAGGCACATGTATCGAATCTATGGATTACAGTTATTAATGGAGGACACATGGAAGAGGATTCGTTTCCCAGATATACTGAGAGTCTTTTGGCTAACAAGAATTACAGCTCAGGCTACAGTGTTAATGTACATTTTAAGGATGGCAAATGAAACTGACTCCTTCTTTATTTCTTGGGATGATTTCTGGGACCTCATTTGCAATCTGATAATTAGTGGATGTGACTCTACACTAACTGTACTAGGCATGAGCGCTGTCATTTCCTCAGTAGCCCATTATCTGGGCCTTGGAATACTGGCCTTTATCGGATCAACTGAAGAAGACGACAGGCGGCTTGGTTTTGTAGCACCTGTTTTATTTTTTATCTTGGCTCTTCAGACTGGTTTAAGTGGGCTAAGACCAGAAGAGAGACTTATTCGCTTAAGTAGAAACATGTGCCTTTTATTAACTGCAGTCCTGCATTTCATCCATGGGATGACAGACCCTGTGTTAATGTCTCTCAGTGCCTCCCACGTGTCATCTTTTCGCAGACATTTTCCTGTGCTCTTTGTCTCTGCTTGTCTGTTCCTTCTTCCCGTTTTACTCAGTTATGTTCTTTGGCATCACTATGCACTCAACACGTGGTTGTTTGCAGTTACAGCCTTTTGTGTGGAACTCTGCTTAAAAGTAATTGTTTCTCTCACTGTTTATACCTTGTTCATGATTGATGGCTACTATAACGTCCTCTGGGAAAAGCTTGATGATTATGTCTACTATGTTCGTTCAACAGGCAATATTATTGAATTTATATTTGGAGTAGTCATGTTTGGAAATGGGGCTTATACTATGATGTTTGAGTCGGGAAGTAAAATTCGGGCTTGTATGATGTGTCTACATGCGTATTTTAACATCTATTTACAAGCAAAAAATGGCTGGAAGACATTCATGAATCGTAGGACTGCGGTTAAGAAAATTAATTCACTTCCTGAAATAAAAGGGAGCCGCTTACAAGAAATAGATGATGTCTGTGCAATCTGCTATCATGAGTTTACAACATCTGCTCGTCTCACACCATGTAATCATTATTTCCATGCACTTTGCCTTCGGAAATGGCTGTACATTCAAGATACTTGCCCAATGTGCCATCAAAAAGTATACATCGAAGATGATATCAAGGATAATTCAAATGCCTCTAACAACAATGGCTTTATTGCACCCAATGAGAACCCAGAGGAAGCTGTAAGAGAGGCAGCTGCGGAGTCGGACGGGGAACTGAATGAAGACGACAGTACAGACTGTGATGACGACGTCCAGAGAGAAAGAAACGGAGTGATTCAGCACACAGATACAGCAGCTGAAGAATTTAATGAGGACACTGATTAAAATGGCATTTACTAATCATTGAGGTTGTTTAAAATTCAGTTCATCCAAAATGGAATTACTATGCTTCACTTCAGTGTGTAACTAAGCACAAAAACAGTATCAATGTTGAATCTGTGAATGGTTTTCCGTTTACTGTGATGTGCTACTGTAAATATACCTCTTTAATTACTTCTGGTCTCTTTGGTGACCTATTTAAATTTGTGTACATTATTGTACATAGAATAAAATGTTTTCACGTTTTTATGAAATAATTTGAACAAACAGCTTTTTCATGTAATGATAATACGGTGCGCCACTGTGCCAAAGACCCCTCAATGAAAGTGTATGATGCATCCACCTGGCCCTAGTCTTGAAGACGGGTGGGAGAACGGCAGTGCAAATCGGAGAAAACCACTTTAAATCAAGGAAACCGTGTAACTTGGACCAGAGGATAAAGGGTATGTGTGGAATATTTTCTAAGCTAAGGAAAAAGGCTACCAGAAGGGACTGAGACTTTTTGAAATTTCAGAGTAGCACTATAGTTGAGCTAAGTTCAAAAGTCAAGATTTGGAGACTGTGTGAGTTGAGAGGCATATACAACTTGTATATGGTATAAACCAGAAGGTTTTTAATTTCAATGAAAAAATTAGTGTAGTGTATTTGTTAGCTATTCTGTGTTTGCTGCATTGACATCAAATTGTCCTTTTGGAATTTTTAAAAGATTATAAAATGAAATACTTTGTGGTTTTAATTCTTTTAAACTGTGACATTAAAAAATCCTGACTTTATGGATAAAAACAAGAGGGATGGTGCACAGTGATATATAATACAATACTTCTCTTTATAGACAACTTCCAGAGAATTCCTTTATTGAAACTTGTAAGTTTTACCATGAAATTTTACATACATGATGGAAAACGGAAGACATACCAATTACTTGTCAGGAAAAAATACTTTAATGGTATTGTTATATAGCATGTTGGCTAATTCCTGTGGGTCCTCCTCTCTCACTGCTGACATTATCTCCAGTATTTGACTAAAACAAAACAAAAACAGGTGGTTTAAATTCCAAGTACATACTCTGTTTGAAAGGTCTTGACCTTTTTCTATGTAAAGTATGAGACAGGGAGACAGGTTAGCACCTTTAACAGGTTTAAGCAGGCATTCAAGTTTTCAGCACTGTCAGAAGTTCAACTGCTAGGATATTTACAATAGAGTAATCAGAGACAGATTTCCCGGGTAGTCTTGCATATAACTTGAGCCAAAACTAAGTTTCAAATAAATTATAAAACCATCCTATATTACGTGTGCCACAATGAGGATTAACCCAGTGGAAATGAGTCCTTTTAAACTATGGGTCATTATATAATTCATTACTGGGTCATGATGAACTTTTAAAAAATTGAAAGTTAGAAAAAGACAAGTGGCCCTGGCCGGTTGGCTCAGTGGTAGAGCATTGGCCTGGAGTGCGGAAGTCCCGGGTTCGATTCCTGGCCAGGGCACACAGGAGAAGCACCCTCTCCCCCTCTCCTTCCTCTCTGTCTCTCTCTTCCCCTCCTGCAGCCAAGGCTCCATTGGAGCAAAGTTGGCCTGGGCGCTGAGCATGGCTGGAGCAAAGTTGGCCCGGGGCGCTGAGGATGGCTCTGTGGCCTCTGCCTCGGGCACTAGAGTGGCTCTGGTTGCAACAGAGCGACACCCCAGATGGGCAGAGATTTGCCCCCTGGTGGGCGTGCCGGGTGGATCCCGGTCGGGCGCATGCGGGAGTCTGTCTGACTGCCTCCCCCTTTCCAACTTCAGAAAAATACAAAAAAAAAAAGTAAAGGACAAGTACCCTGCGTGTAGGGAAGTTCCATTGCATTTCTGTTTGGGTTTTATTTGTGTGTGTAACACATCAGTGGAAGTCACACTGTGGAGACAGCAGGAAATTTCAGCATGCTCACTAGCACAATGACATGGAATACTTAGAAGTCATTTACTTGGAACAGTGTTTGTTTTAGGGGGCAGGGAAGGTGGCACTTCCCTGGACCTGTGCCCCTGTAATAGACTAGCCATGTTAATCTTCCTGTTTCTCTGCCTAGAATAATAATGATAATTCTCAAGGTTTTCTAGCAATCTTATATAAGTAGAATATTTTTATATATGACAGAAATATCTAAAGTCAAACATTTCAATAACCTTTGTCTTAAGTTTTTTGTTCCTATTATCAGTTTCTTAAATATAAAACACCTAAAGGTATTAGGGACAGAGGTTAAAGATTAACTGGAACTATTTTCTATAAAAGTAACAAAAGGCTTGCTATATACTAAACAGACTATACTAAATTTTTGTTGTCTGACAAAGTATGCTAAAAGAAAATCTGTTAACATTTAAATTGACACTAAAAAGACATTTTTCTTTGTAAACTACAGAATTTCCCTCTTAGCTAACACAACTTATATGCATAATACAGTGCAAAGTCAATGACTCCTGATACCACCCCCTTTCAGTCCTTTCTCCACAGATACCAGTCACAGCTAAAAAAAAAACAAGCCCTGCCATTTTCCTGCTTAAGATCCTTTGGGTCCCAATAAAATCTAAACTACTTGGGTTGGCATACAAGAGCCCTCACAGTCTGGCCTCTTTCCACCCTCCCAGACTTATCGCTTCCTCACGCACCCTACTTTCCGCCACACTAAAAGCACTGTTCCCCTGGAGTGGCCGAGGCCTTCTGCAGCCTGCCTGCCTTGGCTCAGCGCGTTGTCTGGCCTGGCGTAACTCCCAGTTAGTAAACAGTTGAAATGTCACCTTAGTTCTCTTATTCCCTCAAGGCAGGCAGTTGCTATGGCCTTTGGTCCCCGTCACATAGTCCTACCTCTATAACAGCAGTACCATCTGGAGTTAATACTTTTATGTGCCTGTTTATTCCAGAGGGAAGAGATCCTTGTCCAACTAATGTCCTATCCAAAGTGCCTGGCACAGCGTGCCTGCTCATCGGTGGATGGGTGAGGGCCGGGACTGTCTTGATTCTTCTGTGTGTAGCCTCAGTAAAATGACCTACAGCAAGAGCTCCAAATGTGTTTCAAGGAAATTATTTAGAAGGAAGATCTCTATACAAATAATTAAAACTATTAATGGATGGAGTTCAATGAAAACGACTCTAGGAATTTTAACTTGCTGTTTAGTAATCAGACTTATAGCATGTGTGTTTTTGAAATGCGGTTTAAACTTTTTCACTTGCAAAGGTTGATTTTTCCAAGCTCTACCTACTGAGAATTGGTATTCATAATTGTAGCTGGTGCTCAAATATTCTTAGTTCTTAACTGTAGTCATTTAGAAACACCTTAAATTTTGTCTTGCAAATGTGTAGCTAAGGTCAATAGCTATTCTCAGCTTGAAGGCTGTGTAGAAAATGGACATGGACACCTGTTGGCATCTACTTGTCTAAACTGGCTGCTGGAAAAATCCCAGTTTCTTGTCTAGCATCCTCTTATATCTCCAAAGAATTATTCAGAAACATTGCATCCTGATTGCAGTCGCAAGTATGTACATTTTATTTATTTATTTTGTATTTTTCTGAAGCTGGAAACGGGGAGGCAGTCAGACTCCCACATGTGTCCGACCGGGATCCACCCGGCACGCCCACCAGGGGGCGATGCTCTGCCCATCCGGGGCGTCGCTCTGTCGCGACCAGAGCCACTCTAGCGCCTGGGGCAGAGGCCAAGGAGCCATCCCCAGTGCCTGGGCCATCTTTTGCTCCAATGGAGCCTTGGCTGCGGGAGGGGAAGAGAGAGACAGAGAGGAAGGAGAGGGGGAGGGTGGAGAAGCAGATGGGCGCTTCTCCTGTGTGCCCTGGCCGGGAATCGAACCCAGGACTTCTGCACGCCAGGCCGACGCTCTACCACTGAGCCAACCAGCCAGGGCCAAGTATGTACATTTTATAAAAATTACAAGTGACTCCTTAACTAAGCAGAATCTCATCTTTCTCACCCATGGGTTTTTTAAACATTGAGTTTTAAAATCTTGGCCAACACCAGCATGTTTTACTAATAAAGGGAAAAATCTCTCCAATGTTTTAATAGAATAATTCACTTTTCTGCCTGAATTTAGATCTGGCTTGATATTCTTATGTGTTAAAAACTACTAAAAAAATGGTGCATATGGAAGAAATTACTATAGTTTAAAAGTATTAATTTTTATGAATGTTATAAATATACCCAATTGCCTAAACTGGTAAAGTCTAGCTAGTTTTAAATTAGCTCTTCCCCTCTTTTGTGTGCTTGTGCAAACAAAAGAAATCAGTGATGTCCCCATTGAAATGATATAACTAACTTCTCCTGGAAGTTGAAATATGCTCTCTAGCTCCTTGACAGTTTTAGATGAATAACAGAATCCCTCATTTCACATGTGCTATACATTATAATAAAAAACAGTTCTGAATTATTTTAGGGAATAAAGTTCTACCCTCTTTTTTTGGTTGGGAAAAGGAAATCCTCTCACATGTTATTAGGTTTATTCAGGTTGCCAATCATTTACCTTGTAGATACCATTAAAAACTGCTAAGATTGCATTTTTATAACCATCAACAGGGATGCTGCACTGAGAACAGAACGTAAACCAGGGAAGGCGTTTCTATACATGGGAAGCATTAAGATCTTTCCCCTCTCTTACAAAATGACAAATGACCAAAATCACCTGAAGTTCTCACTGCAGCAACAAAACCACTTGGGTTAGAGAGGGTATGAAAAGAGCTGAAATACAGTGATTTGGGTGCACGCTCCTCTAAATCAGGGGTCGGGAACCTATGGCTCACGAGCCAGATGTGGCTCTTTTGATGGCTGTATCTGGCTCGCAGACAAATCTTTAATAAAAATAATAACAACGTTAAAAATATAAAACATTCTCATGTATTACAATCCATTCATTTCCTACCGCTCATGTTCATGGTTCCGGGTGGCTGGAGCCAATCACAGCTGTCCTCTGGGACAACACCAAATTTTTACTGGATAATACATAGCATACACGGGTCGTTGTATGGCTCTCACGGAATTACATATGTAGCGTTCATGGCTCTCTCAGCCAAAAAGGTTCCAACCCCTGCTCTAAATCACTGCCTTAAAATGGTGGTGTTTGAGCCTTCACACAACTTTATGTCCCATGAGTTCATTTGGTAAGTGGCATTTGGTGGTTGATTTTATAATGTTTTTAAAAACCATGAAAACACATACTTACACTATATGGCAGGGTTCGTTTCTGTCTTTCAAACAATGCCCATTTTCCCATTTCTTTTTGGTAGGAAATGAAGTTTTTATGTATTTTGAGCCAGCATGTGTACTTTTGACTCCACACCAAGGTGCATCTAGAGTTAGCAAACAAACCTCTTCAGAAGTTTAACTTTTTGAATTATTTTTTAAATGAACATTACTAAACTAATATAACTAATATATAACCTCTAAAATATAAGCCATGACTCAGCTTCAAACATGGCAAAACAACCAACAGAAAAGAGTTCTAAGAAAAGCACAAGATAAAATCTTGAACTGTACAAAACCTTAAATGTTTTCTAAGACTCATTTTTATCCCTTCTGCCCTACAAACATTACTACTGATGTATGAGATGCTTTAAAAAAAAGACCTAAAGCTAGCCCTGGCTGGGGAGCTCAGGTAATGGCATCGTCCCAATACACCAAGGCTGTGGGTTCAATCCCCAGTCAAGACACAAGAATCAACCAAGAAATGCATAAATAAGGAGAACAAATCTTTCTCTTTCTCGCACTTTCTCTCTCCCCACCGTCCGTCCGTCTCTCCCTTCCTCTCTCTCTACAAAATCAATAAATTTAAAAAAGACCTAAAGCTAAAAGAAATACAATTGTAACATGAAAACATTTAGGTTAAAGTTCTACATTGCCTCTGCTGAATATAACACACTGGCTTCGAATACTGGGGTTATTCACTAACCTATTTTCTTAATTAAGAATTATAATAGTTTATACATTTTATAGGCATTGTACTTTTAATAAGCTCATTTAATTTTCATTTCATTAGTCTCAAAGGAAATAAACCTGATTTCTTCAGAATGGCTCAGCCTTGATTTTTACCAAAGAAGTCCACATGTAGGAGACCCTTGAGTTCCAGGGTACAAATAAAACTTTAAGCTTTTAACCTTTATTTTCAGACATAACAGATGAATATTAAAAATTCTTAGACTAAACAAATTTGATTTAAATTTCTGCACTTTAAGAAGTATTAGACTTATATCATTACAAAGACAACTTGCATTGTTTTTGAAGCCCTGAGGTAATATGCTTAAAGAATCCTTGTTTAATAAACTATTCATAATTACAACCTTAGTTACTGACATTCCCTTTTAAGTACTTAGGCTTAATCAAACTTTTAAAATTGAAAAAAGCACTTGAAAAAATATTTTTCCATCAACTGATAACCCAAAAGGTTTTCTAAAAAGTGTAACTGCTGAGGCCGAGTATGCGGTTTTAAAATAAAACATCTGTTCAGTTTAGCTCTAATATTCATATTAAACCATGCCAAAAAAAATTCTAAAAAACTTACCAGTCTCAATCATTAATTTTTCACTAGGTATTGACTTCAAAACTTCCAAATTAGCCTCAGTTTTCAGTGAGCTTAAAAAGACAATGTATAAAAATTAAAAGGTGCATTTAATGAAGATTTTTTTTCATACTGTAAACTTGTCTAAAATAGATCACAAAAAGTAACGCAAAATCCCGAAACAAACTTTAGTTTCTACAGAGTATACTACAGAGACAGTATACCACTGATTTGCACATTCCTATCGTTAGAAAATGGAACCACCAAAACTGCAAGTCTTTTAAACAAAGGGCTACTAGCCCTTGCTAGCAAGAAAAAGACCAGGTGCTAGGGTATGAAATCTAAGCCACCAGGAAAAGTGCCAGGTGGAAGATGCGACTTGTCAGCCATCCTGGAGTTGTTGAGCATTTTAAACATCAAGTTGGGGAGTCAGGTGTAAGTTGTTTTGAAAGAAATCACACTGTGAATGGGGGCCAGCTCTGGGATAGGCTGAGTCCACTAGGAAGATGTGTCAGCAGCAAAGTTCTAGCAGAGGCTTGTGGGTTCTATGGCACCTGTCTAGTCTCTCTTTTTAGATAATCCTGGAAATAGCCACCAGGCATTTAATCCAAAATTCCATCAGACAACCTACAGCAGGGATAGTCAATCTTTTTAAACCTACCTCCCGCCCACTTTTGTATCTCTGTTAGTAAAATGTTCTAACCGCCCACCAGTTCCACAGTAATGGTGATTTATAAAGTAGGGAAGTAACTTTACTTTATAAAATTTATAAAGCAGAGTTATCGCCAAGTTAAAGCATATAATAATAATTACTTACCAAGTACTTTATGTCGGATTTTTGCTGTTTGGCAGACTAAATCTTTATAAAACAACTTACTATAGTTAAATCTATCTTTTTATTTATACTTTGGTTGCTCCGCTACTGCCCACCATGAAAGCTGGAACTCCCACTAGTGGGCGGCAGGGACCAGGTTGACTACCACTGACCTACAGGAATGTGAGCAGTCCTGTTAGCTGGCCCTGCAGTGAACTGATGGACCCTTTCCTGTCTCTTCCACCCTCTGGCCTGCTGTACTTGAGTTTAGGACATCGCAGTTTTCTCCTTGTCACAACCCTAATCTATTCCAACCAGATCCTGTCAAACTTAACTTTTTAAAAGAATTCACTTCTGAGCAATTTACGTAACTTGGAGTGAGTTTAAGCTTTCTTTTCTAGTTTCATCTGTCTTCCAGAAATCTACAGACCATTTCTCCATTAGCAAAACTCCGTTTTCATAGGTTTTCCTTTTTGAATATCTATAATTTTATTTTAGTAGGATTTTAGGAGTGGAAGTGAAATGTTTGTCTAGCTTGCCATTAAGTACCAGCCTTTTACTTAATGTTCTCTAGGAAAAAAAAAATTCTTATTTCCAGCCATCTTACTACTTGGTCGATTTAAATATTTTCTAAAATATACTACTCTGTTTGGTACTGTGGGGAAGCTGCGTTTGCCACCCCAAAATATGCCCTCTGGATATTTGAAGCTGGTTATTTTTAAGGAAAACAGGAAAAAACTCTGACCTTGAGATTGAGGGAGCTATTATCATAAATACCTAGTTTAATCTGAACTAAGTATGCCAGAGAGGAACCTACGAGCAAGGCCTATCTGATCAGTTCTCTCTGCCCCAGAGTTAAAGATGGCCCAGCAAACATGTTTACTAAACAGGTGCTTTTCATCTCCACGGGAACTGCCTTCCTCCCCCTTTGAAGTCCCAAACTGGACCGCTCCTTTTCTTCAGCTCGAGGTAGCAATTAGACTATTTTCAACAGTCTCATTTGTCCTCTGGTCTCTCATTCCTGTAGAACTGCCATATATATCTACGTAATGTTTGAACGTTTCCTGCTGTTAATCAGTCTCTTGTTAATTTGATTATACAGTCCAGGCAGAAGAATTTACAGGGTAGAAGGAAAATTAATTTTTCTTCTCCCACAGTTTGGATACTAAATTTTAAACTTTTTATCAAATTAACAATTTGCATATATTTGATCTCATGAAGTCAAGTCTGACTCTTTTCCACATTGTACTCTATGTTTGTAAAACTAGATCTAAATATAGAAGTAAATACTACCAGAGAAAATGTTTTTAATCAAAGCCATATCCTTACTTAATAAGGTTTCCCATTTAAGGAAGAACAATTATGACTCTGTAGCAAAG
This sequence comes from Saccopteryx bilineata, assembly GCF_036850765.1. Lineage (NCBI taxonomy): Eukaryota > Metazoa > Chordata > Mammalia > Chiroptera > Emballonuridae > Saccopteryx > Saccopteryx bilineata. The sequence goes on along the minus strand of NC_089492.1, from coordinate 13,094,577 downwards.
TTTAAAACATGCCCAATTTCTTACGTGTGTGTTATAATTTAATAATCAAACCAAAGATTTAAGTCATAAATAGTATAAATTACCAAACAGCAAAGACTCAGATTAAGACTACAATAAATTAAATTTCAAAATACAACAGAAATACTAACTTTGATTGGATAAATGATCAATCCATTAATTCTGTTAATGTAGGTGGGGAAAAAGTAAATAACTTTAAAAAACAAATTTTAGCCTGACCAGTGGTGCAATGGATAGAGCATGGACTCAGAACACTGAGGTTCTCTGTTTGAAACCCCTAGGTCAGGGGTCCCCAAGCTTTTTACACGGGGGGCCAGTTCACTGTCCCTCAGACCACTGGAGGGCCAGACTATAAAAAAAACTATGAACAAATCCCTATGCACACTGCACATATCTTATTTTAAAGTAAAAAACAAAACAGAAACAAATACAATATTTAAAATAAAGAACAAGTAAGTAAATTTAAATCAACAAACTAACCAGTATTTCAATAGGAATTATGCTCCTCTCACTGACCACCAATGAAAAAGGTGCCCCTTCCAGAAGTGTGGCGGGGGCCAGATAAATGGCCTCGGGGCCGCAGTTTGGGGACCCCCTAGGTCACTGGCTTGAAGCCCACGGTGGCTGGCTTGAGGACCACCTCCCCTCGCCCAGTCAAGGCACATAGGAGAAGCAATCAATGAACAACTAAAGTGAAGCAACTATGATGATGCTTCATATTTCTCTCCTGTCTCCCTCTCTCTCACTTAAAAAAACAAAAAAACCCTCAAAAAACTCCTTAGAGAGATGAGAAAATATTGCAGAAGAAATATCAGATGGAAGTCGTTTCGTTTTTTTCTTTAGAGCCACTAGACAAAGCTTCAAGAGGGAAGAGTAGAACAAATTCATTTTCGAACATGTGCCATCCAATATGTGGGATCTAAAAAGTAGTCCTGTCACAGGAGAGACACTCGTCCAAACAAGAACCACGGAGGGCTGGAAGGAATGGAACTATCAGATGACTTAGGCAGATTTCCTCATGTGGAAAGTCAGATACAGGCATTTACAGAGCTGTTGGGAAGTGGGAGAGGGCTTCAAGTTTTGAAGAAAGCCAAGTAAATACAAGAATGAGGAGAGATACTTCAAGAGAATCAAAAAGTGCTACATCATATGGTTCAGCAGGCAATATACCGACGTAATGAGGAAAACACTGCATGTGCACAAAACCAAAAATTCTGAAACCAGTATACACTGAGAGGCCCATGGAAGAGAATACAGGTGGGGAGACAGTATGGGTTATGAACGTAAATGCTCAGACTCCTCCATGAGAACAGATCCCGAGAATGAATGAACAGCAGCAATGCATGCTATTTAGAAATAAGGAGATAAACAGGATGTGGTTGCCACTGGAAAAGCTGACTTAGGGGTAGAGGACATGCTGGAGAGACTTTGTTTAAAGCCTCTTAGTACTACTGGACATTTTTATTCCATATTGTATGTATTCCTTTGCATATGAATTTACAAATTAATCAAATAATATAAGACAAGAAAGACACATCTAGAACATTTAAGGGAGTCTGAACTCTAGACAAGTAATTTCATGATCCTATTTCCTAAGATGTTAGTAAAAAATAACATCAGAAAAATAATTTTAAGGCAATGGCACACTAATGAGGGAAAGCAATCTGATACTATTTTGCAATTGACTTAGTGAGCTACACTGATGTCCTGTAAAAAGACTGGTGGAGGCTCACCAGATCTGGAAGAAAACCAGCCTGAAGTTTGGTACAATAGCAGAATGGGCACCGAACAAGGAGCCAGAAGACACAGGCCCTCACACTTTGAGTTACTTTATACCTGTTTCTTAGCTTCTCTACGCCTCAGTTACTTGGCTTACAGATGTACAAAAGATGATTATGTCATAGTACGACCTTTCCCCATGGTCAGACATCATTGTGCCCACCCCCGCTCACTACTGTGAACAGTATGCTTGTTTTTATTTATTTTTTTATTTTTAAAATTTTTCTGAAGCTGGAAACGGGGAGGCAGTCAGACAGACTCCCACATGCGCCCAACCGGGATCCACCCGGCACGCCCACCAGGGGGCGATGCTCCGCCCATCTGGGGTGTTGCTCTGCAGCAATCAGAGCCATTCTAGCGCCTGAGGCAGAGGCCACAGAGCCATCCTCAGCGCCTGGGCAAAGCTTGCTCCAATGGAGCCTTGGCTGCAGGAGGGGAAGAGAGAGACAGAGAGGAAGGAGAGGGGGAGAGAGGCAGAGGTGGAGAAGGAGATGGGCGCTTCCCCTGTGTGCCCTGGCCGGGAATTGAACCCGGGACTCCTGCACGCCAGGCTGACGCTCGACCACTGAGCCAACCGGCCAGGGCCATGAACAGTATGTTTTAAAGGGACAAAATAACCTCATAATGAACTGCACTGCAAGAGAAGGCTAGCTGCTGAGCTCAACATAAAATTATTTCCCATTATTGGAACACAGGGTGGTACTTTTTAACGTTTGAGCTTTAACTTGCAATAGTGGTGTTTAATTTCCTACATAATTACTGAAATTCTCAGGCCAAGGTCAATGTAAAATACAAACTTTAACAACAAAATTCATATTATCAGCAATTCACTATAAAACAATTTAAGGAATCTGCTTAATATAAATGCTTAAAAAAACCCCAAAAAACCAAGAACCTACCAACCATTAAATCCTATATAGAGATCCTGATCCGTCAAGAACCTACCAACCATTAAATCCTATATAGAGATCCTGGTCCATCAAGAACCTACCAACCATTAAATCCTATATAGAGATCCAAGTCCGTCAAAGTAGCGGCTGCTTCCTTGGTACCATCAAATGAATGCACCTAAAGACATACAGGTATAATTTTTAAATTATATTTAATGACTATTCCTTTAAAATTCTAAATAAAATGAGATTTTCTAAGCAAAAATGTAGGTGCGTTAGAGTCTTTGGAGCACAAGATTTCAAATGCAGTGGCCCCCACAATTTTAATTTTCAAATGAATTTTCACAATTATAACCGTCATCTTCAGTGACATGAGGCAAGAAGGAATTAGTTGGCTACCTAAAATTTCTGTCTTTGTGGCTCTCTCCACCAGCATTACGGTATGTGATCTAATAAAGCACACATCTCTAGGAAGGGGGACTGGACCAGGTAGCCACATTCTTAGACCAACGGCATGAGAAAAAGTTAGAAATGCTATAAAACTCCTTAATTATTTTAAATGTTCAATTTTTTGGTTAGAGGATACTTTTTACTAGAAATGACTTTTAAGAGGCACATGTTAAGACATTTATAGAGGTTGTGAGAACACTGCTAATAAAATGTAAATCATTATATAGTTAATAATATCAGCTCATTAAGCAAAAAAAAAAAAAGAGCAAAAAACATGCTGTTTTTCTCTTTCAAAGATATAGGAGCTAAGGCAGTTTTAATAGTTTGGATATTTTTATGTAATCAAAATCAGTTAAGTAATACTCCTCCTCTAACCAGTGTTATCACATTTATACCGAGTCTAGAGTCTGAATAGGATAATGATAACATGTTTCTCAACTAAAGGATCAATTGCAGGTCAGTGAACTACAGCTAACACTGTGCACAGTATTACCACCACAGCAATGCAACAAGCATGCGTATCACTAGTGCGTGTGAATATGAGGCTGAGAACTTGAAAGAACATGCAAGTGTCACAGCAATGTAACGTGGATATACTATCAGTGCACAGTGCTATGTCCTCTTTCCTTAACAGGCATAGCAGGCAGGTGACGTTACACACTTGGATAACAGGTTTTTGCTGGAGACCAGCAAATCTCTCCTGAAATTATGTATGAAAAATATACAGATCTGAGCATTTTTCTGAGGCAGATTTTCAAAGGAGTCCATGATCCCAAAAAGATTAAAAAAATCACTGATATGGATCCTCAAGTTAAGTGATGGGTACATAATATTTATGGGACATGTCTCAAGATTAATGATTAAAATGACCACACAGGAGAAGTGTTTAGAATGGAAGTAAATGACAGCAAGGAGAATGAGTCTTTAAGTCAGAGTGAGTAGAGACAATGAATACAGTACGCAAGAAATTAGGAAGACAAACCTGAAAATGAATGTTAAATTATTTTTAAGTATTATTAAAATTAGGTTTATCTTGCTCAAATTTAAGAATGATTGATAGAAGAGGCAGAGGAAAAAGATCACACACGGTTAATGTGAGTACATTTAGGGGTTTCCTTGTGAACAGAATTCTAGTCTTTCTTGTACTTTAAATAATTAAATCTACATGCCTTTCAGATAATGAGAGAAGAATTTTAATTTTATTGCTTCCATTTGAATCCCTTTAGAGGCTAACCTTAATAACCAAGAAGCTTTGTGCAACATCTATTAAAAATAATGCTTATACTTACTACTCCACCTACACACCGATCTCGATTTCTTTTCATTATGTCTGTGAATTAAGAAAGACAACTTTTAACAAATAGCTGGATTTTTGCAAAGTTTAAATTCTAAATAGTATTTTAGCTTTAACTCACCCAGAAATTCAGCATGTGAGTTTCGACAGTGGAGAAACATTGGTAATTTTGTTTGTTCTGCCAGTTCAAACTGTTTTTCAAAATATCTGCATAATGCAAAAGAGTTTCTTGTTAAAATTTTTATTTTAGCATGAGAAAAATAACTGTCAAATGATCTACTTTTAGTTAAAGGACTTTCCTGCAGAAACAGAAAATTCAGACACTTAAAATATATCAGGCTTAGGCCCTGGCCAGTTGGCTCAGTGGATATCCCAGGTTCCATTCCCAGTCAGGACACACATGGGAAGTGATCATTTACTTTTCTTTCCCTCCCTCCACCCTTCCCCCTCACTTGCAGCCATTGCTTGACTGGTTTGAGCGTTAGCCCCGGCACTGAGGATGGTTTGGATGATTTGAGCATTGGCCCTAGATGGGGGTTGCTGGGTGGATCACAGTCGGGACACATGTGGGAGTCTATCTCCCCTCCTCTCACTTAAAAAATAAAATAAAATATTTAAAAAACACAAATCTATTCAATGACCATAAATGCATCAAATTTTATTCTATTTTAAAATGCTTAGAAAACCACATAATATCAAGAGTCTTCAACACATTAAATTCCATTTCGTTAAGAAAACAAGAAGTCCTTAAATATTCTTCAGTCTCCATAGTGTATGTCTTAGAAAATTAAAGTTGTGCTTCCAAAAATATGTTTCCACATGGTTGCGGTGTTGTTAGTGGTACTATCATGGTCAGAAGCACCAGACATGAAAAGTTTAACCACTGAAAGATTATTTTTCATAAAAACTAAAAATGTCCTTACAGGTCTGGAATAAAGCCTTCCACTAGGAATGTTAGAGCTATAGTATTATTTTAAATTAAATGTGGAACAGGAACTACAAAAGTTGAGTTCTTTCAGTGCAAAAAGTTGCTCTGACACAAGCAGTCCTAATAAAATAGTGGCTCAAGTAGGAAAATAGAATCTGTCTGACTACACTTAGCCTCCGTACCGGGCGGGTGTCCTGCTTCTCCCTGCGGGAGCTTCTGAAGAACACTGGAATCGGTATTTCTCTCCTTCAAAGAGCATCTGTAATTCACAGCAGTTCTAAGTAGTTCTTCTTTGTATCACACTGGAGGCACCTGGTAACCATTTAGTGAATGGAGTTTGAACTCTCTATTACAGATTAACATCTGGACATTGGCATGTGGGTTAAAGCATAAACTATAGCCTGAGAAACATAATAAATTCTGATCCTAAGATGAGGAAGTTCCTTCAGAGCAGTGAAATAGAATTGATACTACTAATGTCTTCATTTAATACAAAAAATTGAGTTTAAGGTTATTTATGTTGCATTTTGCAATCAGTTTTAACTCATCAGTGAAAAGTCACATGGGACAAGAAACCTTGGGGACTCTGCCACTGCCCTTGAAAGTCACACCAGTCTTTGCCTCACGAGGCTCATCTTGGCTGAAAACAGACACAAAAGTAGAGGAATTATCTGTGGGCTTAACCTGAGAAACTACTACAGACAACAGTTTTTTCTACTTCAATGTGAATATGTGAACTTTTAAGGTTAAGTGAGCTGACAAACATGACTGTCAAGAGAGACACAGTGATTTATCATGACCCTGCCAGTCATCACATGAACATCCTTGAAAAACACAGATCATGTCACTAATGAACAGCTCTGACAGGTTATAAACACAAGAGGATGAAAGACTTCAGAGACCATTACTCTTACCCATCCTATGTCACCTGGTAATGGGCCTTCACGCTCCAGGAATTCTGGAGCTTGAAGTTGAGGGCACGACAGACTCACTAGTCACACTGCTTCTCATCAGGGGCATTTTCAGCTGGGCTGGACATGTGAGGCTGTTGTGGGGGGCCGGGGAGAGGGAGAAAGTACTTTTGGCATGTATAATTTGAAAAACCCTTTAAGCTACCAATTCACTGGCTTAATCACGATCACATGACAAAATGGTTAATTATTAGATATGCTAATTATTAAATATTATGATAGAGCTAGATAGTATCTTATGAAAGAATTTGATCCAGACTCCTCATTCATGTATAAGCAACTAAGCCAAAGGAAGGCTGTTTATTCTTTTTTAAATTTTTTATTTATTGATTTTAGCAAGATAGGGAGGAGGAGCGGGAGAGAGAAAGAGAAAGGTTGATCTGATCCTGTATGTGTCCTAACTGGGGATCGAACCATCAACCTTGGGGTTTTGGGACAATGCCCTAAGCCAGGGGTCCCCAAACTTTTTACACAGGGGGCCAGTTCACTGTCCCTCAGACCGTTGGAGGGCTGGACTATAAAAAAAAACTATGAACAAATCCCTATGCACACTGCACATATCTTATTTTAAAGTAAAAAAAACAAAATGGGAACAAATACAATGTTTAAAATAAAGAACAAGTAAATTTAAATCAACAAACTGACCAGTATTCCAATGGGAACTATGCTCCTCTCACTGACCACCAATGAAAGAGATGCCCCTTCCAGAAGTGCGGCGGGGGCTGGATAAATGGCCTCAGGGGGCCGCATGTGGCCCGCGGGCCGTAGTTTGGGGACCCCTGCCCTAAGCCAACCAGCCAGAGCCATATCTCTTTTTGATATCTTTTCCTCTTAGAGCATATCCTCTACAAATAAATTCAATTCATTTGGTTCATGTATGAATGCATTTATTAGGCCAGTAAAAAGCAACAAAAAAGTCTCCATTGAATAAAACATCCCTTATTTCTACTGTTAAAATCAAATTAGATGGTTAATCAATCAGGACACTATTGCTCCATCCCTCAGGAACTCCACACAAGTATGCATGAAATCGGCTTCTCCTAACTTCTGACACAGGGTGGGAAACAACCCTGATGCTTACTCCAGCTACATATTCAAAATGCTAAAGCTCTTTCTTCAAAAACAACAAAAAAAAAAAGCACTCACAATTTTATAGTAATTTTTAAAGTCAACAAATTTCCTTACTTGAGCTGAGTATCTTTGGGACAAAACTGTAGTCGGTCAAAATCTTCAAAAAAGCCAAAAAAACAAACAAGAAAAAAACCAAGAATCAATAATTGCTCATGACTTATACAGAACAAATCAATCATTCCCAAGGTCGCTGGAACGGGCCAGGCTGGCACTCACCGAGGCCACACTCCCCTATTGCTACAACTTTGCCCTTGTTGTTTTCAGCAAGATTCAGCAACTCCTTCAGGTAAAGATCGGGGTCATTCTTTTCAAATTCATCACATCTTGTAGGATGACAGCCAACTGTACTGAAAAACATAGCTAGCACAAAATAATGTCCTAGGATTATTTTCAAAATATTTTCCATATTTATATTTAATATACATAAAAGAGAATACCAATTAATTTTTAACTGGTTGATTTTTAACAATAGCAATATAACCTATTCCAACTACCAGAATGGCATTAGGTTAATCATACAATTTATACAACTCTTTCCAAAGCTTGGTATTTTTTTAAAATTAATTTACTTATTTTTACATGGACAGAGAGAGAGATAGATAGGGACAGATAGAACGGAGAGAAATGAGAAGCATCAGTCATCAGTTTCTCGTTGGGACACCTTAGCTGTTCATTGATTGCTTTCTAATATGTGCCTTGACTGCAGGCCTTCAGCACACTGAGTAACCCCTGCTGGAGCCAGCGACCTTGGGTCCAACCTGGAGAGCTTTGCTCAAACCAGATGAGCCTGCGCTCAAGCTGGCGACCTCGGGGTCTCGAACCTGGGTCCTCTGCATCCCAGTCTGACGCTTTATCCACTGTGCCACTGCCTGGTCAGGCCAAAGCTTGGTATTTATTGAGCCTTGTAGAATGGAAAATGAAACAATTTCGTTCCCCTTAAAGGGGGTGACTTAAACAGTGGAAGGCAGGATTCGTTTTTCTAATAAAAAAATAAAGCTCACTTAACTGGGCGCCATATTTTTTGATAGTTTGAATCATATGGACATGAATGTGGAGTCAGAAAGGGCTTCTGAGTGGTGGCTTAAGGTACTACTTGCACCAGAACCCCTTGGGAGAGGTGTGGCGCCTTCCTGGGCTGGGATGCAGATGTTTACATATAAAGGGCAACAGCTTCTCAAGCTCTGAGGACACAGGTTTGTGGACACCAGTGGAAGACAGCTGACATCAGAGATCTGAGAACTTTTAAAAACTATCTGTCTAGGGATAAAAAGTATGGAAGACAATATTCTTACACACCTAAAAGCTCCAGGAAGATGATTAATTTTATGACCTCAGTCACTAAGAAAAAGTATCAGTGGATCCTGAAGAGATTTCTATAAACATAGCTTTTAATAAGTCAGTATTTTGAAAATTAATGTGTCTAGCAGATGAAGCATGCTGCCCTCCAAAAAAGTTAATAAATAAATGAATGCAAGATAAAGTAGGTATTTTATACAATTAGGAGTCCCTTGGGAACCAATTCTAAAACTTCACCAATTCTAAATAAATGCAGAATAAATGAGCATAAAGTAAGCATGAGGGATTATGTAGTACATTATTACTTGCATTCCTGAGGCCCTGCACAGTGTCTGGTCTGCCTAATATTTAATAAATGACTTTTCACAGCTTAAGTCACAACAGAGCAAATAAAAAGCAACTAATCTTAAACACACAACATACACATGAAAATTCTCCATCAGGGATATGTGAGATTAAATTATCTACCTGGTGACCTTAACTCTCATTAACTGAAATATTAAAATAATCCTTATTTAAGTACAAGCTCTGCTATACCAGTGGGCACTCGGAAGTTTTTCATCTTAGTCACTTCTCATTGAAATTAGTCTATTTTCCTATTGTTCCTACATCTACAGTCGTGATCCACTGTATTGTACCTGAAGCAGTTCTCAGAAAGACTTCTTCAAAATAACTTAATTCATATTTGTTTTGGTAAAAGGAATATGAGGATACCATTTGTGTGTGCCAAATGCAGTGCATCTTTACTGTCTTGCAGATTTCCACCTGTAATCATAAACTGAAATAGAAAGAAAGAAATTAAGCCCCCTTTAACAACGTATTAGCAACAGTTTCCCAAACACGCCTTCCTGCTTGTTTCCAGAATGCTTTTCTCTTAGGCTGTCACACACATACCCGTACTTTAAAGTTCCGCTGACAGATCACCTCCTATGTGGAGCCGTCCCTGTCTAGCCCGCTCCACATGCATGCGCACACACACAAATGACACAAGACTTCATCACTCCTACCAGCTGAAATGTATTCACAAGTCTGTCTTTCCTTAAGACCATGAGTTCCTTGAGGACAGAGAGTGGGTTGTGAAACATTGCAAAAGACTGACTAACTAAAGATGTCCAATTTTAGCATTCTCTTCATCTAACTCAGTGGGGTTCCACAGTGTTGATTAATTTCTCCCAAGTATAGTCCCAGGACCCTCAGGAGATACATGAGGTCAGACCATTCTCTTAACAATACTAAGACGCTCTCTGCCTTTTTCACTCTCATTCTGTCACAAGTGTGCAGTGAGGTACTGCAGAGGCTACATGATGTGTAATATCACCAGACTGCAGACACAGATATGAAGGTTCAGCAGTTTCTATTAAGTCAGACATTAAAAAGGTGTAGATGCAAAACAATTCTACTCATGTTACTAAATTCTTTTGGTTTTGAAAATATATTTTTCTTAAGTATATGCTATTTGTTATATAATATTATTTTTAAATTAACACATATTTTAAGTTTTTATCAGTTTTAATTTCTAATACAGTATCTAGCAAGATAAACTCACATAAGCAAAAGCTCTTTATGGTCCTCCGTAATATTAGAACATATGAAGGTGTTGTGAGACCAAAAGTTTAAGAATGACTGGATTAATGTGTATCGATGAATTCTTTGTAGAGAAATTTATGGTTCTTGATTAAGAAGTATACTTCCACACAGCCATTAGAGGCATTCAGAACACCACCTTTGCTTTGTTAAAAAGAAAACGTCACTAAAGAGCTATGTGTTGATGGTAAGTCCTGCTTAGGTGACATTCTTCTAAAGAAGTCATTTAAATATGAAGACGTATTATTTTTAAAAGCATATATATATTTTTTTTACAGAGACAGAGAGAGAGTCAGAGAGAGGGATAGATAGGGACAGACAGACAGAAATGGAGAGAGAAGCATCAATCATTAGTTTTTCGCTGCAACATCTTAGTTGTTCATTGATTGCTTTCTCATATGTGCCTTGACCACGGGCCTTCAGCAGACCGAATAACCCCTTGCTTGAGCCAGCGACCTTGGGTCCAAGCTGGTGAGCTTTGCTCAAACCAGATGAGCCCACGCTCAAGCTGGAGACCTCAGGATCTCGAACCTGAGTCCTCCACATCCCAGTGCAACGCTCTATCCACTGCGCCACTGCCTGGTCAGGCAAAAGCATACTTCAAGAATCTCACTGAGCTTAAATGAAGAATTCATTCTAGGTACAAAACTAAGGAGAAAACATACAAAACATCGGAGGAAGTACACATGATAACAGCCATGTTCATATAGCAATTTAAAACTTCTAATATGATAGGCACTGAGTATCTATTTAGAGCAGGGGTCCCCAAACTATGGCCCGCGGACCACATGTGGCCCCCTGAGGTCATTTATCCGGTCCCGCCACACTTCCACACTTCCGGAAGGGGCACCTCTTTCATTGGTGTTCAGTGAGAGGAGCATAGTTCCCATTGAAATACTGGTCAGTTTGTTGATTTAAATTTACTTGTTCTTTATTTTAAATATTGTATTTGTTCCCATTTTGTTTTTTTACTTTAAAATATGTGCAGTGTATATAGGGATTTGTTCATAGTTTTTTTATAGTCCGGCCCTCCAATGGTCTGAGGGACAGTGAACTGGCCCCCTGTGTAAATAGTTTGGGGACTCCTGATTTAGAGGATGCAGAGCCGTAATTCAACCCTCAACCGCCTGTACAACATAGGATACCGGATACTAACAAAAATACTGGGAAATTTTACTCATGCAAGGTAAGTGCCCACCTTCAGTATTTTAACCTATTAAATAGTTTTTTTTGTTTTTTTTTTACAGAGGCAGAGATAGACAGGGACAGACAGGAACGGAGAGAGATGAGAAGCATCAATCATCAGTTTCTCGTTGCGTGTTGCGACTTTTTAGTTGTTCATTGATTGCTTTCTCACATGTGCCTTGACCGTGGGCCTTCAGCAGACTGAGTAACCCCTTGCTGGAGCCAGCGACCTTGGGTCTAAGCTGGTGAGCTCTTTGCTCAAGCCAGATGAGCCCGTGCTCAAGCTGGCGACCTCAGGGTCTCGAACCTGGGTCCTTCCGCATCCCAGTCCGACGCTCTATCCACTGTGCCACCACCTGGTCAGGCAATAGCTTTTTTTTTTAATAGAAGTATTAAATAGCTTCTGATCAAGTCTGCCTTTTATTTATTTATTTATTTTTTATTCATTTTAGAGAGGACAAAGAGTAGAGAGTATGAGAGAGAGAGAGAGAGAGAGAGAGAGAGAGAGAGAGAAGGGGGGAGGAGCAGGAAGCATCAACTCCCGTATGTGCCTTGACCAGACAAGTGCAGGGTCCTGAACTGGCACCCTCAGCGTTCCAGGTCGACGCTTTATCCACTGCGCCACCACAGGTCAGAAGTCTGCCTTTTATTTTATCAATAACCTTTCCAAACAGATGAAAAGTTAGGGCAAGACTAGAGAACCAAATACCCTCTCCCAGTTTACAATATGCTGAGGATGATAAGATGATAAACATAATGAAGGTTGTATACCAAATGCCTGATACAATAGCAAGTGCTTTGCATTCCCTATTTTATTTAACCCTCCCAACAACTCGGCTAGGTACTATTATCTTTCTCCATCTAGAGCAGTGGTTCTCACTTTTTGAAGTCGGGGTGCATTTAAAATCCTACAAATAATTGTAGGCGCTCTATATACAATGTTCTGAGAAATATGTTATAATAACTAAGTCAAATATTAGAGAAAAAAATATAAAGTTCAAGTGTGCTTTTATGGTAATTAAACGAAATAAATATGACAAAATTAAATTTATTCTGACATTAAAAAACATTTTTATGTTATATTTTTGAGTTATGCTTTTTAGAATTCGTAAAAAAGAGGGGCTAAAAATAAAAAAACAACAAAAAAGTTATCTTTTTATACACACACACACATAGATACATTCTTAGTAAGATTTAGTAAATTTGGCAGGTCCCGGTACAAATGTGTTACGTTTTTTCATTCTTGTGTTTATGAGAAACATGAGCCTGATGTGTCCAGTGATTTCTTCAATGTTTGGGCATATATTTGAAAGGCAAACTCTCATTTCCTCGTCAATACATTGAAGAATTCCTCTCTTTTTACTCTTAATTGTGTTGAGTGCAGAAAACCCCCACCATACATATCATCTTAACTTTACACCAAACAAAGGATAGAAGAAACTTGCCTCCAGTCTTTCCAGGGAACAGGGGAGTATAGTGTAAACAACCCAGCACCACAGCTTAACAGCCTTTTGCAACCTAATCAGGCAAGTGAGGTGGGGGGTTGGGCACTGTCAGCTTACAGCCAATTCCCCACACCTCTGTCCCCCCAACATCTAAACTCCAAAAACCCTGTTGGTGTTTTGGTCCCCAACAGGCACATATTTCTCTGGAATATCGTAGGGCACACCTGGAAATCTTCTAGGGCGCATACTTGGAGAACCACTGGTCTAGAGCAGTGGTCCCCAACCTTTTTTGGGCCACAGACTGGTTTAATGTCAGAAAATATTTTCATGGACCGGCCTTTAGGGTGGGACGGATAAATGTATCACGTGACCGAGACAAGCAGCAAGAGTGAGTCTTAGACGGATGTAACAGAGGGAATCTGGTCATTTTTTAAAAATAAAACATCGTTCAGACTTAAATATAAATAAAACGGAAATAATTAAGTTATTTATTCTTTCTCTGTGGACTGGTACTGGTCCGTGGCCCAGGGGTTGGGGACCACTGGTCTAGAGGAATGAAGCTCCCCAGTACAGTTACGAAGACTACAGCTGAGGTCTGGAAGCCAGGTTTGTGATGTCCTGTCATTCCAAAGTCCATGTGTGTGGCATTAGAAGTGTTAAGAGTAAACTCTTCATGGCTGACGCATAAAAATTTAGGAGCATGGTATTCCAAAGTATGCAGAAAAACATTTCATAAATTAAACTGATTACAGAATGAGAAATCAGTGTTTTAACTTTTATCCTTTCTTACTACTTGTAAATAACATACAGTTTGAGAGCGGGAGACTGCAGAACTCACTTAGTCAGCAGGGTCGCTTTTCAAACAGGAAGTTATTCCCGTAAGCAGTAGCCCCCAAGTGTGCTGATGCCGCACCATGGAATTTACCCTCGTTTCTTGTGTGTATGGGTGGGCTTACTTGCCTTTTTTTTTTAAGTACTAATTTTTAAAAATACCTATTCAAAGAACTTAACACTGAGCTAATATTCATTTGCTTAGAATTCTCTGAAAAAGTAGTAGGAATTTTACTGATAATCAAATTATTACTAAAAAATGAAAATGTCCTCTCAGTTATTTGAAATGATGTACCCATAGTATAAAAACTAGGCTTGGTGACAGATACCTGTCTTTCTGATGACTGCTTAACTCTTAGTAAATGCTAAAGTGTGCCAGAAAATGTATTTAAAGTTGCCTCTTCAAAAGCCTGATAAGTGAAATAGATTTTTTTTTAATTTCAAATTTTTCTTATTTACCTCATTTCTGATCATATGGAAGAGCTACCCATGAGGTCTGTTTATTTAAATGGACACAAACAGAAAATGCAGATGTATGTTATTTCATTAACTTGCTAATACTACTTATTAGCAATACATACTCAAAACTCCAAGTGTGGCCTGGGCTCTTTCGCTTCTGTTCCTGTAGTATTTTAACCAAAATTTAGTTAAACAAAAAAAATCTCAAGAGTAACAAAAACTAGATGTTACCTTTTTAACACCGATTTGGACAGCTCTCTGTATCACATCCTGTAAGTCATCTGTAAAAGATGAACCCAATTAGGAAACAGGTAAATAAAAAATCCATTTATCTATATAATCACGTTTACTAAATCACAATCAAATCAATATTACTTGATGAGTACCTATCCATAAGAATAGAGTTAGTGATAACCTTTAAAAAAAAAGAAAAGAAAAAGCCATATAAGGCAAACTAGATGAAAGTCACCATTTGACTATATTTTTATTGTTAGCCAAAAGGGGGAAAAGTGAAATCTCAGAGGTTCAACTAGAGGTGAATTCAATAACTACAATTTAAGTCATTTGCCTTGAATTTTAAACTTGTTGGTATGTTTTTTAAAATAAGAATAAAATAGACAATCATTAAGATTATTGTTACTATGGCTTTTCAGAGTATATGCAATGCCTTCCAAAATGTAATATCTATTTTTTTTCTTATTCTTCTTTTACCAAGTGACAGGAGGGGAGATAGACTCCCACATGCGCCCCTATCAGGATCCACTTGGCAACTCCTATCTGGGGCCGATCTGCCCATCTAGGCCATGCTTGCAATCAAGCTCTATTTAGTGCCTGAAGTAGAGGTTCCATGGAACCATCCTGAGGCCCCAGGGCTGATGCACTTAAACCAATAAAGCCATGCCTGTGGGTGGGGGGTATGGGGGGAAGAGAGGGAGAGAGGGAGAGAGGGAGAAGGGGAGAGGGAGGGAGGGAGAGAGGGAGAGAGGGAGAGAGGGAGAGAGGGAGAGAGGGAGAGAGGGAGAGAGGAAGAGAGGAAGGAGGGAGGTGGGGGGAGAGAAGCAGATGGTCATTTCTCCTGTGTGCCCTGACTGGGAATCGAACCCAGGACTTCCACATGCCAGGCTGATTCTCTACCACTGAGCAAACTGGCCAGGGCATAACATCTATTTTTAAATGTTAGTTAATGCTGTCTTTCTAAAATTGCCATTCCCATTGATAAAGATTTTTTATTTACTGACAGTTTTTTTCTTAAAATTTAATGCTAATTAACAAATTTTTTGGGAGATCCATTGTAATTACTAAGCTCAGAGAGGCCTGAGGTAAATGGATAGCAAAAGGCAAGTTATGTCATAAAAACTGATTCCTTAATTTCATATTTAAGCATCAGAGTAAATGCAACTGAAATTTAATTATTATTACATCTAGAGTGGCTATAAAATATATTTTAGACCAATACAACTTGGTGAACATATACTAAGTAGGGCAGCCAAGTTTTGCTAGATATTATAACCTAGAGTAATATTGATACAGATCACTATAAAACTTATTTTATAAACACAACTTATAGAAATGTTCATATACATGTTCACATAGCATGAAATCTAACTGCTAAAAGGCAAGGAAAGCAGAATGTAATTCAGGGGTCCCCAAACTACGGCCCGCGGGCCACATGCGGCCCCCTGAGGCCATTTATCCAGCCCCCGCAGCACTTCCGGAAGGGGCACCTCTTTCATTGGTGGTCAGTGAGAGAGCACAGGATGCATCCTGTGTGCTGTATGTGGTGGCGCCACAAAGCGCAGCGATGCGGGACGCACGCATCAGGGCTCCGGAAGCGTGTCATATCACTTGTTTGGGCTAGCAGTGACAAATATGGAACCACACACTGACCATCTCATTAGCCAAAAGCAGGCCCATAGTTCCCATTGAAATACTGGTCAGTTTGTTGATTTAAATTTACCTGTTCTTTATTTTAAATATTGTATTTGTTCCTGTTTTG
The DNA here is from genome assembly GCF_036850765.1 of Saccopteryx bilineata. Lineage (NCBI taxonomy): Eukaryota > Metazoa > Chordata > Mammalia > Chiroptera > Emballonuridae > Saccopteryx > Saccopteryx bilineata. The sequence continues at coordinate 13,078,320 of NC_089492.1, read as the reverse complement.
TTTTTTTACTTTAAAATAAGATTATGTGCAGTGTGCTTAGGGATTTGTTCATAGTTTTTTTATAGTCCGGCCCTCCAACAGTCTGAGGGACAGTGAACTGGCCTCCTGTGTAAAAAGTTTGGGGACCCCTGATGTAATTTATTCAGTATGCTAACTATACTATATAAGTAGCATCATCTAAACTTCTAAATGAAGTAGAAAAGGTAAGTTTGAGGTAAGGCTTTGAAAAGCTAACATTTACCTTTCTTCTTTGAAGTGACATTCCTGTATTTAGAGCTTTCCCTGAGTGTCCTAGAAGCACAGTAAGATGAGCTTCTGGCTCAGCTTGTTGATATGCACAATTCCGTATTATCTAGAAACCTAAAACCTAATTTTCCTGTTTGCACTTACATAATAACAAATATAGTAATTTTCTGAGGCAATATTCACAGGCTACTTTATTGGAGAAATTCTGCTTTCAAAACCTTGTTGCCATCATTTCCTGCTCAGTCACCTCACTGACATAATTAGCCTTGAAAACGAACATGATGTGATAAGCAGAGCCCCTTCCTTCTGGCTACGCTTTTCCTCAACCTCTGAGGCACTCTCTTCCCACCTGCACTCCAGGCGTCTAGGCTCTGGCAGGACGTGGCTGGAAAGGGGAGGAGAGGCAAGACGGAAGGTGGACTGCAGTGTCCCCTCACTCATACTGCCACAGTCACCAGCTGAAAGGTGTTACGAAAACCAGACATTATACTGATGTTCAACTGTACACGATTTTTAAATTATGCGCCTTATTCAATTGCTTGAAAGACTAAACATCAATTATTTGTTGGCTTTTGTGCATATGGTTATTTAAAGTCCCATATTCAAAATGAAAAACTTCTACAGATAAGGGCTTGATTAATAACACTTTGTTATAACAGGTGCTTTATAATATTCATTACCACGGTTCATCAAGGTAGCTTACAGGTGGTTCCCTTTGCTTAGTTTCATCCAAGATGCATAAGTGGGTAATGCTTTTCTAGCTCTCCCTGAAGCAGACAATTTCTCTTCACAGAGAAACTACCTTAATAAAACATTTACCTGGATGCTTCTGAACCCCCCTGTAAATCCCTCTGAACATAGGGTCTGTCAGGTTGATGCCGATATCTGTGGAAAGTAAAAATAAAATAAACGATTAATAATGAAAAGCCTCTGTGTGAAACTTTTTCTTTAAATATAAATGCATTACTAAACTTTTCCTCCTCACACTCATTCACTTAAACTAAGTCTGAGTGCCTACAGTCTGTCAGGTGCTGTGCCAGACATCCGGGTTACACAGCTGAGTAAGAAGAACTCCTGCTGTCCAGAGACGGGGACCTGGGAAGGCAGACCATTAATAGATAATTTAAAAAGCAGACACTGGCACTATGGGACACAGAGGAGGAACGCCCTACCTAGTTTGGGAGCTGGCCCAGAACCTTCCAGAAATGCTGTTACAGTTATGCAGCAGAAGGGCGGAACCTGCAGACAGAGGAAGCAGCTGGAGCAAACATCCGGGGTGTGAAACAGCACAGCGATTACGGAGAACTGCAGGCCACTCCAGCTGCTGGAGAAAAGTGTAGAGAAGGAATGACCAGAAAGGCCAGACCCAACTATGTGATGGACACCTGCCTTTAAAGTATCAGCTGCAACAAGAAGGAGCAATGGTTTTTAAGAAGAGGAGTGAGATCTTCATCCTGGACATCTCACTATGGGGTCTGTGGAGGGTGGGACTTAAAGGGAGCAACTGGAATCAGGACATCGCCTTTGGAAATAGGCAAGAGCTCACATTTGCAATGAAGAAAAACTGGATTAAAGTAACACAAATAAAGATGCAGAAAGAATAAATTAGTTGTTTCCTTTTCATCAAATATTATAATGACCTTGGCCCTGGCCAGGTGGCTCAGTGGGTAAAGTGTTGATCCGGTGTGCCAGAGGTTGCAGGTTCAACCCCCATCAGGGCAGCCACAAATATTTATGAAGACCAACACTGCTAAATACTATGGTCAGGGATACAGGGATACAGGGACACAGAAATGAGCGAGACCCAACACTTGGTCCCTCTAGAAATTTATAGTCTATATGGGAACATCAAATATATTTGTGATAAAATAAGCTAGACTATAAACATCACAAGGCAAGAAATGTTATCTTCATTGTTGTATCCCCAGAACCTAGCATAATGTTTTGTGAAAATAATATAAACAAAGAACTTTCAAAATGGAGACGGAGTTGCCCCCCAGAGGAACTGCCTTGCTTATTCCTCAAACCTTTAGAATGTTTAAACTGGACAAAATAACCTTAGGGCTGGGCCAAACAACAGTGTATTCCGAACAACTGTTCACATAGCTAACAGGAAAGCAGAAATTCTGACAAATACAATGGGACTAAAAATGAGATGTTCTTGAGAATTAACACCACCATGTGTAGCCAAAGACCAACTTAGCTTATTTGCACCTATAGACATTCCTTCCTTGGCTCATTACCACCAACAGAAATTCCTTCCCTCTATTCTCTCTCCTTCCCTTTCTCACAAATACCTTTTGCTTTCACCCCATAACTGGAACACTATTTAGATTTCTGCCTGAATCAGTGCTTCCCAGCAGTGCAATTCTTTTTGAGGAGGCGTGTTGCCTCTCTCCTTGCTTTCCATTTTGAGATTAACAGCACATAATGAGCCCAGGAGCACAAAGAAGGAGCAGTAACAGTTTGGCAGTGTGAAGAGAAAAGCGTCACGGAAGAGGTCATCTTGCAGCTAAAACTAATAGAATGGGATTTCTGCATACAGATGCGCGTAAGGCACAAGGCTGGAAGAAATAGAGGGTTCTCAACAGAGTGGTTTCCCAATCTCTCCTTTACTCCCCTCCCACCCCCAACATTTAGCAATGTAGATATTCATTTCTAGCTGTCACCACCGGGGAGTGCTACTAGCATCTAAGCTTGAGGCCACGGACGGACGCTGCTAAACATCCTACAACAGAGACAGGACAGCCTCTCACAACAAAGCACTATCTCACTCCCTCTACCAAGTGCCATTCTTGATAAATCCTGCTGCAGAGTGTGAGACAAGGGGAAGAGCAAGATGTGAAGTCAGGCTGTGATGGCCTTGGGCAATAAAAACGCCATCCTTACTTAAAATAAACACCCTTTAGCTTTTAGCATTAGGAGATCTCCAAGTTTGTGGTGGGAGGGGGCACTGCCCACCAACAGGCCCCTACAGTATTTTTGCTGCACTTCACCTTCTTCGTTTGTTCTCACTCAGCTTCTGCCAAGCAGGCCCTCTGTGAGCTCTGCTGCTTCAACATTAAGACAGACCTTGCGAGATGAATGGGAGTTTGGATCATTCAAGAGATGGGGGAGAGAGTATTCCAAGGCTCTGAAACAAGAGAAAGGCACAATGCAGAAAACTTCGAAGACAGGCAACAGCACATCTGCCAATGAAGGGTGGACACGAATTCACAGCAGGAACTCTTTAAAGGGTTGCTAACACACAAATACCATCAAATACCATAAACACAAAGTCAGTGGAATGGCCCAGGTCACAAGAAATTAGCATCTAGTTTCTTTTCATAGGACAGGAAGAAGACAGGGAAGAGGTGGACTGGGAAAGGAAACCCAGGGAGAGAGGAGCCCGTTCGCCTAGAAGAATCCTTCCCAGGCGGCCTAGTCACCCACCATTGGGGGTCATCTGGAGCAGTGAACTGGTCTGCGTCTCCTTTGCCCATTTCCCCTTTGTGCAGCAGAGACATTAGATTTTTTTCAAAGCAATCTTTTCCTAGAAAACGAAGAGAAATGAACAAATGAAACTGAAAAGCCAGTAAATTTAACAAGTAAACTTTCTGATACTAATTTTAAAAGTGAATTAAAGATCATGAAGCCTTTCTAAGTCCTTGTCTCAACCCTACACGAATGTATGCTAAACTGTTCATCAGTGCTTACCCTGACACCAATTCCAGCCAACCCCACTTCCTCTTACAAACCTCTTCCCGATACGGCCCATCTTCCAGGCCCTAGTCACAGTGTACTTCAGAGATCTATGTTCAGCTTTGGACCCAAGTGAGCCTTGGCTTTAGGATATCCTGCACAGATACCAGCTTCTTCCCCTTTCTGCAAGAATCTCCTGTGACTTTTATAGCCTTAAGCATTATTCTTTCTGGCATATGGTTTTCTGAAATGTATTCTGCAGCCAGTTATTAGAGCTGCTTCCCAAGGTTTGATGAACAGGTTCTATCACCTTAGTTAGGTTTGGTGAATGTGGTCAGAACACTCCAAAGTATGCATATTTGGCATATTGGCTATTTTGAACTGAAGGCACTTGAGAACTACCAGAAAAGTCTAACTCCCCCTTTATACATAACATCATAAAATTTCCCATATGAAAGGTGTCCTCTCTATACCAGGAAAAGAACATTCTTATCAACAGAGCCTGGAAGTCAAACTCAAAATGTATCTATAACAGTGACGCAGTGGATAGGGCATCAGACTTGGACACAGAGGACCCAGGTTTGAGACCCTGAGGTTACCGGCTTGAGGGCAGGTCGCTGACGTGAGCGTGGGATCATAGACATGACCCCATGGTCACTGGCCTGAGCCCAAAGGTCACTGGCTTGAGCAAGGGGTCACTCGTTCTGCTTTAGCCCCCCACCCCCCATCAAGGCACATTTGAGAAAGCAATCAATGAACAACTAAGGAGCCACAACGAAGAATTGATGCTTCTCATCTCTTTCCCTTCCTGTCTGTCCCTACTTGTCCTCTCTGTCTGTCACACACACATACAAGAAATGTATCTATACAAACGAACCCAAAATAACCCTCATCTTCCATTAGTTTCCTCTTGTGTTTCCTGGTCACTTCTATAATTTACACAATTTAAGCCCCTTTGTCTTACTGCATCCACAATTAAGCGTTTGGGCCTAAAAGCTTGTCTGGACCTTCGTTTTCCTTTTAAGACTCCCATGTACATGAAATATAATCTGTCCTGTGTCAGTTTAATTCTGAGGCCCAGCCACAGAACCTAAGAGATTAGAGGAAGCATTTCCTCCTCTACAGAGGCAAATACTTCTTTTTCTGGTCTCTGATTCACTCTTGTTTCCTGTAAAACGTTCTCCTTTACACTGGATGGCCTCGGTGCCTCCCACTCCCCACTCACCTACCCACCAGCAAACAAACACCTGCAGGGTGATTATGATAATTGATAACTAACAAATCAATATAGAGGGACCAAAGAAAGTTCAAAATAATCCTCTAAAGCATTCAATCTCCAAGCAAGTTCCAAGAAATACAATACAGTCTGGAAACTGCAGTGATGGAGGGAGAATGGGCTTCGGAGTCAGAATCCTGCATTGTGACAAATTAGCAGAATGATCGCAGGCCTTCTGAGCCTGCTTCCACACTAGTAACATGGGCATAAAATTTCTCCTTACAAGGATGAAATGCTGCTCAAACTGGAAAGTGAACATGAAAACCTTCTGCCAATTAAAATCCGTACAAAACATGATTATTATTATTACTGAGCACAGTATAAATTCTGTGACATGCCAATAACAAATGGAATTTTGATCAACATTACCTATACAGGCATACTCATTTCATTGCATTTCACAGATGCTGCGTGTTTTACAAATTGGGAGGCCAGACCCTCCACCAGAAAGAGATTATGGTTTGCTTTATTACAGTGGTTTGGAACCAAACCCACAAATCTCCTAGGATGCCTGTACAGTCATATCACCTTAACTGATCACCCTTCCCATCCAAGACTGCATTATTAAGTAGGCAAATATAAGTCAATCTGTTTATACTCTAAAGATGCATGCTGCAACCATGGAAATACAGCCAGTCAAAATCCTTAACTTGTTCAAAATCTTTTAAATTAAAATTTTCCTACCAAAAGTATGTCTATAGTTTGTAAACTTAAAAAAAAAAAAAAGTAAAGAAAATGCTGTATGAAAATCAATTTCTATTCAGTTTCAACCAAAGACAACAAACGACTTGAAAAACTAAAAAAGTAAGATAGGAAGTGAGAGAGAATGACCATAATTAAAAGAAAAAAGGTGAAGTGGAAAATTACTGCTTCTGATTTCGAGAAGGGCCGGAAGGCAATTGAGGGATTCCTATTGGGCGGCGTGTCACCGTATACGGATCAGTAATTTTTTTCCTTTCATTTGCGTTTCATTTGCGTTTCATTTGCTGATTTTAACAGCAGTACGAGTTTTACCGTTAAAAATTACTTCCAATATTAACGAGTTGTGTTTTTTTTTCAAAACAAAGTAAGAGTGAAATAATGTTTGCAACCAAAAGAAAAACCACACCTCCAAACTGACATCTCAGTGTTTAGGCTCAGTGAATCATGTCATATCACTGTCACCTATGAGCTAGAGAAACAAAGGGACAGCAAACAGGGAACCTTTCAATTGTTTAAGGCTTTTCTTGCCTTTAGTTATAACTTCAAGTCTACAGGAAATACAGGACATTAGAGAACAAGCCAGACATCACCACAGGCAAACAGACAAATCCACACAACTAGCCAAGAAGCTCCACTCTACGCACAGCAAAACTAAGCCCGGCGAGACCCTGGCGTCCCAATCCTAGCTCCCACAGCTCTCACAATGTCCCTTTTCTTAAGTGCCTGGAAGTAAATACTCTTAGCCCTTCGGTTCCTGTGGCTACGGGGAGGTGAAGTGGCGGAAGGTGCACGTGGGATGGAAGAACTGTAGTGACCGACCTCTTTTTCGGTAGTTTTGCTTCCTTTTTTCTCTGTTTTCAACACATCACGCGCGTCACAAGGTACAAATCACAACCGCAGCACTCGTGAACTTTCACAAATAAGCACACCTGGAAGCCAGCACCCACACCGACACCCGGAACGTGCCCGGCGCCCAGAAGCCTCCGGCGCCCTCTTCTACTGAGAGCCCTTGAAACCTTCAGAAAAGCCAGAGGGCCAGAGGGCTCATTCTGGGCCTTCTGGCCGCAGAGAGCGAGGCCAGGGGGTCGTCCAAATAAAGCCCAAGTAGCGAATAAACAATGTACTTACCCACGAACTTGAAGGGACTCATGACCGTGGTGCACGACTCTCCCCGGCGGAAGCGGAAGTGGCGACCGCCGTCCCGCCCCCGCCCTCTCCCCCCCCCCCCCCCGGCCACCGGTCTTCCGTTTCCCAGGAGCCCCCGCGGCCTCTGAAGGTGAGCGGGCCGCCATGGCGTTCTCGGCGCCGGCGGCCTACCTGACCCACCAGCAGAAGGTGTTGCGGCTTTATAAGCGAGCGCTGCGCCACCTGGAGTCGTGGTGCATCCACAGGTGGGAGAGGGGCGCCCAGGGTGAGGGGCGTTGACTGTGAGGACCCCCATGGAGTCTGAGAGTCCCTGAGGGACCAGGCGTCTCAAGGACTTCGGGGACGGAGAGGGACGGCGGCCCCTCGCCCCACAGAGCCTGCCCGTGGACCCGGGTTCAAGTCCAAACCTCGTCGCCCATAGGTCTTGAAGAGTCGCTTCCCTGGCGCGGGCCGCAGATTTCTGTTAAGGACGCAGGGTGCGGCAGGGAGGGTTGCCTGAGGGGTCAGTGAAATAAGGGCAAGTGCCGAAAACGGCAGTGGTCAGCCCTGCAGCGCTCACTCAACGACAGCTGTCTTCCCGACCGCGTTCCTAATGAGCAGTAACACTAAGTGCATTACTTTCTTAGGGCTTCACAACAACTCCTGAGGTAGGGACTGTTTAGCCTTATTTTTACGGATAAGGGATTAGAGGCATTAGAGAGGAACTCGCTCGAGGCATTAGAGCTGGTAAGTGGCCGAGCCAGGCTAAAAATTCAGGTTTTGTAAGTCCAAAGCATCATCCTTCTCCCAGCCGCCCATCAGCTCTCCTTTTAGCTTCATCCAGCCCTTCTCACTGCCTTCCCAGCCCACGGACTTCCTCACCTCCCCCACGGTTTTTTCTTCCCTCTCTCCATCTGAGACTAGTCTTAGAACGTAGTCTTAAGACATAGATGATCTTTTTCATGGCCTAGGTGCAAGGCAAGGTGAGGTGACAGCCCAGACGTGTGAATGCCAGGCCTCCACTCCCATAACAGGACCCCCAAACCTCGTCCTCAGGGAAGAGCTGGACAAGACCAACAAAGGCTGGATGAGGTCTGGACCAGGAGATAACACTTCTCACCTCCAAAATTGTTTTGGCTTTAGGGACAAATACCGGTACTTCGCTTGCCTGCTGAGAGCTCGGTTTGACGAACACAAGAATGAGAAGGATATGTTGAAGGCCACGCAGCTGCTGCGGGAGGCGGAGGAGGAGTTCTGGCAGAATCAGCACCCCCAGCCCTACATCTTCCCAGACTCCCCCGGGGGCACCTCCTACGAGAGATACGAGTGTTACAAGGTAGGTGCTGACGACCTCGGTGAGCGCCTTCTGTGGGGTGGACTTGGTTCCCCCAGTTCGGAGGTTACCCTGGTCGGGGCAGCGAGATTTCTTTCCTGTTGTAGACTCCTTTCCTTCAGGGATCAGTTTCTCCAGATGACATGAACACTTTCCCTTCTAAATGCAGCTGGTAGTCACCTTTTGGCAAATAACTCATTTTTGGACCTTAAGGTAGAAAATGCAGGTAGGGGAGGAATGCCAGTTCTGCCTGGACTCAGCTTGCTAGTTTTCCAGCCCCGGGCAGTTCGACTCCTCTATGTTGGTCTCTGCTTGTCTTCTGCTGTTCGATGCTTGGTGTTGGGAACAGTCTGATGCTTGCAATGGTTATAAAAGTGCACCTTGAGTTTTGTCTTTTTTTGCACAGGGCCTGTCAGTGGTGTATAAGTATGTATATCTTGTGTAATGATGTCATGGCTTCCTCTGCTGACAGGTTCCTGAGTGGTGCTTAGATGACTGGCATCCTTCTGAGAAGGCAGTGTATCCTGATTACTTTTCCAAGAGAGAGCAGTGGAAGAAACTGCGGCGGGAAAGCTGGGAGCGAGAGGTGAGTCTTCCCTGCTTTGACCCAGCTTGGCCCACATGGTCAGCACCTGGGAGGAGTGCAGGTTTTGTTCCCCACCGAGGAGGCCCGGAGTCCAGTTATGAAGGTTACTCTGGCCCCTTGCCTCTCAGATAGACTTCATTGCTAACTGTGTTGATGTAACATTTCCAACCATCTTCCAAGTAGGGTGCACTGTGTTCCCAGTCTTTTGGGTTTTCTGTCTCTAGTTGTGCTTCCGCCCTACTTCTCCTTGTACCTCGGACACCTGTCAGTCATCTTCTGACGTGTGCTTTATGTTTTTCAAAGATCAGTCTTGCTGTAGTGTGCAGGATAGTTTGGAGACGGTAAGGTGAGGGATGGAGAGACCAGTTTGAGGTTATTGCCATTTAATCAAAGGTTCTGGCAGCCAGCACGGAGGCGGACGTAGTGAATATGGAGGGAAGTAGATTCAGGAGGCGGCTTGGAGGGATGTGGAGAGTGGTTGGAGGGGGTGGGGTGAGGGACAGTGAGGATTCAAGAATGATTTCTGGATTTTAAGCTTTAACATCTGGAGTTTGGTGACGGTGTTTATTGAGATAGGGAAGATGGGGTGGAAGGAGCAGGTGCCCGGGGGACATTCAGGTGTTCAGTTGTAAGTGTCTTAAATTTAAGAATGTTAAGTTTGAGAATCCTGTGAGACATCAAATGCAGATGTCAGCAAGTGACTGAGTGTAGGCATTTGAACCTCAAAGGAGAGATTTGAGCTTAAAATAAAAATTTGTGAGCTAAATTTGTGAGCAGTTTTCAAAACCGGGGAAGTGGATGAGATCTACGGGAGACTAGAGAGAGAAATGTCGCGGGGACTCCCAGAACAGGGAGACTGAGGCGCTCAGCAGGGGAAAGGGCATCGGGGTGTATGACACAGAGTCCAGGAGAAAGTGTCCCAGGAACGCCCGGGGCCAAGTCCCGGCTGACAGGGGCTAAGAGGGGGAATAGAGGGAGGACTGGAAATATATCCAGAGAGCCCGGCTGACAGGGGCTAAGAGGTGGAATAGAGGGAGGGCTGGAAATATATCCAGAGAGCCCGGCTGACAGGGGCTAAGAGGTGGAATAGAGGGAGGGCTGGAAATATATCCAGAGAGCCCGGCTGACAGGGGCTAAGAGGGGGAATAGAGGGAGGGCTGGAAATATATCCAGAGAGCCCGGCTCCGGGGAGGGCATTCGTGGTCCTGGCTGACAGGGGCTAAGAGGGGGAATAGAGGGAGGCTGGAAATATGTCCAGAGAGCCCGGCTGACAGGGGCTAAGAGGGGGAATAGAGGGAGGGCTGGAAATATGTCCAGAGAGCCCGGCTGACAGGGGCTAAGAGGGGGAATAGAGGGAGGGATGGAAATGATGTCCAGAGAGCCCGGCTCCGGGGAGGGCGTTCGTGGTCCTGGCTGACAGGGGCTAAGAGGTGGAATAGAGGGAGGGCTGGAAATATGTCCAGAGAGCCCGGCTCCGGGGAGGGCGTTCGTGGTCCTGGCTAGAGCTTCCCGGAGGACTTCACACTGACAGTACTGAGCAGACGGAGGAGACAGGAAGGGGAGAATTCTTGAGAAGTTTCTGACAACAGTAACTGGAGGCCAGGGAACTGTTTTCTAAGATGAGAAATAATAATGGTGTGTACATGCTGATTAGACGTTTGGGGGCGGGAGGGAAGTGGGTGATGATGAGAGCTGGACCGGGTGGAGAAGGAAGTGTTTGAGAAGGGCGTGGGATCCAGAGCACTAACGCAGGCCTTTTGGTCTCAGCATTTGGAAACTTGAGGTGTTGATTCGTGGAGATCAGTAGGTTTATACTGCAGTGGATGACTATGATAACCTCTCCCCCACAAAAACCTTCTTCCTTTTGCTGTTGTCTCTTCCTCATTATTAAACAGCATATGTGCTGGAGGCTCAGGTTAACTACAATCCAGAGCTGCTTTTTCTGGAAGAAGCTTCAGAAAGTCATTGATCTGGAAAGCGGGTCTCTAATTTTTCTCCTCTGTGAGGACTGTGATAGCTTTAGAGATCCCTGGATTTTCAGGCAGAACTGGGCACATTTTTCCATGAAATTTCATGTTACTTTTTATCCTGGTTGCTTTTGGGGAGCTTTAAAATGGACATTCCTAATATATATAAGTTGAGATTTCTTAATGGTGTTTTGGAGAACACTTAGCTGAGACACAAAAATCCATTTTTGTAGGGGAGGGACCATAACAGGGGAATTGGAATAGTAATTGTCATGGTTTTGGTTGATGATCAAGGTGGGATAGGAGGATTTTCTCAGCATTGCTGTTTGAAGAATGGGAAAGCTTTGAGAACACCCTGTATGAGTTGAAGTGTGGGTATGAAAATAGTGCAGTGTATAAAGGACACTGTCATTAGTGCAGCTTGAACAGTGCAATGTGACAGAGGAGCGAAGCTGACACCTCACTGCAGCCTCCGTGCCGTCAGTTCAGCCCTTTTTTAATCGTTCCTTCCTTGACCCCTTCCAGGTTAAGCAGCTGCAGGAGGAAACCCCGGCTGGTGGTCCCTACACTGAAGCCTTGCCCCCAGCCCGAAAGGAAGGTGACTTGCCCCCACTGTGGTGGCATATAGTGACCAGGCCCCGGGAGCGGCCCTCCTAGAGACAGAGGATGACACCTCACCAGTCGTGCTTGCAAGTGAATTGAGTTACAGAAAATATACACACTTGCCCTAATAAAAATCACAATGTGTGACTAATGTGTCCTGTCTGAGGAGTAACGTGATGCCCGGTGACTGTGCCACTGTCTTACCAATTACACATATAAAGAAAAGTGTGTGGAATAGCGTCGGTCAGATGTGTTCTTTTCTTCCCCATTCTCATATTGTAGCAGAACCAGATACCAGATTTACTCTGAAGATTGAGTTGAACAAACTCTAGCTGAAGGTTTAATTCGCTCTCGGGTCTGGGAGGAGTACGGACAAGGCTGGGAGGTGAAGGTGTGCTAATATTTAAGGACTTCAGAAACCATCTTCGTTTTGTAAAGATTCCACTGATGGAATTTTAGTTTTGGTTAAAGGACAACTTTCTCTTAAAAGCACACATTCATCACAGAAGCCTGGTGTCCCCAGGGTCTTCTCAGGAGTGGAGGAGTGACAGGTGGGACTAAAGGGTGCGCCCGATCGGGGATGAAGCTGCTTTTGCGACACTTATTTTGGAGGCAGCTCTCCAGCTTCGCTTCCTCTACCGTAGCTTGGATCATCTGCAGACTGAGCGGGAAGGGTAGAGGCGGGGCTCTGTGACCAATTGAAGACATGTCTTTAAAAGGTAGAGCCATTCTAAAAACGGTCAACCGAACCCACTACCTGTAGTTCTTGACAACTCATTGGAACCGCATTCCAGTTACTAGTACAGGCAACTAGTGTGCTTAGGGCCCGTAACATCACAAACACTTCATAATCACCCAAGTAATGTTTGGTCAGGTTTTTTTTTGTTTTTTTTTTGTATTTTTCCGAAGCTAGAAACAGGGAGAGACAGTCAGACAGACTCCCGCATGCGCCCAACCGGGATCCACCCCGCACGCCCAACAGGGGCGAAGCTCTGCCCACCAGGGGGCGATGCTCTGCCCCTCCGGGGTGTCGCTCTGCCACGACCAGAGCCACTCTAGCGCCTGGGGCAGAGGCCAAGGAGCCATCCCCAGCTCCCGGGCCATCCTTGCTCCAATGGAGTCTCGCTGCGGGAGGGGAAGAGAGAGACAGAGAGGAAGGAGAGGGGGAGGGGTGGAGAAGCAAATGGGTGCTTCTCCTGTGTGTCCTGGCCGGGAATCAAACCCGGGACTTCTGCATGCCAGGCCGACACTCTTCCACTGAGCCAACCGGCCAGGGCCTGTTTGGTCAGTTTTTAAAGTAAGCTTAGTGTGAGCCTTGGTCCACCTAACATTTGACAAAGACCAACTGAATTTGAGTAAGACTTGAAATACAGCACTCTTTTTCCTAGTGGTTCTTTATTTATAATGTAGGCTGAAGCAATTGTTACAAGATAGAAGGGGAAACATTACACAATTGTTATTTATACAAGTTTAGAACAAAAATCTGCACAAGGAGAGGTCAACTCTCAGTACAAACTAGCAACTAAACCACAATAATTTACCTTTAGAAACAATTTCTTTATTTTTAGCTGTGACACTGCTTTTACAATATGCAAAAACACAAACAGAACTACCCAAGGTGTTTTGTCACATTCTTTCTACATTGAATTTGGCAACGTTTTTATATTAAATTTCTTCAGATTAAACTAACGTTTAAAAACTAAACAAGTGAAAAGCTGTACCAAGGTACAGTTACATCTGTTTATTTCAAAGGTTTAAAATACCATTTTTATCTACTGTAATTACCTTGCAGTGATTTCTGCTTTTGCAAAAACCATCTCAAGCATCATATGCACAATGCATCAGCTACTTTTAGTCATCAAGATTGGTGGGCTAAACCACAGGCACTACTGTTGCTTATATTGTGTAGAAGGAGCTTGTTTTTCAAAGAAAAAAAAAAGCTTAAATAGTTTTCTAATAATCATGCCTTTGCTTTAAAGCCATAACATAAAATGTCCTTGAGCAATCACAGCAGTGTTAAATGTTAATATATAGAATTAGTGACTATACAGGTACGTTACTCTCACATCTAATGCAGTTATGTATTAAAGCATAAGATTATGTAATTGAAGATAAGAGCCAACAGAAATCTACAGGGTCTGTGGGAGCCACCAAGCTCCCATCATCCTTGACAAGTTCAGTCACTTAAGGAGCACTTTCAACTGTCCCAACTTGCTAAGAGAGTTGCTTTCTTTTTCGTGCTTATATTCTCCAAACATGACCCCCGTAAACCTACAAGTCCCTGTTGGCTTTAGGGGATGGGCATTATAACTAATTTAACTTTCACTTAAAGAAGAAAAGACAGAAATCCATTCCAAAAAACATTACCTAGAATACATAAAAAAAAAAAAGGAGACAGTAGTGGTTAGATTCCCAATGACAATAAATAAATCCTCCTCTGTTCATTATTTAGTATGAAGCCAATTAAGAAAAACAAGCCCCCAGATTGGTAAACACATTGGTGAGTTGCTGGACTCAAGCTGCTTACTCTTGTTAAATCCGCTCAAGTTTCTTTTTCCTTCAAAATATTTGGGCTTTTCAACGTGCCCAGCCTGCTGGGCACAGTTAAGTAAAAGGCATTTGCTATATCTAAGAATTCCCTGCTATCACGTTTAAATGTCTTCACACTTTCAAAACTGCCTTACCCTTCCGGATGTATCTGGATTCAATGAAAGTGGGTATACCTGACAAGTAACTAAAGTGGGGGACTGTCTACCCAGTGGCAGCAGCATGCACGGGATTGGAGGTGGGTGCTGTGTGCAGTCAAGAGGAATCGTGGGAGAAAGGAAGTCCCTAAACACCCTACAGAAACAAACACTGCAATCCAGTATGGCTTATTCGGATGCATTAACCATGAAGCTACTAGAAATTCAACCTACGAGGCTACTCTTAAATGTGACAGGATCGGCTACGTGGACAGTGTGCCCCTCCCACGGCCCTCCCCCCAATCCCTACAGTCTACCATCTCCAGGCGGACTTCACACGGAATATTGCTCCTCAACTCTTCCTACTGCTTAGCTCATTCAGAACAGTCTATTTAAATGGAGGTTTTTTTTATCCCTTACTGTTTTGTTTGTACATTAAAATAACTCGAATTTGCTTCTAAGCCAAACTACTACAGTGCATCTACAAAAGCTTGCAAGAAAAAAAGAAGTTACCCTTTTTTCTGAAATTAACTACTTTGTGGTTTCCCCTGCCCTGACCCGCCCTCCCCGCCCCCCTTATGCATTTAAAATTTTACAAAGACTTGTAAAAAAGTTTAATGGAATTTGGCACCTTCAGAAAAATCAAAAGGGAAACTAAGATTAAAATGTGCAGAAAGAAAACTGTCAATATTTACAAATTAAAAGATCAAGATTATGTCAGTTACATAGGTTGCTTTTAATTCTTATCTAAAGGTGTCGAGTACTTTCAAAAGAGCTGTATTCTGAGTTGCCTACAAAATCTTTTGTTTGCTTAGAGATTGGAATGGATGGAGACAGATTAGGTTTTATCGATGAAACAGTTCGTTCCCCGGGGCAGCGTTCCTTATGAGCCTAAGAGAAGCGGGGGGCCGAGCGGTCGTTTGTCATGGTCTTCTTCAGCTTCACGCCCCTTCGGATGGCGTTCAGCATGTCTTCTCCTTGCGGGGTCTCCCTCGGGCTCAGGTCTGCAGGGTCGCCCTCTGGCACCTGGCCTGGGGAGGTGCTGGCACTGGAGGCTTCCCGTTCCTGGTCTTCGGCCTCGCTCTCCGGAATCGCCTGTCTGTGCTCCTCTGGGATGCTTGGCTTTGGGCCTGGAAGAGGGGGGTTGACGGAGGCATGGCCACTCCACAGTGAGGAGGGCATGCTGACGACGCCCTGGGGGCCCTCACCCACAGATGGCGACTGGGGACTGTGCTCACCCCTCTCTTCTGGCCCATCCGGAGGGGCCGGCAACACCCCGGGGAGGTCTGGGACGGTTGGGGTCTTCACAGGGATCACAGGTGTCTTGATGGGGATGGGACCAGCTCCGATGGTCCCCCGGCGGACAGAAGGCTTGGTGGAAGGGGTCCGTCGGATGGTTGCAACCCCTGGGGTGACCATAGCAGGACCGAGCGTGGTGGGGAGGCCAGCAGTTGAGGCGGGGCGCTTGGCTTGGAACATCCGTCGGTAAGACTGGCTGATATCACTGTTTCTTGGAATGGTGGAGGATTTGTCAAACTCCTGCTGATCGGCCTCCTGGTCACCACTTACAGAGAAATAATCGTAATCTGAAACTGATGACAGGATTTGATTAGAGATCTCCAAGGCAGCAGCACTGCTTTCTGATTCTTTCGTGTCAGGAGGACGAAAGGCCCAAGAGGCATGGTGCTTCAGCCAATCTCATCCCAAGCCTTCCCCAGGCTTCTGCGCCAGCCTTAGAGATAGGACGTGTGAGAAACCTTTGTTCTGCTCAGTGATGTAACTAACCCTGGGCACCTGACCCGTGCTGGACGTGGTAGGCCCGCACTCAGACACTGTGGAGAGGTGACAAGTGTAAGAGGGCCAGGCTGAGGCAGAGCTACCCCAAGCACCTCTGGGAGGGGAGGGTGGAAAGGGATTCCACAGAATTCTTTCCTGTCCAGTCCAGAATTCAACATGAGAAACAATCCTCAAACAGACTGTCTCAGACCACACTACCTCCCTCATCATCAACACGTTAGGGAGAGCTATAAGGTAAATGGAATTACTAGCAATGAATCCCTGAAAACAAGGTACAAAGTAGGTCCTAGCAATGAAGTGTGCTCACCTCCTCTCAAAAAACGGCATCCCATGGCTGACGGGAGTGGTTCTGAAGCCGGCTGGCAGCCAGGGCTTCCGCAGTGGCTCAAAGGACCACCCCTCTGCCCTGGCACTGCTCGGCAAGCCCCGCTGGAAAGGCCCGTGCCCGTACCTTGGGAGGGAATGGTGTCCTCCGAGCAGCACGGCGTGGTCGTCTGGGTGCTGTAGCCGCTGGAGCACTGCAGCGAGTCCCGGCTGCTCCGCTGGGTGTCGAGCTGGAGGCCCCGCGACAGGGCCAGGGCCAGCTCCTCACAAGCCTCCATCTCCTCTCCAGGCTGCAGGTTGGAGGAAAGAGACACGGACAAGCCACCAGGGCTATGACTCTCCGGCGTGATGTCCCCAGGGCCTTTCCAAAGACCTCTTCCAGTGGGGACCAGGAGATTACTCTGTCTGTTCCTGTGAACACCACTTTTCAGTGGGCCCAGGGATTATGAACTTGATTGGGTCCTCCCCAGCTCTAGAAAGTTCTACGAGTCTGATTCCCATACAAGGCTTTTCTCTGGGAGAGCAGGGAGTTGGGGGAAGGGGCTCAGATCCCTCCAGCTGCAAGGCTGGCTTGCCCCCGGTGGCTGGTCAGCATATAGCCACCGGCCAGGTCTACAGGGGCCCAAAACCAGCTATAAAGAATAAGAGCATCACCCTGTTGGGCGCTGACACGGTCATGCTCCGTGGTCTCTGCGCCTCCTCCACAGCTGCAGGCGCGCCAGCGGCCGCCGCGGGCCCTCCTCCGCCAGGCTCCGGCTCCCGCTTCTCTTTGCGGCGCTGCAGGGTGTTCACCAGAGGCTGATCATATGGTCCTGGCTTGGCCCAGTCCTAAGCAGAACAGCATGGTCAGGTACCAGGGCCGCTGTTTCCATTTGAAGGGCCATGGACCCTCCAGACAGCTGCCCACAGAAGGCATCTGGTCCCTTTAGGGGACACTCAGGCTGGGACAGGCCTGCAGGCCCCTTCTATTCCCTCACCCAGCTCTACAGGGAGTGGAAAACCCCTTGGGGACACCCTGGTTACCTCCCATTTCCTCATGTCCACCCAAAGATGAAAAACCCTCCCCAACCAAGCAAGTGGCCTGTGCAAGACTCTTGGTTAACAGCTGACCAACTGTCTAAGGCGTCTGAAGGCACCGCCAGGGGAGATCAAGTTCCCAGGGACCAGCCCCCCCTCCCGCCCCGCCCCTTCTGATGTCTGGAAGGAACTCCTCTCCCAAATGACTTTGCTTGAGTGGAGTGGCCACCAGGGGGCGCTACAGGAACTGCAGCCACTCTCCCTGAGTCTGTACCTCCACTTCAGGAAAACTGGGCCCCAAAGGGCACTTGGGGATGTGTCCTCTGAGGTCCTCACATAGGAAGGCAAGATCCCAGGGTCCACTGGGAGAATTTTGAGAAGTCTGAGGGGTCCACACCACTTGTGAGGGATGAAGTTAAGACCTGCCCTAAATGCTGGCAGCCTAGGGACCTACTATTCAAATTAGGGACCTCCGCTCAAAATAAAGCACACTAGCCTCCGAGCCTCAGTTGGACTTGTTAGGAAACAATTTTAAAACTTTGTTTTTATATTAAAGCAAACATGTCTTAATATAAAACAACTGAGACTAAAAATCAAGTCTGTGTATACTTTTAACATAAAGGACAGTAAGCCAAAACTTATTTGGGGGTTATGGTGCTGTTACCATGACCCAGTAAGAGCATCAGGGGGAAAGTTTGGGGGACATAGCCAAGGAGGACAGTCCCTCCCAGCCCCTGATAATAGTGACATCCTCAGGTGGCCCCCATGAAAGCGGAACTGAGGCATTGAACTTGGAACAGACCCCTGCAAGGTCACCCCTGTGTCTACTCTTTCAGGGGGGCTAACTCCTGTTTAGTAACAGGGGCCTCTCCAATCTCAGCTCCCGGTGGCCATTTCTATCTCGAAGCTGCCGACCGCTTTTTGGCTTTCCCGGTGGGACTTGGCCGAGGGAGAGGTGTTATGGGGAAGAAGGCAGAGTGTGAAAGGAAGGGGGAGAGGGGTAACTGGGGTGAGGATGGTGGGACAGAAGGGGGTGAGCATGGAGGCAATGAGAGAGGAGGGGGAGGGGAGAGGGAGGGGGGAGGAGAGACACAAACCTTCCAGCTAGGGATCTGAGATGACGGGAACATGCCGGGCCCAATGGTGTAATAATGAGCGCAGTCTGGAAGGTGGACAGAGGTGACCCGAGGGAGCAGGCGGGAGGCGGGCAGGCAATGAGGGAAAAGGCTTGCCCCCACGGGCCCCACATGGGACTCACTTGATAGACTATAGTGAGAAAACCCGTTAGACAACTGGAAACAAAACAAAAAAGGGGGGGAAAAAGGAAAAAAAATTAATATAACAGGACGAGTGTGGGGATACAAGATGGCATTGACATTCAATGGAGGGGAGACCTGAGTTAACATCTGGCTCTGCTGCTCGCGGATGACCCAGGGCGCAGGAGGAAAGAGCGGCGTGCACAGGACGCACACTTATTTACTTGACACCAAGCAAGCCTGTAGTTCCTGTAGTCAAGGAAATACTTCATCTCTACCGGAAAACAGTCTGGAAATTGATCAGCATCCTTAATCTGTGGCGGTCTTGGTGTTTGAGTATTTAACTAACAGAACATCCTCTCATGGCGATAGTGATTTGCTCATCTCATTATGCGAAATTTTAAAACTCGAAAGTGTCTTCAACTGAATCTGTTCATTCTAGGTTTCAGAAATCGTCACGCTGTGCAGATTCCAAATTCAAGGGTGGGGTGGGGTGGGGGGACAAGGGGGCAGTTTGAAAACCAGAAAGCGTAAAAGCACACAGCCTCCGGTGCAGGGCAGTGTCACATCCAACAGTGGGGTGGTGAGGTCACGGCAGGTGGGGTGCTCAGGAGAGGGAGGGGAGATGGATGGGCACACAACACTGTGGCGGGAAGAAGCCTTCACACCTCCGCGTTCCCCATAGCCCTTCCTCTCCCTCGGGACAACCTCATGGTCACTGCCTGGGAGCCAGACGCCCACTCGAGAAAATGCCCTTGGCCTCACTCCCCCGTCCCCAAGCCCTTGGTGTCCATTGGGAGTCTCCGGGTTCCTGCACCTGTGACGTGAGCGGCAGGCAGGGGAGGGGCAGTGAGGAGAGGGGCCGCTGCGGCCGGGACCCCGGCGGCTGGGACCCCAGGCGGTCACCTTCTCTGTGGAGGCCCAGGCGCCCATGGTGGACCCTGAGCTGACTGAGGTGGGCGAGCTGCACTCGCTGACCGACTGGCAGGTTTCGGAGGCTTCCGAGGAGGCCGAGCTGGACGAGTTCTGCGGCGGGGCAGGGGCCACGCGAGGGGCCGGCAGAATCCGGGCCGCACGGCACCAAAGAGTAACGGTAAATTAAAAGCGAAGACAAAAACAGAAAGAGGTGGGGGTGGGGAAGAGCACGCAGAGCGAGAGACAGACAGACGCGGACACAGAAGAGGGAAGGATGAGAGAAGCAGAGCGTTAGGGTTATTTTCCCCCAAAGTTGCATCCACAATGAGCTTTCAAGCCCCTGAAGTGAAGCATGAGATCCAGCAAGGTCCGAACCACCAGAATGCAAGCCCCCCAGGACCCCGATCTGTGGGAGTCTAGTCCTGTGCTGCCACATGACAGGTGTTTGAACTCGCTGAGTGGATGGATGAGTGACAACGCCCATCTCTTCCAGGTAAACTGGGTCCCCTCGGTTAGTGCACTGGGCCCACCCAGGCATTGGCTTTAGGCTTTTTTCACTGAACTGCGAACTCTGGCTCATGTCATTGGTTTAAACAAGCCCAGCCCCCTTGGTGTCTACTGTTATCTCCCCCGAAGTGTGCCGGTATTCACTGTCTAGGTGGAAGAAGGACTCCTGTTTCTATCCACTCCTTCCACCCGCCCCAGACAGGTTCCTGCACAGGGACAGAGTGCTAGCTTTCCATCCTGCAAGGGCAAGAGATTCAGGAGACACTCTGCACAGCGCAGGGGGCTCCACGGAGTCAAAGCCAGCGCAGGCCACACGGTGGCCGCCCTGCCGTCTCAGTGCCTGGTCAGCGGTCCAGGACCGGAGTCCAAAGGTTTGGCTCTCAGTAACGTTTCTGCCACTTGTCAGTCAAGGAATGAATCACGGGTTTCATCTCTCTGAACCTCAGTTTTTATCTTTAGAATGGTGATCAATAATATCCCTAAACAGGCGAAGAGGAAATGAGGTCTTACATGTCTGTGTATGTCTGTGTACACGGTGCGTAACCCAATGTAAAGGAAGCCCGCTATCCCTGTGACCCGCCAGCACTGTGTGCTCTGGCTCCTCTACTTCCAGCACGTTCACCTTGAAAAAAGGACCAGCAAGCCACCGCGGGGCTGCCGGGTTCATGTCTCTTTTGACTTCCGCTCATTTTTTCCCTAAAGAACCTCTTGCTTTGACTGAGTCAGCCGCTCTGGGGCAAGGCCCTCACCCCACAAACACAGGCCACTCACGGGTGAAGGCACAACTCGAGAAGAGCGGAGTGGAGGAGAATGGGACCTTTCTGAACGTGTTCTGTCACTTGGCACCTGTCTCTGCCCGTGTGACTGCGTGAAGAAATGACGGGCTCTTGTCCCCCATTGATGCGTGTCCCCTTCCTCCCAACCCAAATGCAGACAACATGGCTGCCTTCAGGAGACTGCCTCCCCCGGCCTACATGGTTTGGACAATTTCCATACATTTCCTCTCTACCTTGTAATTATAAGTAGCAATAGTGCCTTTTTTTAAAATAGATTTTTCTATTAGATTTGGCAGCCTCCTGAGCTACTGAAACTCCCCTGAGGTTGCCAGCCAAGCACATCTTGGGTGCCCGCTCTGAGATTTCGGTAAATCCCAGCACTACACCTTCTGCTTCCCTGGGCGTTGCTGGAGGCAGAAACGCTCACTCCGGCCTGACCCACACACGCAATCTTTGACAGCAAGGCAAAGCACATGGCCCCTCTTTTTTTTAGAAATGGATGTCAGTCAGTGCACAAGACTCGGTTAATTTGTCAGTTGATTAAAAACACACAGAATTATGCTGCACATCAGACTGGCCTCCCAGGAACTGCAGCGTCCTGCTTCCTGGATGTGCCATCATTCACACTCTGCTTGGGAGCCCCACGGCGTGGTTTAGTACGGCGTGGTTTAGTGCCGTGTGTGGCAGCGGCAGATGGGGGACAGGTGGGGGACACCCTAGAGACCACACCAAAGCACCCCAGCTGGGATAAGCACATCAGAATTTAAAGCTGCACCTCTTGGCCCGGAGCGCCTGACACTGCGTCTCTCTCCGGGAAGGCAGAGGCCACAGTCACCTGCGACGGCTGGGAAACTCGGACGGGGGCAGGGAGCCAGGAGGCTCTGGGTCACCGGGGTCAGACACATCAGGCAGGTGACCCACAGGCCGCAGTTCCCATGACACCTCAGCTGTTCCTTCTACACAAAGTGCTCCCCCAAACGCTCCCCCGGGGGCCCCCCGATGGCCGAGGTGGAGCAGAAAGGACTCTAGACCAGGTGTTAGAGACCTTCTTCCAGGTCCTCAACCTGCAGGTCACATAACTGCGCGACTCAGGCAGGGCACTTACAGCTCCGAGCCCCCACTTCCGCATAGAGCAGGGACACGATACCCTGTGGTTGTTGGGAGGACTACACAGAAGACACACGTAGAAGGGCCTGGCACAGAAGAGACAGTGACTGTCAGGCAAGCAAGATACTTGTATAGACAAGACAAGCACGTGACTTTCTGAGTCCACGGGATCTTGGACCAATGGCTGTGTATACAGGACCAGCTTGAAGCCACCATGCGTGGCAGATGGCGCTGGGGGGCACCCTGAGGTTGGCACTTCCTGGTCTCTCTGTTGTGCTGCTTGGTAAGTGTGAGGCCAAACACTGGCACCAGGGAGAGAGGACAGAGAGGGGAGCAGGTGAGAAGTGGTCCGATGCCCCGCCCACTCCTGCCCCGGGTCCCGCTGGACTGACTGGGTTGGGCCCGGAACAGCCCCTCGTAACCCACTGGGGTTGAAGGGGCTCCATACCCCCCTTCTCCCAGAAGCGAAGGGCTGCGAGGATTCATTCTCATTCAACAGAGAATGATCAAAGGAACCCAAGAGGGACAAAGAAGGTGTCCGAGGCCCTGCCCTATGGCGGAATCTCAGAGAGAACCAGAGATGGGGGAAGGGGTGACCCCACTGTGCAAATGCCCGTGAACCACGGCGTCGTGCTAAGCCGGGCACCTACGGGGGTGTCAGAGTAGCCAGACTTCTCCGAGTCTTGTCTACTCACGTGTGAGAACTCCCCAAAAAGCAATGTGGTGACTCGACCGTAATGGCCGTGAACACAGGCCGCAAGCCCAACTTAGAGTGTCCCTCCCTCTCCCTTTTGGGGAACAACACCTCTGAAGATGAGAAATTACACCAGAGCTTTCTCACGTCAGAAGACACAAGGTTTGTCCAAGCCAAGGTCCCTCCAGCCGCCGACGGGGGTCTGGGCACCGGTGGACGGCTGCTCCCGGAGCCCCGGCCACCCTTACCTGGTTGGGGGCCTCTGGCGGCATGGGGGATGGCGACTTGGACTGGAAGGCGTCCTGGGATATGAACCCCGAGTCGTGGGAGGACACGCTGGACAGGCGCACGGGCGCCTGCTGGGCCAGGTTGGAGCTGCGGCAGCGGTAGTGTGAGCTGGGCGAGTGTGAGTGTGAGCCGCTGGACCGCGAGTCGCTGCTGTTCACGCTGTTCAGGCTGCTGTGGGGCGAGCAGAAGGGGCGAGGGGGACAACGTCATGTGATCAGAAACGGCAGATCCATCATTAAGCTAGTAAACAAAAGCTTATTCTTCCCGTGAGCGGGGGGGGGGGGGGGGGGCAGCCTCCGGGACTCAGTTCCCTGACGATGTGATGGGGTGTCTTTAGCACGGAGGCCTAAGATTCTGAAAAGTCAGGTCCTGCCCAATTCTGCCATGTCAGCGGCCACCAAAGTCAGGGGACTGATGTCTGTGGTGTGAAGAGAGACGGGGCTGCTCTTGTCTGCCGTCGGCCCGCAGACACCACGGCCGTACCGCAAAAGCCACGAAGGCTTCAGTGTCCCCTGGATGGGTGTGCCAAGCGTCACCCTTGGCCAGGAGGCCAAGGTCAGCCAGCCAACCACTGCTTCGGCGCCGTGGCGGGCACCGACGGGTGTCTTGAGGTGACTTCATCCCATCCCAGGTGAGCCTGGGCCAAGGCCGTGGAGAAACCACAGCAGCAAACTGGCTCAGTGCGTGTTACCTTGGAGTAACAAAGCTTATGCTTTCATGGATGGCTTCCCCGAGCACAGCTGTTGCTGTTAAAATATCTGTGGGCCTGGCGCTAACGGTACCCCTGGCAAGAACAAGGCCGCTTTCCGCCACTACAGGCAATCCACGTGGGCTAAGCCGTTTGTTTCTGAGAATAAACTGTAAACAGGATGTCGAGAAATCACACGCACCCTCTGGGTGTTCCGTCTGCGTTCCATTTCCAGTCGGAAGAAATATGCTCTACAGTCTGTGTAATAGCTCGGGTTATGAAAACCAGAAAACTGAACCAAGTCCCCAGGTCCCCACAAGCAGGGCTGACATATAACGGGCAGTTCTAGAAGCGTCAGAAGGGATGAAACCAAGACCCCAGGCTGGGACTCGAAAGTCTGTGGTGTCTGCTCCTAACCCTGAAAGAGATTCCTGTCAAACTGTGCAGACTCTGACAGCCAGGAAGGGGGGTCAAGGCCCGTGTGACTGTCCTGCACTGGGGAGACTTGGTGTGTAAGTTCCGACACAGGCGTGAGCTGGGAGACATCACTGCTGCTCAGAATGGTTATCCTGACTCTCGCCTTCCCCTCCAGTCAGTCAGCCGAGGGCACTTGGGGACTGACAGGGAACCATGTCCCTCCCTTCCAGCAACCTCACTGCTGGTGACAGTGCATCAGGATTTTCTATTGACACTAAAACTATAAGAAAGAAAAGATACATGTGCAGCTTTGCTTTATACAGATGAGATCAAGTTTTCTTGGTTACCAAAGGACAAACAGAAACAATAGATTTGTCGGAGCCACACGCATAGACACAAACGAGGACATGAAGCCAAACACCGTTTTCAGGTTGCACAAGGCCAGGGGGCAGGGTCCTTCCTGGTGTCCACTGGACAAGCTCAGGTTGCACAAGGCCAGGGTGCAGGGTCCTTCCTGGTGTCCACTGGACAAGCTCAGGTTGCACAAGGCCAGGGGGCAGGGTCCTTCCTGGTGTCCACTGGACAAGCTCAGGTTGCACAAGGCCAGGGGGCAGGGTCCTTCCTGGTGTCCACTGGACAAGCTCAGGTTGCACAAGGCCAGGGGGCAGGGTCCTTCCTGGTGTCCACTGGACAAGCTCAGGTTGCACAAGGCCAGGGTGCAGGGTCCTTCCTGGTGTCCACTGGACAAGCTCAGACATGGAACAAAACCCACGCATGTGTGTACAGAGACGTAACCACACACAGATCCCTCCTGCTCTTTTGTCTTGATACGCATTCACAGGACGTAGAATTCATGCGGCTTTGAGACATCAAAGCAGATCAGTATAGGTGGAGCGCATCAAGAAAGACAAGTGACCGAGTTTCCGTCCTTCAGGAAGAGAACAGACTCTGCCATCAGCAAGCCAAGGAAGGTTTTCTAATAGAAAAATGCTAGGACACCGTTTTGCAGACGGCAGAACCGTTCCAGTTGATTCTCACTGTGCGTAACTCGTGAAGAGCAACAGTGGTTAACTTTATGTAGCCCTGAAATAAAACCTGGGGAAACTGAGGGCACAAGACACTGTTACTCCCTCCACTTGTTCTGGCAATGGCAAGATCAGTCCGTACGGGAGTAAGAAAATCAAATGCGAATTCCTAAAGTGGGAAAATCTCGACAACATGCAACTGAAGAAGAGGAAGCAACGTTCTCTCTTCCGGGCCAACTGGGGCTGTCCCCAAAACGGATCCAGAGACTGAAGAGTGAGACCAAACTCACATGGAGTTCTTGCAGCCGATCATGTCCCCATTTCCTGTTTAAAGCAAGCCGTTGTAAGAGGTGAAGACCGTTCTGCTGCTTACACCAGCACAAAGGCTTGTCCTGAGGGCAGCAGCTGCACTTACCTGCAGACACTTGACTTGCGGGACATGGTGGTGCTGGGGGAAGAGGGTGGCGTCTGGTAGGACCAACTGTAATCAGAACCTTTCAGGTCCAAAATCACCTAGGGGAACAGAGCCAGGTGGGTAAGTGAGGTGCTGACAAGGGAGTCATTATCTGGCAAATCTGAAAACCCATAAGCATCAAAATTCTGCTATCATCAAGGGGTGGGGATTAAAAAAAAATGTTGTGGGTTTTGTTCTTTTTTTTTTTTTTTTTTTTTTTTAGTTAAAAAACCACACTACTAATCCATTAATGTCATAATACTTTTTCTGAGACAAGCAAAAAATATAATTAATTGGGGGGGGGCGGGTAAAAATGAAATATCAGTGAAAAGGGGGAAAGGGTAAGGTTTACAGCAACAAATAAATTTATTACAGCCATTTATACCCACGGCTAGAATTCACAGGATTTTGTCTTAAAGCACCCACCACAAAGACGGGCATGGTTTCAGGATTCGCTGATCTTGCAGTTTAGCTATTTGATCCTCAATGGTCACTTGCATCCTATCGGACCAGGGCCTGATACTGCTATAATCTCAGGCAGAGTCAAGAGCAAATCAATTCCTCCACCGTTATTTCTACGTCTGTCTCCTTCGCTCAACAAAGAACCACTTGAGTGTAAGGTTTGCCTTTTATTCCCATAGTAGCTGCTCAATAAGTATCTGATTACTGAGAGAATGCACATTGTGCTCTCACAAGAGCAAGTTCACAGGATGGAAAATGTAAACCTCCAATTTGTCTTCTGAGCTGGCTCTTCAGGGGGGTGATAAGAATTTTATCCTAAGGGCAAAAGCCAACATGCGATTTATCAGTTATTCCCCTAGACATGTCTCTTCCTATCTGACACGGTGTTAATATCACATGAATCAGACCATAAGTACAAAAAAATGTCACCTTTCTTTTAAGAGACAACCTCATGCATTACTTAATTAGAATGGTTCACAATGACCACCAAGTCACGCCACAGTCACGTTCCCGTGAGAGTGTATTTCTAGAGGGATGAACACCGTGATGAACAACACAGGCTCTGGAAATTGACTGCTTGGTTTAAATCCCAGTTCTAGCACTAACTAGCTAGGTGAGCCTGGCTAAGTGACTCTACCAGGGCCTCAGTGTCCCCTCTGTAAAATGGGGACAGAGTGAAGATTCGCTGAGGAAGTCCATGTTGTAGAGTAGACAGCAGGGGCTCTATAATGGCTAGCGATGACGATTACCATAGGCCGCAGTGGAAAACATGAATATGATTGTGGATGGGAGACTGCCTCAAAGGACCCCGGGACCTTGAACTTCACCTCTTTGGTTTGTGCTCCCGAGTGCTTAACCGACACCCCTACCTGCTCGCTTGAGGAGGGCAGCTTGTGCGGGTCCATGGTCAGACTTTTCAGGTCCTCCGATATGGTCTGAAGGTGAGTTATTTCCCCCAGCATTGAGATTTCTTCTTCCTGAAGGACAGTCATTCACTACACGTCATCATCGGGAGTGACTCACTCCCTCATCCCGGCCCAACTGTTTTTGTTAGGGTCACTGTCTAACCCAGTGGTTCTCAACCTTTCTAATGCCGTGACCCCGCAATATAGTTCCTCATGTTGCGGTGACCCCAAACCAAAAAATAATTTTGGTGGCTACTTCATAACTGTGATTTTGCTACAGTTATGATTCGGAATGTAAATACCTGATATGCATTATGTATTTTCCGATGGCTTTAAGCCACCCCGCTGGGGACGCGACCCACAGGTTGAGAACCACTGATCTAACCCTTTCATCTGTTCAGCCAAGAACCCCCCCGCCCTGGTCTGATGCATCTTTCCTGAAGGTGCAACCAGCCCTTTCTTTTGGAAACGAAAAGGAAAAAGGAACCTGTCTTAATCGGAGTGGCCCGTGTGACCCAGGCAGAGGGGAACCAGAGCCAGAGCGGACCGTGGCCTTCCTCGCAGGGTCGGGGGCCAGCACGTGTCCTCTCACAGGGCCTACCGCCCATCCCCCTCCACAGGGTGGGGGTCTCATCTGAAGTCACTCTGCTTTGACGATAACACAGGTCACAGATATTCTGTCCAAGAGCTACGGTCTTTGTGACAGCACGTGTGCTCCACAGAGGTTAAGTCCTCCCTCCCTTTCCTGTTTTCACTACAAACTTAACAAATGGCGCGTGACGCAGGAACACGGGCCTGTGGGAGAAACAGCTGTCCTGTACCCAAGTGCCATGCTGGGCTGTGGGTCCAGGCAAGAACGAGCCGTGGAAAGGTCTACGCCCAGGGCAATGACACGTCCTCGCGCACTCCGCGTGGGCTGCGGGAGGCAAGCTGCTGTCTCCCTGTTGGCTTTAAGGACACCTCCGGGGGGAGTTCTCAATTATGGTTTGCAAACGATTTACTTAAAAAAAATAAGCCTATTTGATTTGTTCAGCTCTTTCTATATTAATTTCTCGGTCACTTCACGATATTCAGCTTGGCCAGTGGGTCACAAAATCACCTGGGGGGGGGCTGTTTAAAACACAGGTGTCCGGGTCCCCACGGCCAGAGTTTTGGATTCACTAGGTCTGGGTTGGGCCTGAGAATGTGCATTTTTACCGGTTCCCAGGTGAGGCTGCTGGCCTGGGGAACCCATTTTAAGAGCCACTCTACTAGGCTTTCTTGACTTGAGGAGAAAAAGTGAGCGGAACGACCAGTGCTAAGAGCTGAACGAGCAGTGGGCCCTGCGGCCAGCAGCAACGTGCAGAGAGATATGGGTCTCCAGAAGTGACTAATAAGTCACAACGCCTATCATAGCTCCTGACACACAGCCAACTCCCAACGACTTCATGATGGGTAGATAAATAAAGAAGAGTCTCCTCCCACAGGCACGCTAGGCCTTCTGGAACTTTCCACTAACTTACAATCACTGGCCGCAGCATAGAGATGAAGGTGCAGAACCGGCCGCGTTCTTCGATCAAAGCCTTCCGGACTGCCTGCTTTTCTGTTTCTTCCAACAAGAGATACTTATCGTTGACATCTTGGAGGGCACTGTCCAACTGAGGCTGGATGTCACCTCTCCCTGCAAACAAAACAGAGACCCACGCGTGGCCTGCTGAAATACCAGCTCCTAGGACACGGCCCCTCTTCCCTTGGGTGCTAGAGTGGAAGAATGACAATTGGTTGCAACTTTAAAAAGTGATTTAGTTAGACCCAGAAAGGATTTCACCTAGCGTGCGGAGGACCCGGGTTCGATTCCCAGCCAGGGCACACAGGAGAAGCGCCCATTTGCTTCTCCACCCCTCCGCCGCGCTTTCCTCTCTGTCTCTCTCTTCCCCTCCCGCAGCCAAGGCTCCTTTGGAGCAAGGATGGTCCGGGCGCTGGGCATGGCTCTCTGGCCTCTGCCCCAGGCGCTAGAGTGGCTCTGGTCGCAACATGGCGACGCCCAGGATGGGCAGAGCATCGCCCCCTGGTGGGCAGAGCGTTGGGCGTGCCGGGTCCCGGTCGGGCGCATGCGGGAGTCTGTCTGACTGTCTCTCCCCGTTTCCAGCTTCAGAAAAATGAAAAAAAGAAAAAGAAAGGATTTCAGGTGTCTGTTTTTCTAGGAGTAGACATTTCTGATTTCCAGTGCGCAAAGGGCGCTCAGATCCTGGCTTACTCCCAATGATGAAGGTGTCCCAGGCTGACTCCTCCTGACTTGCCTTCCTGCCTTGGGCATTCCACCGAGACTTCTACCAACAAAACCTTGGGACTCGGCAGCCAGACAGAATTCTTTCCTCTTAACATATCCTGAAGAGGCTAAAGGGATGAACAAGGTGAGGGCCCGTGGATGTTTCCAAACTTGGGCATGAGCTGGGTTTGCTGGGTCAACCTCCATCAAAGAGACTCTGTTTGCACAGAATAGAAGTTTCTATTCCTGAAGGCAGAGGTGGCTGGCGGCACCAGCTCTCCTGGCTCTGGGGGCCCCTGGGACGCCCTGGCAGTTAGTTCAACTCCCCAGTGGGGAGTCCTGAATGATCTTCCTGTAAAACAAACCCCATAACAAAAAGACTGACAGCCGGGTCTCTGCTGGTTAGAAGCTAAAGGTGGTGTCAGTGCGGAGCTGGGCCGGTGGCCAGCCGGGTCCACAGACCCCAGTACGGAGGCAACCATTTCTAGAGTTTAAAACAGAGTGTTAACTTTTTAAACAATGCTTGAACTTGGTCAGCAAACTGTCTTATACAGGAAGTTTGATCAGAACACTGTTGCACACCATCATTTACACACTGAGATGCCCACCCTTGCTACAACTGCAGGGCAGAAGCTCTGTGATGGAGACTTTACCATCGGTGGGCTCTTCAGAGAAAAACGATGCTGATCTAGAAGACAGACATGGGCAAGCAGGCCCTGGGGCCGGTGGAATGGCCGCTGTCCATTTGGGAACAAGAGGGTGACCGCCTGGGGGGCCAGCTCAGGAGCCCCCACACTGTGCTCGTCATGAGGGGCTTCACTGCTCACCCAAACCAGAGAAAGAATTTCTCAACTTCTTCAGGGCAGGCTCTTGGGCTCTCCTAGCCCCCGGTACAACGTCATGTGTGCACACAAGTGCTCAACAAATGCTCGTTTTAAACACAGAATATTAGAGATGGAGGTGGCCTCAGGGGTTATCTGAGCACTCCTGCTGGAGTTTCAGTGGAGGTCGAGGCTTAGAGGAGGCGGGGAATCCAGGTCACCTGGGGGAAAGGCAGAGAGCCAGGTCAGAGCCCACAGAGCCTGGTCCCTCTACCACTGGACTCCGTGACCGCGGCCCACCACCAAAGCCCACCAATGAATGCTACCACCCTCCTAGGAAGGCTCCCGACCGACCACCATGGAACCTTCTGAAGAATGACACAGAGAACTTTAAATGCAATGCATCATTTGGTCTGAAAAAGAAAAGGGTCAGGGGACATCTTTTCCTGAATGTAGGAATATATTCTGTATTTTCTCTCACAAGTCGATGAGAAGGCTTAATTGGGAGCAAAGGGTCAAGAACGTCCCTACAGAAGAGGTCACTGGGTTTTAGGAAGGAAGTCACTTAGAAGGTGGCAATTAAGCTCTGAGTTAGCACACAGAGGGAGAAAGAACCCTCTGCAGTCAGAGGTCAGCCCTGGACGTGCCGCAGCCGCCCGCACAGCACCGCGAGCACTCTGTGTGTGCCCCGCCCTCATCACGCCGGCACACAGGTAGGGTGGGCACCACAAGATGCAGCACTGAGTCCCATGGAGCGCTTTTAGCCAACAATCACATCATGTAATTGGCTGTTTAAGAAGTTTCCACATATTTTCAAGGTGACCCCCTCACCCTATCCCCTCCATTTAGTCACCGCCTGCCCCTCAGGATAATTCCATCAGTCCTTCTGGTACCTCCACCAGTGCTTCCATTTCTTCTGCCAGGAAGCAGGGGGAGCCATCCCCACACACAAACCTGCCTGCCCATCCACCATGGGTCTCAGAGCTTTCAGCGGACAGGAAGCCTTTACACTCTCCACTGTCTCCCTCTCGAGGACACACACACACCGTCCCCAGACACACGCCCCAGGAAGGAAGCCCAGCTCGCCACCCCCTATGAGAACTGTGGGTTTGTTCTTCCTCCACTTGAGAACGCTGGCTCACGCGCCTGACCCCACAGGCGCAGAATGTGCATGTGACACAGGCCCTGGGCAGTGACGCTCCGCTCCCGGTGCCCTCAGCGTTCCCCGTGCCTCTTCAGCCTGCAGAGCGGCGTGGCCGCTCCCGGCCCTTCGGAAACTCTCTAGGTCTCCTCTAAGATGTTCTAACCTACGAGACATGGGGGGCTGCAGGCCGAGTCGGAACGCTCTTAGCTTCAGTGTGGGGGGCGACTGGGGGAGAGAGCTGACTGAAACGCAGAATGCTTGACCAAACCGGCTCGGATGTGCCTCAATGTAGCAGCCGTCCTCTGATTATACACCTATAACTCATGAGTCGTTGGAGAAACACGGACCTTGACTCCCTGTCACAAGTTACTGGGCACGCATCTATCTGTAACAAGTGACAATGACTTCTAGAAAAGTAATCTCATAAAGAAAAGCCAAGTGGCCAGAACCAAGTGTTATCTGATCTCGTAAACATACGTTTAAATTATTCTATAATTACAGCTAACTTATTTTAAATAGAGAGTGTTATAATTAAAGGACTTTCAAATTGTACTATTCTGAAATAAGTCTACTCTGCAAAAATGGCTGTAATTATAGTCACAGCGAGTACACGTCCACTCAGGATGTAACACAACCTTAAAACACAATGTTTATTTCTTAAATCCACTAACACAACATATAATTATACTTATAAAAACAAGTATGGAGGAAATGGCTCTACATCCCCATTGGGTGCGGCGGCTTCAAGATGCAGCCGCCCCCCTGGGTCCACGGAGTCTGAGCTGCACCATGCAGAGGCCTGTGTCTCTCCCTCCTGCCGCAATGTCCTCGAGAGAGCCACTGCTGACACTTCCGTCACACGTCCTGGCCGCTCCAGCTTCCACATGGACCTGGCCCTGTCCTCTTGTTCCGCCTCTGCTGCCGCCACTGTCACTGGCCCCCCTTCACCTGTCACCTGGACACCTGCAAGGGCCCCTAACAGGTCACCCTGATTGCATTTAGATGAGCAGCCCAAAGTTACTTTCAAAACGCAAGTGTTATCCCCTCTTGTCAAGAGCTCCTGTTTCTTTTAAGTCCCATGTCCGTTAACACGCCCTGCCCTGCAAGGTGTGCATGGGTCAGCCCGTCCACTTGCAGCCTTAAGCTTGTGAGACGCCCTCACCTCCTCCCCTACCTTCCCGGAGGGATGCCCCCCCCCCCAGCCTGTCCAGCCTGCAGGCCTCCATCCTTCAGGCAAGCCCCCCCCCCCCCTTGAACTCTCATGACACTCCGCAGTCCGAATTCCGCCAGGTCTCTGAGTGATGCCTCAGGCTGAGGGGAAGCCCCAGGCGTGTTTCTGCTCAGCCCTGTACCTTCTCACCCAGCACACCTGCTGGGCAGACAGATGCGCAGGTATCTGCGAACCAGGGCGGCGCTGGTAGGGCGACTCCATCTGTGTCTGTTTGCTCACTAGCCTCAACCTTTGCGGCCTTAAATGGCCTGACACCACACAACCAGCCGGTTCCAGGCCAGCCCAGGAGGAAGGGAGGGGTGCCTCCCAGGGGCTCTCCAGATAAAATTCCAGCATGAAGACTTGTTTGCGGCCTTTTCTGTATAATCTAAGTCATCGCAGTCTTGAGAACTTTTTTTCCACTGCCCATTTCCAGGTCTCGGCGGGATTCATGCTGGAGAATTTCAATGGACAAAAGCCAGGAGCCCTCGAGGCCCCAGAGGGATCAGGTGGTCACTCTTTTTTACAGAAAATGCTCTGGGGGCAATGCACAATTGACGGGGCACCATGTCATGGGCCAAAGGAGCTCCCTTCAAGGGAAAAGGAGTCATCTTTTTTTTTTTTTTTAATTAAGCAGGGAGAGTTTACAAAACGTTCTGGAATGAATTGAAGATCCCCTATCTCCCCCACGTTATACTTTATTTTCTTTCAACTTTACGTAAATGTTCAAGGCAGAAATTAATACCCCCTTGGGGATGGAAGGGGAGACTGAGGCGGAGGAAGGCAAAGTGCGGGCGGCCAGACCCCAAGCCCAGGTCCTCCTTGTTCGGAAGCCCCACTTTGTGTTCCTAAGCAAACATAAACCCCCTGGGGGCGAGCTGTCAGGCGCTAAATGCTCTCTGTCCGTCTGCAACAGCCCAATGAAAAAAGCCGGTCAGGTGTGATTAGCGCGATCCGGAACCTCCCAGCCTGTCCCCCCACACACTGCAGCCCACACCGGAACCTCGTGGCTGGACCACGGCCAACGCCACCGTCAGGCTGAGGGCTTCCTGGCAAAGAGCAAGCCCAGGACAACACTGGGCCGAGATCGCCGTGAGAAACAAATCCATAGCCACTTCTTCTCCTGAGACAGGTGCATGAGGAAGCTGTGAGCCTCCCACAGAACGACTTTCCTCTGCCCCGTGACACAAACACTGTGTCTCTAACATGCCCACGTCTCCCGACTTTGCACCTCACAGATCAAGACATGTCCTACTACCCACAGCGTGCCATCACAGTTTTAATTGGCAGGGTTTTCTTTTTTTCTTTTTCGTGGTTTAGCAAATAACAGTGCCTCTTTCGA
This sequence comes from Saccopteryx bilineata, assembly GCF_036850765.1. Classification (NCBI taxonomy): domain Eukaryota; kingdom Metazoa; phylum Chordata; class Mammalia; order Chiroptera; family Emballonuridae; genus Saccopteryx; species Saccopteryx bilineata. The sequence continues at coordinate 13,044,720 of NC_089492.1, read as the reverse complement.
TTGATGTCATCCTCGAGTCAGTAAAATACGGGATAGGAATACTGAAACACAGGCCATAAGTACAGAAACAGACACGCAAGGTGAGGCTGGATGTGAGGATTTGGAATGAAAATCTCCCTTTTCCCAACCAAAAGGTGGCTCTCACGGTCCATCTGTATCTATCTCTCCTACTCTCCTGTCCTGAGACAGTTTTGGACTGACTCCCCAAAGGGAAAACAACCAGAAATCAAAAGAAAGATCCTTCTTTCTTTTTGACTTAAAAATGTTCCAACTCAACTACTGTTATTCTTTCGACACGCTGTGCCGCGGTGTCCCCTTGTCTGTGCGACGTGAGTAGTCGTCCCTCGCTCCCACGGTGGCTGTGAGACCAGAGGAGCTCGCTCAGAAGCAGCTCCCAGCACGTGGGCACAGTGAGTGTGTGTCCGACACCATCGGCCTGAAGCTGTCCTCCTCCACCAGGCACCTCGGCGGGGACAGGACGCAGGGAGCAGGGGGCTTGTTTCTTTCTTTTTAAATGAGCATTCACTTCAACGTCCTCCTGGATGTATAAAACTATGAAGGATCCCAGAATCCTTTCACTGAGGGTTAGGGGTTCTGTCACCAAGTTTCGCTGGTCCTGAGCAGTCTGCTGTCCATCCCAGCAAAGACTAAGACAAGAGCTCAGAGTACTGTCCCACGCTGACCGGTGGCTCGCCACTCTGTGTCTACAACTGAGAATCCTCATGGCCCCAAGAAGATTCTTCCTCTGTGGTTAAGGAAACACTCCACCGTCCTCCGCGTGGCTTCCCGATCCGGAAACCTGCAGCCCCTTCAACTCCTCTCGCTTACGTTTCTCCCAAACGGCTCTTGAACCCATTCCCCGCTCTCCATCCCTGCGCCCTGACCACTGCCGTCTCTTGCCTGAATAAAAGCCACCTGTGAACGAGGTAACCATTTGGACCACTATCTATCTAATCCAATATACACTGCCACGGCTGAATTATCTAGAAGCCAAGAAGTCTTCAAGGGCTTCCACAGATCCTGAAAGTCAAGTCTTCAATGATCAGGTGGCTAACCCACCTCTGCCTAGTCCTGCACGGGGTGGGGGGGGGCAGCAGGGGGGAGCAACTGCTTAATAGGCAGGGGTGTCTTTTGAGGGTGACGGCAAATGCTCTGACATTACGTGGCAGTAACGGCTACACAACACTGAGTGCACTGGAGCCACTAACACGCACACTTCAAAATGGTGAGTGTTATGTTGTATGAATTTTATCACAATAAAGCAGAAGAAGAAGCTGTCTTCCTTTCCTCCCAGAGGGACACTAAGAACTGCTGAGTCGGCCCTGGCTGGCTAGCTCAGTGGTAGAGCGTCATCTTGGCGTGTGAAAGTCCCGGGTTTGATTCCCAGCCAGGGCACAGAGGAGAAGCAACCATTTGCTTCTCCACCCTTCCCCCTCTCCTTCCTCTCTCTCTCTCTCTTCCCCTCCTGCAGCCAAGGCTCCACTGGAGCAAAGTTGGCCTGGGCACTGAGGATGGCTCCAGGCCTCCACCGCAGGTGCTAGAATGGCTCCAGCCGCAATGGAGCAATGGCCCAGATGGGCAGAGCATCGCCCCCTAGTGATCATGTCAGGTGGATCCTGGTCTGGCACATGCAGGAATCTGTCTCTCTGCCTCCCTGCTTCTCACTCATTTCAGAAAAATACAAAACAAAATAAAAAAAGAACTGCTGAGTCATGAGCACAACACTGAGGACAAGGAAGGCTCACCATTTCTAAAGCTGGGGAACAACGAGCCCATCATCACCACAAGGGGAAGTCGAGGCAGAGCTGCTTCCTCATGACAGCAGCCATCCTGGCCCCACCTGTCAGGGGAGACCTGTGGGGCCTGGGTTCGTTGTTAATGACAGAATCTAGTTCAGACACCGCTTCGGAGCTGCTCCGTACAGAGGCTCACAGACACTCAGGCAAGTAAACTGCACGGACACCTCGCAGACAGGGCTTTCTGAGGCAGAGAGAGGGACAGCCACAAGATGCCACAAGCAACCCGAAGGTTCAGTAGCAAAATCACCCACAGAATGAGGTTCAATGGTCAGTCATGGAGAATCATTCTGATTATTGAATTTGAAGGTCCAGTACCTCTGAGGCAAACCATTTCACAAATTCTGCTGCAATAAGAAATATTTTGGTCTTGATTCTTTTTTTTTTTTTTTTTTTAATGAATTCTTGGCTTTGAAAAGAACTCTGTGGTTCTGGGGGAAACAGAGTTAAAGGTATTTTGCAAGCTTAATAAAACCAAATCAGATCTGGGAATTATTTGGGGGTAGTTATTTAATGTAGCTCTACAGGTTTTGTAATATAAACACAGACACATATACATTCTTACATACGCTGCTCACAAAAATTAGGGGATATTTCAAAATGAATATGAAGTGATAAAAAATGAAACATTTGATTTTTTTAAATTAAGAACATCAGAAAAGCAAAGGACAAGTCAAAGAAAGTTGTTAGATTATGCAAATGAGATGCAAAACCAACTTTTATTTCATTGGTGAAAATGTACTCTACAAAAAGGCTGAAAGTACTGGAGTATCTACAGGTTCCCTGATCCCCTAATTTTTCTGAGCAGTGTGTGTGTGTGTTGTGTGTGTATTTATTTCCTGGGGGAAGGAGGGTTTAAAGCATTCTGTATTTCTTCTTTCCATGAGCCTAATCCTGGATTATGATGATGCAAAAGCTGTTAGAATGTCATGCTACCCGTGAAAGCGCCAAACATCAAAGGCAAAAAGTGACCGAGACGCAAGCACACACAATTTTCTTAAAGCGATTGAAAGTTAGGTAGGCGCCATTGCTTGTTCTGAGCTGGGAGGAGAACGTGGGCCACTAGCATAGGTCTGGACCACCACGGAAAGCCCACAGCAAGGACCACACTGTGACCAGCCACCAGAGATTTATTTGGGTGGTACACTTACCGAGAGCTTCCACTGGCGGGGGGGGGGGGGGGGATGCGCGGTGAGAAAGTGCAGGGCACACAATTGACACAAAAAGGAAAACAGTAACGTCAAACTGGTATTTGAGCAGCAGTCTTCCCTTCCTTTCCTGTGTTCAACCGTCCACGGCAGCCGCCGAGTTTTCCACGAAGGCGATGGAACCCACATCTCTCAGGCGCTGCCCGTCCACGCTCCCTTCCCTGACTCGTTCCTGTTCTCTCCTCATCTAAACAGACACCTTCCTGATGAGGAACATCACCCCTAGGTGAAATATCAAGGTTTCTAGAAGAGAGATGAAGAATGCATTCCCAAAAGAAGTCAATGAAGATGCTTTACTAGGAAAACCTTCCAAGTGTAAGTTACTGTAACTTGGAGAGTAACTAGGAAAACCTAGAAAATAAAGATAAAGAAAGAAAGAATTTGGAATTTCAGCATAAAAAGCAAGTAATATGCTAGTCTGTAGCTCTGTGGGTCTGTTTACTACGTTTATAATATTAACTCGGCAGATTCTGGTGAAAAAACAAATAGATTCAACTTTTTTTTTTTTTTTTGTATTTTTCTGAAGCTGGAAGTGGGGAGAGACAGTCAGACAGACTCCCACATGTGCCCGATCGGGATCCACCCGGCACGCCCACCAGGGGCAACGCTCTGCCCACCAGGGGGCGATGCTCTGCCCCTCTGGGGCGTCACTCTGTTGTGACCAGAGCCACTCTAGCACCTGGGGCAGAGGCCAAGGAGCCATCCCCAGCGCCCGGGCCATCTTTGCTCCAATGGAACCTTGGCTGCGGGAGGGGAAGAGAGAGACAGAGAGGAAGGAGAGGGGGAGGGGTGGAGAAGCAGATGGGTGCTTCTCCTGTGTGCCCTGGCCGGGAATCGAACCCGGGACTTCTGCACGCCAGGCCAACGCTCTACCACTGAGCCAACCGGCCAGGGCCAGATTCAACTATTTAAATGATAGGCTCAAGGGTTCATGTATTACAATGTTCCAGGTCTCTCTCAAAGAAGGTCCCTGACAAACTTTTAGTCGTTACAGATGGAAACAGAGGATTTACTACAATTAATTTTTTTAATTTAAATGAATAATGTGGAAGTTCAGTGAGAAACAAGGTTGCTGACTTTGTGTAGGAAGGCGGCAAAAGTAGGAGACAATATAAAATATTCCCTACACCCAGGCCCCTCTCATCTCCCCAGACGAGTCACGGCCAACTCATCTTTGATGGTACTATTTCAATATCTATCCATTAAAAATGACTCCTCTCTAAAACAGAAGTCAATAAAGAGTGTGACTTGGCCCCGGCCAGCTGACTCAGTGTTAGAGCATCAGCCCAGCGTGTTGATGTCCTGAGTTTGATTCCCAGTCAGGGTACACAAGAGAAGCGCCCATCTGCTTCTCTACCCCTCCCCCTCTCGCTTCTCTCTCTCTCTCTTCCCCTCCTGCAGCCATTGCTCCATTGGAGCAAGTCGGTCCTGGTGCTGAGGATGGCTGCATGGCCTCTGCCTCAGGTGCTAAGAGCTTGGTTGCTAAGCAACAAAGCAACGCACCCTAGTGGCCTTGCTGGGTGGATCCCATTCAAGCACATGTGGGAGTCTGTCTCTGCCTCCGTTCTTCTAAATGAATAAAGAAAACAACCAAAAAGAGTGTGACTCAAGGATATCTGCAGCATGAGAATTAAGGCAAATTGGCCACACACAAAAATCACATCTCATGCAGTCTTCCCGGGTCAATGGCAGTGCTGAGACCAGGTGTAGAGGCACCAAGACATTTGAAATTTTGAAAAGGAGAATTAGAAGAGTTTTTTAGATCAACAATCACAGTTTGGGGAACAGGCATGGCAGAAAGCTGCTTAAGAATCTCCTGAGCCTGACCAGGCAGTGGCGCAGTGGATAGAGTGTTGGACTGGGATGTGGAGGATCCAGGTTCGAGACCCCGAGGTCGCCAGCTTGAGCATGGGCTCATCTGGTTTGAGCAAGGCTCACCAGCTTGGACCCAAGGTCGCTGGCTCGAGCAAGGGGCCACTCGGTCTGCTGAAGCCCCACAGTCAAGGCACATAGGAGAAATCAATCAATAAACAACTAAGGAACCGCAACGAAGAATTGATGTTTCTTATCTCCCTCCCTTCCTGTCTGTCTGTCCCTCTTTCTGACTCTCTCTGTCTCTGCCACAAAAAAAAAAAAAAAAAAAAGAACCTCCTGAAAACATATTAAAAGGGAAGTAATGATTATTTGGCTTATCAATCAGATTCAGTTCCATCACGATTAACTATCTATATGATATATATGTATCCAAGCGTTTGTTTGTTATCACACATGGCGTAAATTTCAGAGGGACTGCTGACACTTCACAAGCCAGGAGTCCAGGAAGCAAGCATGTGAAGGAGACGTAACAGTGAGGCTTCTAGCAGAAAGGGCAACTTCAATTAACCAGACCCAAGTTAACCGGAAGCCAGCCTCACATTATCAGATTTCTCCCGACCCCGAACTGGCAGCATTTCTGGTCCATTCTCATGCTGGATGAAACACTCCATCACAAACATTCACTCAACGTGATGACCCTGGTCCCTTCTAGAAGGTTCCATTTGCCCCAGAAATACACAAATATGAACACTTGGTTTAAAAAAAAATGCACTTATGTATTTTAGAAAAAAAGTTTTTTGTGTTTTTTGTTTTTTTTTTTAACAAAAGAAAGACATAAAAATCTGTTTCTGGAGTAACTATAAAATCATCTGGAACATTCCAAGCTACTGATCTGACTTGGCTCATAGACATAAGTACACCATCATGGCCAGGCCACCTGGTCTGAAAGGATACGGTGCCTGAGGGACTCCAGAGCTGTGGTCCAGACAGACAGGACAGACGCCTCAGATCACAGCCTCCACCCTCTCAACCGCCGGCCCACGGGCCCCGAGAACCCCCACAACTAACTGCCAGTGACTCCCGGGTCTCAGGACAGGAAGCATCTCCTCACGTTCCACAGTCCAGCCCGCTGCGCAGCCTGACTCTTTCTAGCGGCGCCTTGATGGGAAGCTCGTTATCCCCCCAGGCAGCCTGAGCCACGGCTAACTGCCAGAAACCTCCTTGCGTGCTGCGCGGTAGGTCCACATTCCACTAATTGGACACTGCCAGTGACTATGAGTGACAGCGAAGATGTTTCAGCCTCCATGCAGGATTCCGATAAAAGGATTATCGCTGCAGCCAAGAACTTAAGGCCTCCGAAAAGAGAAGTCTGGGAGAGCACGGGGGAAATAGCTACTTTTCCTTACCTCATCCTTTTCACCAACCTGACAAACCTTTTCCAAGTCTTCCCTGGCCCCTCCCTCTAAACCCACAACCTCTCCTATCTCAAAGCTGCCAAGTGGTCCGTTAGGTGGAGATCGGCTCCAAGTGTTTTCCAGCCCGCACGTCCATAGGACCTCCGATTCAATGGAGTACGGTGGTGGTATCACGGAATTTACACACATTCCCCTCCAGACTTGCTAAATGCCGCTGGCCACAAACCCTGATACCTGCCAAACACCTGCGCCCAAGTGCCCTAGTTTGACAGAAGGTCATTTGGAGAAGCACTGAGACCAGGAAAATATACCCCCAAAAAACAAACAAAAACAAAACAACTAGGGCCAATGCCAACAGAAAACCTGACCATGGGTGGAAATTCTGCTGCCTTTATCTTGAGATGGTCTTACGGTGTTTATAAGAACTGGGAAGACATTTTTTAGAAATGTCAAAACTTAGCCCTGTCCTTACCTCTCTTCACCAAACCATTCCACCTCTCCAAGTATATTTTTAATCCCCCCCCCCCAACAAATGCTTGTTTAGGAAAGAGAAAATTTGATTTTGCGGATTTCTACCTCACACAATCGCTGACCCCAAAGAAATGCTGAACTTTACCCACAGAACAGCCTGACGGGAAAAAAGTCCATTTTGTCAGTTGTGATGCAGCCAATTAAGAAACTGGGTGTTAAGAAGAATAGTCTGGAAGGAGCATCACCTTCTTGAGTTCAAGGGAGAGTCCTTGGGAAAATGTTACCAATGCTTGCAACGTAGATGTAGCTAGATCTTTGTCCGCCGACTCCCAGTCCATGCTGGAAGGGCACAGCCAGACCAGGGATCTGACAGGGACCTGGTGTGTGGAAGCGACAGGCAGGGAGGTGGGGGCGGGCACCTTGCACGGGGCTGCTCTCCCTCACGGGGCCCCCACCCTCATGAAACCAGGAACAAGCTCCCGATTAGCAGCGGCTCCCGGCTCCCATCGCAGCCATTACTAACTCTCTCCCTAGACTTAATAAAAGGTTTCAGAGATTATAGGCTGTGAAAGCTGGAGGAGAAAATGACATAATTTCTGTAATAATCACAATAGAACATTTGCATACAGGCTTTTGTGCAAGATCCAAAGGCTTCCAAGAAATTTGTGGGTTTCATTGTAACGCACAATCGGCAGCTGTCAAATTTGGGAGACAAAGGTTTGGGGGGCAGGGAACAAGTCAAGCACAGCTCTGCAAGGGCCCCAAGTTACTAGACAGGCTGCCCTGAGAACTTCCACTCCGGCGGGGTCCACCTGCACCTGTCTGCTGGCCGGGCCGCCACCCGTAAGGAAGTCCAAACAGAGCACTTGCTGCTTCAAAGACAAATCAAGCACATTTTAAGTTCTTTTTTTTTTTTTTTTCCCCAGTAATGCTATTCGGTGCAGAATTCATCAAGTTACCTTTTTTAGCTTTCTTCTGCAGTTTCAGTGTATCTGAGGACTTCTTTTTTATCTCTTGACGAGCTTTTTTGTATTCTAAGAGAAAGCAGAATATTGAATCATTTCCACCACCTTATTCAACAGGAAGTACTCTTGGAACAGCTATTACTTTCATCACAGAAAACATAAACTGTGACACATGACAAACAGTTTTATCAGAATTGCATATGATAAAAAACCTCGGGACGCCGTTTTAGAGTGGAGGTGTTATAACAAGACAAACAACAAAAGGACCCGTCTTCCCCACAGGTATTCATTCACACCAGCTGTGAGGAGAGACGTCATTGGGAGTATTTCACTAAAAATGAGAAATTCACAATTTCTCAGCTCAAGTATCAGGACATAAGCTTCAATGTTATCTACTTTCCTGAGGCCTAAATCTCCTTAAACAGGACCCACGTGGCAAGACGTTACAACTCAGGAAAGAGAGCTTCCAACGACAGCAGGAGAAACGAGCCCACAAGGGGAACAATGAGGGAGGATCCAGCTGCCTTTCCTTCGTGTTAATCCCACGGCCAGACGCTGCCGACACCCTGGAGGGCAGCCCACATGCACTGCGTCCTCCAAGGCCCCGTCAGTCCACACCTACTCCTGGACTTTCCCATTTCTGTCGCTGGGACTCCGTCACACAGATATCTAAATTGACAGTCACCTCAGCCCTGGCTGGCTGGCTCAGTGGTAGAGCATCAGCCCGGAATGTGGATGTCCCAGGTTCGATTCCAGTCAGGATGCACAGGAGAAGTGCCCATCTGCTTCTCCACCCCTCCCTCTTCTCCTCCTACAGCCATGGCTCAGTTGGAACAAGGTGGCCCCAGGCGCTGAGGATGGCTCCATGGCCTCGCCTCAGGCACTAGAATAGCTCAGCTGCCGAGCAACAGGGCAACAGCCCCAGATTGGCAGAGCATCGCCCCCTAGTGGGCTTGCCGGGTGGATCCCGGTAGGGCACATGTAGGAGTCTGTCTCTCTGCCTCCCTGCTTCTCACTGAAGAAGAAAAAAAAAAATGACAGTCACCTCTGGCACGTCTCTCCTCTGCTGCCGTGGCATTCAATTACCTGCAACCCAACCACCTCCCCACCAGTTATTCCCAGTGTTCCCTGTTCCCACCCTAAAGAGCTCTCACTGGAATGCTGAGAATCATCTGTTAGCAAAACCTTTCCTCCTAGATTCATGCCTCAGATCACCCCACGTGCTTTTCCTTGCCAGCACTTACTGCAGGCTGTATGACCCTCGGAGAAACGTCTCCTGCCCCTTCCGCCCACCAGTTCCCTTGCCCTTTGGCTCTGGGAAGATCGACAGGGGTGGTGTCTGTGTAGACCACTGGCTTCGCTTCCACCCTGTTTACACTTGGGGACCAGTGAAAACAGAATTATTTCGGGGACCACTAGGGCAGAGATCATCCCGAGCATAAGCAAATTCAACTAAGATCATTGAGTCTACACTATTCATACATATCAGGGTGGTTAACTCTTTCCTGGACCGCCACAAAACTTCTGGTGGACCAGTCTGTGGATTGGTGCTTGAAAACCACTGGTCTAGACCACTCTGTCCCCACAGTCTGGAGCATGAGGTACTGATATGGCCAATTCTGGGCAGGAGACCCAAAGTTAGCTTATACCATTACAAGTTTAGTTTTCAAAACGTGCTTCAATGCCTAATGTCTGACTCTTTGGCCGGTAAGCCTGGCATTCCGTTCACTTTTATTCATGGGATCACACTTTATGCCACCGAGTGATCAGGCTAGCAGCTGCTGAGTGAGGCTCCGTGCCCAAACACCAGCGCTGAGCCCCATTGGGGGATCACTTTGGATCCACCCCCAACACCGACACGCCTCTGACACTGAGCGCTCGCTGCCCCACATCAGACGGCGTGCTCCGTACCTTTTGCGTGGTCTTTATCCAGCTGGTTGGCCACTTTCTTCCATTCTTCCATCTGTTCTTGAAGTGGGTTTATCAGACAATCGATTAAAGCACTTTTCCCAAAAGAGAAAGAAAAGGAGAAATGACACCAATATATTTCTGTTGTCAAAGATGTACACTTGGTTGTCAAAACAGACCAAAATCACAATTATCTGAAGCGAGACAAGGCAGCATACTAATCAGACCAAGTTCACATCCAAGATCTGGTGGTCAGGATGCTTCTCCGTGACTGTTGAGAAGCTGTAAGCCTGACTGCCTGGAGTGACCCCTCGTCTCATCCCCTGTTCATATTTAATGCTTTTATTCACAAGCAGTGTTGCATGCAAGTGGGGTCTCCCTCTGGCTACACAACAGAAGCACCTGGAGAGCTTTTAAAAAGGTGAGGACACCTGGGCCCCCCTCACAGCTCATGGAAACCGTGAGGGGGAGGCCCCCATATTACTATTTTTAAAAAGATGCAGAAGGCCCTGGCCAGCTAGGTCAGCAGTTGAGTGTTGGCCCCGCATGTGGAAGTCCCGGGTTCGATTCCCGGCCAGGGAACACAGGAGAAGCAGCTATCTGTTTCTCCACCCTTCCCTCTCTTCTTTCTCTCTATCTCTCTCTTCCCCTCCTGCAGCCAAGGCTCCATTGGAGCAATGTCGGCCTAGGCACTGAGGACGGCTCCATGGCCTCCGCCTCAGGTGCTAGAATAGCTCCAGCCACAACAGAGCAATGTCCCATATGGGCAGAGCATCGCCCCCTGGTGGGCATGCCAGGTGGGTCCTGGTCGGGCACATGAGGGAGTCTATCTCTCTGCCTCCCTGCTTCTCACTTCAGAAAAAAAAAAAAAGACACAAAATTCTGATGTGCACTCAGGATTTCAAGTCATGAAAGCAGGCTAATTGTGGGCAGGCTGGAGAAATGCCAGCAGGGTGCCAGCTCCTGGATTTCAGGGTGTGGGTACCTGTAGGCACATCCCTTCGTTCTGTGCAGTCTCCCAAACAGACCGCACGGATACCCACCCCACTGGCAGGTGGCTGCCCACACAGAGGACTCACGCAAGACATGGAACCCAAGCTCTTCTTTCTATAGGACTGAAGAAAAATTCATCCCATTCCTACATTATAGAGCTATTATAGAGAAATTAAAAAACGCTCATAAATTGCTTGAACTACACTGGTGAGCACCACTCAGAAAGTGTTCTCACTCTGCTTTTTGCTGCTGGGCCTCCTGAAATCTCCAAAGAATCTCCAAGTTCTTGGTACGATCCCCTCCTTTCTCCGATCAGGGTCAACTTGCGATGCCCTCCCTCACACACTTCCTCCAGCCATCTGGACGCAGCTCACACCCTGACCAGGTCTCTGCTCAAGTCTTTCTTCTGATTAGAGTCGCTCCGTAATTAAGCACCCCGTGTCAAACAACAGCCACCCACTCCCTACCCCATGCATTTCACCTAGTGTCATTTACCGCCGCCTGATGTCCCATCAGGGTTATTTAGTGTGCAGTGGGTCAGCTCTGTGAGAGCAGAGCGTGGGCCTATCCACACTATGCCCCATAGAGTAGTGCCTGGCACAGAGCAGCTGCTCAGTTAACAGTGGCTGGTAAAGTGGTGTCTCCCCATCACTAAAGCAAAATGAGGTGCCTTAGGGGTGGCCTGAGAATCAAACAGGATGACGTGTGTGACAGGAGGCCCCGTGTGACCGGGAGCACCGTCCAGGTGTGAGCTGGAGGGAAAGAAACTCGATTTCACCACCTGCGACACCGTGTGCTTTCTGCTGCAAGGGTGTGGGCATTTCGTTAATTTTCACAAAAACCCTTCAGAAATGATTTTCCTGTTTAACAAGGGCTGAGATCCCCGTCAAGATTCCAGCGGCCAGCCGAGGATTTGGACCTAGATGTTTCCTGCTGTGTTCTGTCACCGTGGTGGCCCCATCAAGAGAACCAGAGCGTTCACCTCAGCTGCCACTCACACAACGTGTCACCCACCAAGCAGGACCGTGCAAGACTGCTGAGTGAAGCTGATCTGCTTGGAAGAATGTCCATTGTCATTTAAACACTGGTGACACATGCCAGCCATTGCCATTTCTACCCACTCTGGGTGCCGGAGAAACAGAGAGAAGGCTGGCAGCATGGGGCACTCTGAGTGCCTGCGGTCCTCAGCGGTGGGAGGTGTCACTGGTGACAGGACAGCAGTGCATACCTCCCTCGCCAGGGCCACTGACTCTTCATCAGACTCCTGCAGGGGGCTCCTGACGCTGACAGAGGTGAGGGGGACACACAGACTCACAGGGCCGATCCCAAAGTGGGGTGCAGGCTCCGCGAGGGCAGGGACCGAGACCGTCCAGTGGTCCGCTGTGTCCCTGGAGCCCAGACCCGTGCGTGGCACACAGCAAGATACCGCCCAACAAATACACGTTCGCTGACTAGGCGGAGGGACGGGCCACCGGTGATGAGAGGCGGCTAGCAGAGGTGTAAGCGCTCTGGGGAAACCAGGGCTGCTGATGGCCGGCTCCACCACGTTTCCGCACCGGCGCGTGGGATCTGGGCAACGGCGCTCCTTACCTCGAAAACTGCCTCAGCTTGGCTTCTATGCTTCTGTGCCGCATGCACATCCGGGTCAGGGCGGAGCCAATCTCCCTGGTGCCACCTGAAAGAGCAACAGAGGCAAAGCTGAGGACAGGTGACAGTCGGAGTCACTGAAACACTGGAAACAGAGTGAAAACGCCTCCAGACAAGCCACTGCCTTTCAGACCCCTCACACGCACGCCCATGGGCTCTCACACACTCTCACACGCGTAGATACATATGTATAGCGACATAGTTTTGTATCATCACCAAAGCAAAAAGTTACCTTCACTATATACAATACCCTCTAACATTTTCTATTCTGGGTTTTTTGGTTTTTTTTTTAATGCTGACTGTGACCTAGAAATTGATTTTACAGCCCACTAATGCATCAATGACAAACAGTTTGAAAAATACTTCCCAAGGGAGATGACCAAAATAGTATCAGATGTTTAGAGAAAAGCTGTAGTCCCGTCCCCCCTCCTCTTCTGGCAACCCCCACCCCCAGCATTCTTGAGAACAGCTCGTAAGGGCATTTGCACTAACTAATTGTTTCAAGATGCACGCAAGTATTTCAGAGAATAGCGAGGCTAAAACAAAATGAAATCAGTCAGTATTTTTTAACGGACGTGGGTAACACGGTGCAAGCAAGGGGCCTTCACACTCAGCAAATGTCGAAGTAAACTGCAATACTGTTTGATTTCCCCAGAAATCCTTGTCATACTCTCTCCTCCGGGCACACCCTTTCCGAAGATGACTCCTGAGGTTCCCTTCCTTCCCCCCTCTTAGAAACAGTGCTGGAATCAGCATTTACTGGGGTGTGGGCTAGGGAGGAGCCAGTTATAACTGCAGATGGTAATTCTGCACCCACGCTCGAAAGCACAATTAATTATCGATGTTATGAAAACACGGGGGCTCGTGAAATCAGGGGGGAAATGTCAAATAGAACGCTATTTTTAACAGGCAAGGCCTTCAAGGCAAGAAGTTATGGCAAGGTTTAACCAAGTCAAATCAACAGGAGAAAGAAATTCCCTCCCTCATTGGTCCTCATGACATTATAATGGGTGGCACGCTCCCCTCTGCCTTCTAGAAATGTCAATGTGCTCTTTCTGTTCCAACTATTTTCCATTTTATTCCGCACAACTAACAGGTTTCCAGAACCAAAATATATATTATGTAATGTGTATATAATATACAATGTATAATATATAATATATATTAGTAATAATAAGATCGCTTCTCGGCCTTTTGGCTAAGATCAAGTGTAGTAATAATAGTGGTATTATATGCTACCACTTCTATATTTTATCTTAATCTGGAAAAAGAAATCTTCTAAGCAATTCTCTAGAACAGAGTTTTTCAACTTTAACATCGTTGACGTAGGGCAGGGGTCGGGAACTTATGGCTCGCGAGCCAGATGTGGCTCTTTTGATGGCTGCATCTGGCTCGCAGACAAATCTTTAATAAAAATAAATAATAATGTTAAAAATATAAAACATTCTCATGTATTACAATCCATTCATTTCCTGCCGCTCATGTTCATGGTTGCGGGTGGCTGGAGACAATCACAGCTGTCCTCCGGTACAACACCAAATTTTTATTGGATAATGCGTAATGTCTACAGGTCGTTGTATGGCTCTCACAGAATTACATTTTAAAATATGTGGCATTCATGGCTCTCTCTGCCAAAAAGGTTCCCGACCCCTGACGTAGGGGCTGGATGATTCTTTGTTGGGAGCAGTCCTGTGCATTGTGGTAGGATGCCTTCTGTTCTCCCTGACCCTTGCTAAAACTTACACAACAAAGCAGCAGGTTTGGAAGAAGCTGTAGTCAACCACTTCAGTGTCCTCATCTACTGTAGCTCACACCTCTCCACCGGGGGAAAAACCAGCAGAGGGCGCTGTTTTCACACGCGCAGCCTGCCTTCCAGGCTCCCTTGAGTTTCTCTTAAGCTTTTATTGCTTACGAGCAAGGATGAGGAACACTTTATCCCCTGGGAAATATCTCCTATTTTTCCTGGGCCTTCATTTGATTAAAAGTTAATAACCTGGCCATGCAAGGAAATTGGCACGCTCATTCACTGCTGGTAAACCGGTACTTTTCTGGAGGAAAACCTGGTAGCATCCGTCAAGGAAAGCCCTAACAACACCTCTCCTCCTTGGCCCAGCGAGTCTATGAGTCTATACTCTGAGAAAATGAACCCGAGGAGATAATTAAGGATGAAAGCCAATCCTTACCTATAAGACTAGTCATTGAAACGGTGTTTATAACCAGTAAAGAGTGGAAGCAAAATCCCATGAGAGGGAGCGGGTTAAATAAACCATACCACACCGCCACGGGACGGACGGGACGGCATGCAGCCACCTACACGCTGCAGAGCGACGCTTCAGGTCACGGGAAGGTGAGTCGGAAGTGCAGAGCTGAGGGCATGTGGGGCCCTGCACCCGTGAACTGGTTTGATCCTTGTAACTCTCCCAGTTGTGTGGGTGTTACCATCATTCCCATTTTACAGACGGGAAATGTGCCTTATGTAATCTGTCCGAGATCACGCTGCGCTAAGTGGGATTCCAACCCAGGCTGGACGTCCAGAGTTTGTGCATTTAACCATTCAGCCGCTGCATCCCTCATTGACAAAGGGAGCCAGAAGGGGCGGAGCCAAGAGCCTAGGACACGCCCCTAAACTTAAGTATCTACACATTGCTAGGGGCGTTGGGGCTTTACAGCCCAGCTCTCAATTTCTGGTTCTTGAGCCTAGCCTTGTTCAACTGGTACCGGGGTCTTGAGCTCCAGTCCTTGCTAAGTTACAACGGACAGCTAAGTGACAAACAGTTGCTTCACTGGTCACCCACGCTTTGGTTTCTGCTGAAGAGAATTCTGCGGTTGGAATAGATCACCTCGACACTCAGGCCCTCATCTCATTTCTCTGCTCCATTATTTCTGTTACCTTCCCAGGTATTTTTCCCGTGGATGGCCCACCCAGTATTCGTCACCCCCAGCCAAGCCCATGGCTTCCCAGGAACAGCTGAGTGAGGGCATGACAGCACGCAGTTTCTAAACATGCTGCGTGTGCTCCACCACCGTGCCTCTGCGGCTCAGGAAACCCTGAGCAAGGAGGAAACAGGGAACCACAAAGAAAACTTCCCAACAGCCGTGCCTCCGTCCAGCTGGGCGCAAGCACAAGCGACAGGCAGATGACATCCTCATGGGCCCCGGGACCCCTCCCTGAGCATGACTGCTGACCTGGGCATCCGGAGCACCCTGAAAATAGTTCTCTCGGTGGGCGTGCTTAACGACGCCTTATGTTCTCACCGACCCTTGCTAAGACTTAAAGAAATAAATCAGCAGGTTTGAAAAAACTTCGGAGGAACCTGGCTTTAGCTACAAAGGCAGAGCAGACATCTGGAAGAGCTCCGGTTTGACAGTGAGAATGTTTATGGAAATCAAAGGGCTGGTTGAGATACACTCAGCGCCCTGAGAGTGAGGACAAGATTTTACTTGTTTCATACGCCCTGCACCCAGCACCAGTGCTGAATGAGGAAACCACCCTTTATCATTTTAAGTGCAAAGCACCAGGCTGGCTGTACCTTGAGGTGGGACCAGGGACTGTGTTCATCTTTTAACCCATAAATAGTTGTGTATCTTCTATGTGCACACTATCGAAGATTCAAAATAAAAATAAATATGAGATTCTTATTATATTAGAAAAGGTCTTTATCGATTCAAGGTCAGCCTAGAGAAACAATGGTGTATTCACTTCCTGTTGCTGCTGTAATAAGTTACCACCAGCCCAGTGGCTTAAAGAAGCACACATTTATCATTTTATAGTTTTGGAAGTCGGAAATCCAAAATCAGTTTCACCAAGCTAAAATCAAGATGTTGAGAAGGCTCTGTTCCTCCTAGAAGATCCAGGAGGAGAGAATTCTATTCCCTGCCTTTTTGCAGCTTCTATGGGCTGCCCACATACCTTGGCTCGTGGCCCCTTCCTCCGTCGTCAAAGCCAGGGGTGCAGCATCTTTCCTGTTCTCTCAACTCTGTACCTGTCCTCACTTGTTCTCTCTCTGACTTTGATCCTCCTTCCTCCTTCTGAGAGCCCTATGATTGTAAGGGACCCACCAGGATAATTTCCCCAACTCAAGATCCAAAGCTGAATCACATTGACCAAGTTCTTTTGCTATGTGAGGTACCATATTCACAGATCTGGGGATGAGGACCTTTGGGGACCATTATTCTATCTACCAAGGAGGAGAATATGTTGCTAGTTTAGAGGGTGCAGAGGGGCACCTCTGTGGTCGAATCTCCAGTATCCATCCATCATCCTCAGATTGTTAGTCTGGGCCAGCAAGGATTAAAGTGATTCCAAAGAGGATGAGGACCAGGTCCTGGACCCTGAGAGGCTCATAGCTGGGCTGGGGGGATACCTATAAAATGATACAGAAACCACAATCTTTACAGCAACTCTACGAGGTAGGTGTTATTGTCCCTACTTTATAAATGAAAAAGCTTGCTGAGGGCCAAAGGGTGTGTAAGTAATAGAGCTAAGCCCTGATTTTTTTTAAAAAGAAAGAAAATCGAATGGTTCTTTCCCTCTATGGTAAGCAGGAGATGTTCCCAACCAAGGACAAAGAGGCACATTAAAGTCGCAAACAAAATTTAACTGTGTAATACATGTCTGGGGGCAAACGAGGGGTACGGATAGGGAGAGTGGGGCCACCAACCCTTCAACCCAAAAGTCTGGCACGATTCTACCCTCCAGACTGCCGCCGTGGCTTTGCAGAGGGAAGCGCGACGGGGGCCTCCGGCAGGTGGCGTTGCCCCATCCCTCCTGGCCCTGGCCACCTCATCTGCAGGCGGCTTCCACTTCCCCACATGGCAGGGGCTAGTGGACAGGCCCCGGCGGGGTCCACGGTGCGCAGGTGGCCAGCGAGGACTGAAAAGGCGGTCTGTCAGGCTGGCTTCTGCAGCAGCGGGGGGGAGGGCTGGAGGAAGTGAGCTTTGAGAAACGCCTGGGCTGAAGTGCCGGGCCACAGTAAGTCCCTGTGCCTCTGGGCGGCCCCTCTGAGGACTAATATTGTCGGAAGGCTAATTAGGAGTCAGCCGGGCCCGCTGGCCAGGAGCACGCTCCCTGCAACCGCTGTAGGAGACGGGTCCAAAGGGATGGGGCGCCTCACCCACAGCGGAGTCTCTCGACCTCGGCACTGCAGGCCTCTAGACCAGATCACTCTGTGTCACAGGGAGGCTCCTGTGCACGGGAGGGTGTTTTGGAGCTCCTGGCCCTGTCCTCTGGGTGCCAGCGGCACACCCCAAGTCATGACGCCCAGGGATGTCTCCAGACATGGTCAGAGGTCCCCTAGGTGCAGAATCGCCCTTTTTGAGAACCAGTGGCCTGTGGGGACATGTGTCCTTGTTGCATAAGAAGGGGTCGCCGATTCTGGAGCTGAGCCTTGGGAAGCCACACCTGACACACTCAGCTATGAGAGCAGCAGCCCCCCCCCCCCACACACACACACACGTCACAGCAGCTAGGAAAAGCTATTAAGCTCAACGCCCATCCCCAGCTTCATAAGCACCGGGGGTAAGAGGCAACTCCTGTTCACCTAATGAGGGAAATATTCCACTCGCCATTAAAGAAACATTAATTTCAAAACACACAAGTGACATTCCCCACAAAGTCAACAGGCACTAAGTCCCTCCCTGCAGCCGTGGGGACACATTAGTACAACCAACAGCAGCTTATGTTCAAGCCCAAAACATCCAAGCGAGAGGGAAAGGGCGCCCGAGAAGCCCTCGTGCGGTAGGATTTGGGGCACAGAAGGCCGTCTGGGTAGGCAGAGTGAGAAAGAACTCCTTTGTGAGGCAAATACGAACTTGGAGGGACAAGGGGCAGAGGGTTAAGAAAACGACCTCGGACTACACAACAAACAGCTTGTGACTTCTCTCTGGACACCGGCCAGTGATGCTGTCGGCCCCAAAGTGCCTCTGAAGACCTGTGACACGAACACTAACCAAGATCCAGGCAAACCGAACCCCAGCGGGTTCTCTCCTGGCTGCGTGCGGATGCATAAAATCGTTTACTGCACCAACTCAGTTATACGTTTAAAGGACCTAAGAGGGACACCCGTGTGAGATAGGGTCCTCACATGATACATTTTTATCAGTAATTTTCCCCCCAAATGTTATGTTTTATCCGCACCAAATCTTAACTGCTGAGATAAGTGACAACCTCCCTTCCCCACTGGCCTCCACGAGTCCAGGTAGGTGGCTCCCTAGCAGCTGTATCACACCCTCTCTCTCCCTTCATGTACACTTGGGGGACACAGAGACCCAAGCAGCCGACAAGCCAGAGCTTCCAGCAGCAGCACCCTCTCGCCGTGGCGGGTCTGGAGTCTTGCCAGAGCTCCTGGTCATCTCCCGAATGAGCGAATGAACGTGGAGAGCAGGAAGGGAAGCAGTGGAGTCAGAGGGGCGAGGCCGGCTCTGTAGTCAGACAACGTGGAGTCCAAGCTCAGCCCCCTACTTGCATCCGTGTGACCTGAGGAAGGTTCTAATTAGACCCAAATATTCAAGCTGTACTCTTAAAAAGTGGGTATGTCCACTGGTGTTTTTATCCATCTGTGTTGCATACATGACACTCGAAATGTATCATCCAAAATGATTTCCAGTTTGAGCTTCATGCAAAGCAATCTGAACATACCAGACTTCTTTTTTTATTTATCATCCCCAAATTTTTACGATCGCCTCATCCATGCTTAATTTGATGGCATTTTTTTTTTAAAAAGCAAGTTGCTTCTATCTTGTCTTTCTAAACATTCTACTTATTTTGTAGAACAAATCAATCTTGACTTTTCACACTCATATTCCAGAGGCTGACATACCTTACCGTGGAATGATGTTAGGATGGGCCATGGAGCTGGGGGTAAACAGGTGTGGAGCACACACGAAGGACTCGAGGTCAAGCCTGCGGCTCAGCGGCAAGAAGTGTGTGGACACGCAGAGAGAGGCCCCCGGGCCACGAGCTCACCGAGAGCAGGGCTTGGTGTGTTTTAGAAAACAAGGAGCACTGGTTATAAAAATGGGCCAATTGAGTAGGGCTCTGATGCAGCAATGCTCAGCCAAGCCCGACAGGAAGGCCGAGGCTGGGGTAATTAACTTGGGCCGGACCGGAGCATCTCTCCACATCGAGGCACTGGCCACCATGGAACAGCCCTCACTTGTCCCACAGCTGATATCCCTTCTCTGAGGAGCTGGCTCCTGAGTACAGGGAAGGAAAATCAACCGTCCAATGGCTTCTCTTGTTCCTTCCTCCAAACATCTCAGAAAAACAAAGACTGAGAAGTTGGGTCCAGAGGGGAGGGCCCGCCCGGGAAGCACGTGCTGGCACATCGGTGACATATCAACAGGGTGGTCACCTGATGGAACTCAAAGCTGTAGCAGGAAGAGGTTCACGGTCAAGCTGCTGCAGTGACCTCGACCCCCTGATGCCCTGCCTTCATCTCAGGCAGGCAGCTGCCTAACCGGCCTTGGGGGCTGTCCCCACAGTTCTAGATCTCTCTGTGGTCTATTTTCATATCACAAAGCTCAGCACACATCTGCCGCCAGCCTCCTTCCAGCAAAGACCGGAAAGGAGAGGTCCAGTGGAATCTGGCGCTGGGTACCGTGGACCACTTGGGGCTGCTTCTGCCACGGACCGCAGCAGGCTCCCTGCAAGGAAAGTGTCTCTCCTTCCTCTCGAGCCCCTGCTCTCCAAGAGCCCAGCAATCTTGAAATGTCAGGTGTTGTCACCTCGACAGCCGGCTGGAGGATGGCCCGGGCATCGCGTCGCAGAAATTGCCTCAGCGTGCGTCAGCTGCCGCTCTGACCGGGCCACCTGCCACCTGGCGGGGCCTGCAGCCGGCGCGCCACACGGCCACATGGCCACACGATCACACAGCCACACGGCCGTGCACACGCCGGCGTCACGCCTGATGAGGGAGCTGGCGTCCTACTTCCGTGATCTCGCCGGCGTATTTCGGGGTGCTTTCGTTTTACAACTTGGAGCATCAGAACCCAGTCTTTCAAAGGGAGAGGGAATGTGCCCCAAAATGCCACCTGCATGTCAGCCTGAGTTCTAAAGGAGGAGGGAGGGAGCTCAGCTCTTAAACCTCAAAAAGCTTCAGCTAACTACGATGCCCTCAAGTATTCGGTCTAAGGGGCCAGGTCCAAGTGGCCACTAGGTGGACCACTACAGTCAGACCCACAAAAGAACGGGTCAGTGAGGACCACTTGGGCACGCCAGGCAGGAACACCGGCTGGACCTCAGGGGGAGGTGAGCGCGCCCACTTGAGGCTCCAGAACGTGCACCTGCAGGTGACCTTCCAGGCTGGGTTAAGTGCCCTCCTTCCTCCTTTAAGAGAAACGGTCTCATGGCAGTTGAGATGCTGAAGAAGAGACGGGACAAGCACTCCGACTTCAACAAACATGGAAAAAAAAATGCTACTGCACTTGAATTACTGTGCGATGAATGGAGGAGACAGCCCCTGCCCTCACGGGACATGCGTCTCAGCTGAACTTGGAGCCATGGACTTTCAGGGTGAACCTTATCACTGGAAGGAGCCTCAGAAAAAACTCCTAAGGCAGCCGGCCAGCAGGTCCCTGCTGCTCGGAATCACAGTGTAGCTTCTGCTCAGCAGAGCAGCTCTCAAGGACCTCTCAGGAGTCCTGCGCTTGCCGCCACTTCGCCCACTCGGGGAGGCGCGTCCCCGGTCCTCGCCGCACTTGTGAGGTAGCCGGTTCCCGTCAGGGGTGCTGCCGTTTTCATTAAGGGTTGAAGAAGGCACTCGGTATATTAAGAATTTCAAATTAACAACCCACATGTCTTCTGGCTTCATCAGCATTTCATTTTTATCCTTGGGCATCGAGAGATGGGCAAAGGGGAGAAGGTAGCATCACAGAGTGCCCTACATTTGTTTAAACTACAGGGAGAGGCTGAAATGGGAGAGAGGGATAGGGGGAAAGAGGAAGGAGGAGACGGGGAGGAAGAAAGGGAGAGAGAGAGGAGGAGTTCCTGGCATTGTAAGTTACCATACAGAGATCATCTACTGTTTACGCAGGCCACACCCCCTTGCTCCACTCAATGGAGACGCAGGCCACACTTCAACCCTGGAATGGCATCCAGGGACCTTACGTTGGCCTTGAAAATGGCTTCCCACGATCGGAGCATCGGTGTATGTGCTAGTTAGATCACCTAAATATTCTTGCCACAAAGACACAATGTCATGTCAAGGAAACTGACGGATGAGGAACCTGAGTAATATATTAAGAAGTGGGAGAAACGGGTCCCTTTGTCCTCAAGGGGTTTCCTAGGACCAGGGTGAAGCAACTTAAACCGTCTTCAAAAATAAAACCTGACGCCTCCAGCAAAGGAAGCGTCCCTTCCCTTTTGCTACAACGGCAGCCCCAGTCCCCAGATCCCGCTCCAGCGTCGCAGGAAGAGGAAGGCGCGTGGAGCTTCCTGTTCGCAAAACCGTGTTATCAGCTACTGTAAGCGGCTGAGACGTGCCGGGCGGTCCAGCTGGTGTTTACGGGCACAGCTAATACTGCGCGCTCAGCAAACACTAGAGAAGGTCAGCCACACGGTTTTGGGAAGACACCCCTGTGCCCACACGCAGGTGGGAGGATAATGCAAACTGTGACCAGGTGACGGTCTCTCGGCCAGTCTCACACGTCCCAGCCTCTCCCACTTCATGACTTTTCAAGGGAAAAAACCCCAAAAACAGAGGAAACCTAAAAAACAAAACACACACACACACACACACACACACACAGTTCTACTACCATCTGGCGGCTTCAGACAGGCAAGCAGGAGAGTCTGGCGTGCACGGGCCTGGCAGCCACACAGAGCGCTACTCCAAGCAAGGCGAGAAGGGTAATACGGAAACACAACATCAGGGACACGTGCGCAATCTGGGAAGACCGTAGCAGGAGCGAGCATGTTCTCACAGCATCCTTCCCTGCCTTTGTTTCCAATGAAACAAGGCCTGGCTGAAAAGTATGGTGGCGAGGTCACCCACGAATGCCGCTGGCTCCCCGACATCTGCCACCGTGACCTCCCACCGCCTGAGTCTGCCTCGGCCGCTCGGCACAGAAAGATGCTCCCACCGGAGCCAGGCTGGCGCGACAGCTTGGGGCTGCCAACCCGCACCAGCAAAGCAGATGTGGGCTGATGTGCAAAACATCTTCTAGTGGAGACAACGGAACAGAATGGTCCGGTCAGGCAGACAAAACACTACTCAACAGTCCCAGATGTGGGCATAATCTCCTGGGAAGCCCTCAGGAAAGGTCAGATAAGTCAGAAGGTGGCTGATGAATATGGAAGGAAAACAGGGAATTTTGTGTTTTAGGGACGAGAGTAGGCGCCAGGTGCACCCAGCTCCTCAAAAGAGATGTGACCCCAGAGAGCGAGCCCTCTGGCTCTGCCTCTGCTGGTGACCAGACCTTTTTGTGACAGTTTATCCTTAAAACTTCAGGTACCCAGCCTGACCAGGCGGTGGTGCAGTGGATAGACCATTGGACAGGGATGCAGAGGACCCAGGTTCAAGTCCCCGAGGTTGCCAGCTTGAGCGCGGGCTCATCTGGTTTGAGCAAAGCTCACCAGCTTGGACCCAAGGTCGCTGGCTCGAGCAAGGGGTCACTCAGTCTGCTATAGCCCCACAGTCAAGGCACATATGAGAAAGCAATCAATGAACAACTAAGGTGTCGCAACGAAAGGCTGATGATTGATGCTTCTCATCTCTCTCTGTTCCTGTCTATCCCTCTCTCTGAGTCTGTCTCTGGGAAGAAAAAAAAAGACCTCAGGTACCCAGACCAGGTCACCTTCAGGTGTTACTGGCCTAAGACCTACTCTGTCCCTTTAAGGGGCTCCTGTCTACCCTTGGACTACGCCCATTATCTGTCAGGAAGCTACCTTGCTGCTTTCCAAATCACTAAGAATCGCTACCATTTGCGGAGTGCTTGCCATCCAACTGCCACTTGCAAGCACATTGTATTCAGATTTTTAGAATCATATTACATCCTTTATATAGGAACCGTTCTAGTTCCGGTACTATTATCCTCATTTTACAGATGAGGACAAGTGGGCTTAGAGAAGGTAAGTAACCTGTCCAAGGTCGCACAGTAGGGACTCAGCATTTGTACCCAGGGCTGAGTTCACAGTTAAAACTTTTTAATCATTCTTCAGCACATCTCACTGCTGCCAAGTATGTACCAAAATATTCGGTGGGCTGAGTTCAGCTTTCTTCTGATGCACCCCCCTCCTATAACTGAAGGAAAATAAAAACCCTTCCATCCAAGCATCTCTCTCTTTTATCAGCCAGACTCAAACCACACGGTCGCCACTTCTTTGCCGCAACGGTGAACGGGCTGGCTGGTCTGCATGCAATGCCCTGGGGCAAGGGGGGACGTGGACCACCTCAGCACACATCACCTCCCGCCACCTTCCCTTGGCATGGGGTGCTGTTTGCATGCAGGGGACCTCTCTCTACTTGCTAGGAGAATCTTGACCCAAATCACCTTTTTAGCTACTGACATATCTCCGGGGGCAGCCACTGTTGTACAGTTTACTGGGAGTGGCCATCCCTGCGTAGCCAAATCTACGATCTCTTTCGGCTCTAGAAACACTGACGTTTCATAAAACAGCACACTCTGAGACGTGGGCACATCTTTGAACATAGTAGGTGCTCAGCAAACCTGAATAAGTGGGAAGTGGCAGCTATGCCAAACTTCTAGGCTTGTAACTCTCGCCCTTCCCAATTCTCTTCGCACCTCTCCCCCCTCCCCTTCCCCCCCCCCCCGTCCCTACTGCACACCCCACTGAGGAATGAATCAAGAGGAGCTAAGATTTAAGATCCCAAAGGAAAAGTGGCACAGTCCCCAAGACTCCATCAGTGGCGCTTGGGAGTGGACTCACAGAGTTCCATTTTGTAGCTACTTTTCTAGCCAAATTCGTCTAAGATGACGTCAATGAACTTATCTATAATATTATTCTTTTCTTTCAATTCCTATCTCAAGCTGTTGTACGTTCACCAAATGGTTTCTGAATGAATGAATGTCTGGATGCCTTCTGATCTCAGAGTAACTGAAACTCTAACCCTGAAACAGCAGGCTAGAAGGTAGCTGACTCTTACAACCAGGGAAAGGATTCTAACCGAGGCTCAGGCAGGCAGGAAAGCAGCACCAGGGCACACCCCAAGTGTCCTCGGGACCCTACCGGCCAGGGCAGCCCCGTCCTCCACCTCCCCTGTGTTAGAGCAAGGGCGTACACAGCCTTCAGTTTAGTGGTTCCCCAGGTGAGTCTTAGGGTCAAGCTGTAATAATGCAGATCTCAAAACCATTCTCAGGACTTCTGCAAGTCTCTTCACTGCTCAGGGTAACTCAACCACCCATAGTCCTTTGCTCTGTGCTGGAATTGTATTGAATCATGCATGAACATGATCCCAGGTGAACAGTTACTATATTTCTCTAAAGAAAAGGTGGAGGGAGGAAGGACTGCGATGTTACTCAAACCTGTAATTTGCTCTGTAAGTAAGATGTTCTCAAAGCGTGAGGTAGGTGCACAGAGGTTGAAAAAGACCAGCCATGCGCGGTGGACTGAAGCTGCTTCAACAAATCCTGGTCCTGCCCAATTTCTACTGAAACGGGACACGATTCTAGCAGCCTGATGATCCTTCCAATTTAAAGTAAACAGACCCGTTCGATGCCCCCAAGAGCCGGCCACCTGATGTGAAGCGGACTTTTTACACAATGATCAGAGCCACTCTGGTCCCCCCTCTGGCTCCCTTTACTTCTCTGCTCTACACCAGCTCTAGTTACCACGGTCCCCTAACAGGTTGCAAGCACTTTTTTTCCAAAGGGAAATAACCACTCATAAGTGGTTGAAACCTAACTGTTGCTCAGTCATCAAATACACCCAAGAGGAAGTTGCTAGAAGGCCATGGAGGCAAAGGGGCTGGCCCTGTGTTCTAAGGAGCCAGGGTAACAGCAGCTTCCCCCGCTCGGTCAAGTTCATTGCCCAACTGCGGGGGACCAGCTGGGTCTGACTTTCTGCCGCTGTGCTGTGTAGGTTCTGGCTGTCGACAGTTGTTCACTCAGGGATCCTCGTGTCCTTCCTGCCCTGGAAAATGACTAGGGGCATCATTCTCAACCCTCAAGGTCGGGGCAATAGACTGTTTCCTTGTTTGTTTGTTTGTCTGTTTGTTTAGATAAGTTCTTCACAGACTGAAGCAGGGCTGGCAAACGGGGTTTATCTCCTGGGCGAATTCTGCCTGGTGCTTGGAACACTGCTGAGAATTCTGGGGCCGGATCTGGACTTGGTAGAACAGCGCGTGCCCCGGTCAGCGGGCAGTGTGTGCCGCGAACCCAGGAGGCCTGGAGGGGTGCCTGCCTCGTAGTTGCTGCCCCAGTGTCTCAAAACAACCAGAGCCACAAACCTCAGGGGACCCTGCTAAAAAACCCAGACTCTGATTCACAAGGTCTAGAGTGGGCCTGAGACCCTGCATTTCTAACAGGCGCCCAGGTGATGCCGACTGGCTGCGAGACCACCGGCCAGGCTCCGAGTCGAAGGGGCTTGAGTGTTTAAACGACCAACACGCCTTTCCCCGGTTTTCTGAGAACTCCACCACCACACAGAGACCCCGGATTTCAGGACCAGATGTACTGGACGTTGAGGAGTCGCGGGGCAATGTGACTGTTCACTGGGTTGGACCCCCAAAAAACACCGCTGCCAGGACGGACCCCTGCTGGTGAAGCTTCCCCACCCCTCACCAGACGTCTCCTGCCAATGAGTCAACGAGTGCAGCTACGGCTCTGGGTCTACAGGAAAGAGAAAGGCTGAGGGCATCGGACAACGTCTGGGGGGCAAAGGGCTCCACACAAGCTAAGCGCGAGACAAAGGTGGTCCCCGGTTCGCACTGGCCTCTGCTTCTCCCATGCCAGGGACATTTAAGAAGCCTTCAGTGTCACCGAGTATGAAAAGGTGGGCCTGGGGTAGGCTTTCCCGTCTGCCTCTCAGAGGAGCGGCAGCAGAGGTCTCGGCACTTGCAGTTGAAGATGAGACGATGGAGGAAGGGAGGCAAGGAGAGATGAAGGGGTCTAGACTGTCACCACCACTTTTCTGATGCACACGCGTGCGTTCGCCGTATTTGCAACCTCGCCCTGGGTGTACTACCTGCTGGGTCTGGGGCCCTTCATCAGACCGGGACCACGTCCGCGTCATCCCTGAATTCCCGGATGTCTGACATGGGATAAAGAGCTCACTTGATATAGTACTTGCAGATAATGGAAACCAAAAAAAAAGAAAGAAAAAAGTAAAAAGATCAAGCAATCTCCCATTCTGAACAGCAGATACCCCTCACGTTTTAGCCGCTGGGTTAAATCTGAGCCCCCCGAGGAGGGCGGTGAGAGGTTTCTGTCAGTACTAGACTCACCCGTGGACCCACTCTGCTCCGTGGCGTGAAAACAAAAGGGGCCCTGGAACTGTGAGCTCTGGGAGGCCTGCCCGGTTTGAGGTCCGGGGTCATGAAGGGGAAGAACTTTCCTAAATGCTAACCTAACAGAGAATATTTCAGTCAATGCTGGGGGATTCTGTCAGCCTTCCAAATCAAAGTACATCTCCGAGCACCTACTGTGTGCAAGCCCCTGCTAACACTAGGATAGCAATTCTTCTTCCACGTGTGAACGTGCTCAGAAGGAAAGAGAGCGAAGGGAAAACAAAGAACTCTCTTTTTATTTTAAGACATGAGGCTGACATGGACCTTAAAAGTCCCGTAAGGATGGAACACGGCCCATTAAAACGTTCACCATATTCAGAACATATTTTTTTTCTAGGAGATAATTACTAACGATCTCAGGAAGCATCAGATCCCCTTATATGCTATTAGAAAAGCCTCTGCAGGCGCAGCTCGGTTGCCATGACAACAGTCATCCGGCTGAGCTAGGAAGGACGAGGGACCTACCAAATGGTATTCTCAACGGTAAGCCCTGGGATTTCTTAAAGCCACTTTTTCTAAAGAACCTTTACCATCTACGAGTTACAGGATCTACAAGCTGAACGAGAGACCCTTAGAAGTAACCTACGTAGGTTTAGAATGTCACCGGAATCTGTTCTTTCTCACCCCTGCCAAACGGTCGCCCGGATTCAGATGAAACATCTGCAGGGCTAGACCACTCACTCTGCTCTGTGCTCGGAGGGAGAGGGCCGGAGCTTTCCTGTGTAATCCTTGGAGCGAAGTGAGCACAGGTTGAGGGAAGGCGGGAGTTCTTATCTGAGGGACCTTTCCCGCCCCGATCAGAAGGTCTGGGTAAAGCGTTCTGGCCTCTTTGTCAGTGCGTACCATAAGCTCACCAAGACGGCACAAAACAAGAACAGCCATGGCGGACATCTTCAGGACAGAGATGGTTTCTAATGCCAGCCATCCAAGGCCACTGGGAAATTCACGATGGTCGCTACTTCCCTGTTGCTCTAAGCAAGAATGGCACCAAGGCCCCTGGTGGTGGTTGGTGGGCCCCTTGGGAGGCTGCAAATGGCAGAAACATCACCACATGCCTTGGGTCCACATGCTGTATCAACAATGCACACATGTACAAACACGTACACACAAAACCACACGAGAGAGGCACTCCAGGACCTGCCTCTGCGGTCACCTCTGCGGTCACCTCTGCAGAGCCACAGCCGGGACGGCTTCTCCCAGGGTCCTGGTCATCCAACGACTTGGAGTTGAATCCTGTGGATTCTCAGGTAACTCCCCAGGGGAACACATCTGTCTAGACCAGGACCGGGAGGAGGGGGGCGCTGGGGGCACTGCTGGGCAGGTCTTCAGTGTCACGGGAGTGGGTGCAAGCCTTGAGGAAGGGAAGCCGCGTGTCATCCGCGTGTGCTGCTGTGAGGAGTGGCACGGCCCCCTCCCCGATTAGACGCCCCCCACCTGTTCCTGACGCCAGCCCAGGATGGCGAGGTGCCTGGGACGCTCTCCCGGGCGCTAACTTCCGTCCTGCCCAGGGCAGTTGGCCCTGAACCCTCAGCTCTGTTCAATCCACCGTGTCCCTCGTCTCACTGCCCAGAGGGCCTTTGGACACCACCTGTGTCTTCCAAGAGTCACCCTGGGTCAGCCATGCTGAAGCAAGCTTAAAGGCTCATTTCATGTAAGAGTCAGAAAAATGTTAAGAAAATGTTTTTAAGGCTCCACTTTACTCAGTGCCTTGTAATTCCTCCCATCTCAAAAGAAATCTGCAAAGATGAAAGGGTCTGCACGCCCTGCAGTGTCCTCGTCGGTCTCTGACATCTAAGCGGGTTTCTTTTCATGGGGACAGATTTGATATGAAGATGGTTCCAATGAGCAGGTGTCTCCCTCAAACACCACGAGGCAGGTCCCTGGAATTTCCACATTGTTCCCCATCAGGGACCCAGCACTCATTTGCAGAGGAGCCCACAAACCATCCTAATAGTACTTTAATCAGCAAACATACCAGATTTGAGGCAGGAATTAGCTCCTGCAAGAACCAGTGTTGATTTGGTGACCATCCCTAGAGAGGTGACATTATATCATCACTCCAAACCAGTGGTGACAACCCAGGAAAGACAGGAACTCAGAGTGGCTGACCAGGGGGCAGAGGACAAAGGGGGCGGGGGTGGCTGGCAGGAGTGGGCACAGTCCCCTTCCAGAAAGAGAAGCCACCCTCCCCCACGGTGGGACTGTTAGTTGAGTTTCCAGATGGCTGCACGTGGCCACAGGAAAAGGGCACAGGCGGTGGCCACTAGGGGAAACAGGCTCTGCATCCTAACAGTTGAGAAGGCAATCTCCCAGCCCTTGAGATGCTGGTTTATTTTAGGAGACAATTACCCAGTTATTACAAAGCTGAAACTGAAACTGACCTTTCAGGTAGAAATGTTGACATCAGGGATCATCTGGTCTCAAGCAAGAAAACAGGAAAAGCAATAACATGTGAATGGCTTCCAGTTTAAAGAGAGAGAGAGACAGCGAGAGAGAGACAGACAGACAGAGAGAGAGAGAGAGAGAGAGAGAGAAAGAAGAGAGTGTGTGTGTATCTGTATGAGAGACAGACAGACACAAGTGAACCCACAGGCAGAGACAGATTGCCCGGCAATTCTAGGCACTAGATTAACACTGAATTATATTCAGCCCACAGATAAGCAAACGCTCAAAGCAGATTAATAACTGTTGGAACTGTAAACCCAATTTTCTTAATTATTTTTAAACTCAAAAAAGACTGAGAGATCCATCGAGTACAGTGAGTAAACCCGTGACAGCCACCACCCAGCCACAAACATGGCGCCAGAGAAGCAGACAAACCCGCTGAGCAGTGGTCCTCGTCTCCTTCCTCGGAAAGCAGGGCTGGGTGCTGCCCGGGAAGGGAGCATTTGGGGGCGCCCCTCCAGCCCCAAAGGCTGCCCCGATTTCTGAGCACTCGAAATGCGCCGTAACAGGCTATGCCGGTTACAAATCCGCCCCCAGGGCCCTGGCTACCACCTCTCGGCCAGTGCAGGGTGACCGGCTACACCGCTTCCCAGGGTCCTGGTGGGACATCCATTGTCACTAGCCAGCTCTCCCAACCGATGGTGTAACCTAGGGCAGCATCCACTCTGGACCCGAGTGCCCTCGTCTGACAGTACCTGCTCCACAGAGCTGTCGGGGATTAAGGGAAACAACCCACATGGGACGCTGACGGTGAGGCCCTGTGCAGGCTGAGTCAGTACTCAACAGACACTTGCTACTGCCCTTCTCTCAACACGCAAACCAACAGCCGTCTGATTCCAGGCCTCTTCCCTGCCCCTCTGTGGGCACGGCTTCACCCGAGACTCTCGACGACATCTGGTTTAGGATGTACATCCTCCCTCATTCCCAACTGCATCTGAGTTTTCTAATACCTCACCTGCAGCATACACAGGTGGCACGATCTATGAGGAGGAGGGGTCAGCGCCTTCCAAGACAGCCACAGAGCCCCCCGCGCGCCCTGGGGCTGCTGTGTACAGCCGCAGGGGTTGTGCGCTGCGCAATTCCAGGGGGCACCACTCTCTCGGGCAGCGAGTCACGGGCATCCCAGAGCCTGGTTTCTGCCCCATCCAATCCAGCAGGAGAGTCCAGTGGAGTCTGAGTCACAGCTCCGCTGCCCCCCTACCCCCCGCCCTTCCTTTCATTCTGTCTGTTGGCAAACTTTAAAATAGACTAATTCACTCTCAGAAGAGGAACAGCTCTGACCCCAGACAGCTGGAGGAGGGAGGAGGGTGATTATCTGCTACTGAAACCTCGTTTAAATGGAGCCCAGGGGCCAATACCGATGGCCCACCGCGTTTATTTAAAAAACCCAACATGAAATTCTCAGGTGGTCTGACTCCCCTGAGAACGAGAGTGCCACACCATTTTCTCTTCTTTCTGGGTGTGGTGGGGGGTGGATTTCTGTTCCTGATGCGGAGGGGACCCCTCACTATGGTTTGTCCTCATTGTGGGGGCAGAAAATCATTTCCAACGCCCGATGGCAGAGTCGCCAGCAGACGTCAACTTACCAAAGAGGTGTTCATCCCAGAACGCTGATCACACTTCAGCTGTTTCGGGAATGGACAGGGTTTCCCTGCCCCCCTCTTCCCCAAAGAAACACTGTCATGAATAATAGTTTAGTAATTAGGTTCTCAGCCAGCCCACCAACTTGACCCACTCTACACCTTGAACCCTGTACTAGTGAACCCGACAGCCCATCTCAGTAGGGTCATGGATCTAGTGGCAGAGAGAAAAGGGCAGAAAGAGAAAAGGAAGGGCCTCCTGGATTTGAAAGGACACCATTCTTCATGTGTGTACAGACGCCAGGATTGGTCAATAAACAGTCCTTGCTCTATAAAGAAGCTCACAGGCCCATGGTATAAATGACAGGTAACTAGGAATGGGTGATGTGATGTGATAAGGTTCCAGAGGTTTGGGGAAGTTGAGGTGAGCCCGTCTGAGCTGGGATGGAGGAGGCCCCGGCAGGCTAAGCCAGTGCACTGGAGGGTCCAGAAGGTGGGGAAGAGAGAGTACTCCAGACGGGGAAGAGCATGTGCAGAGGCCTGGCAGCTGGAGGGGACAGAGCACGCCTGGGGGCCTCCGGGACTCCAAAGTGGCTCAATCATTGTGGACTTGGGGCAGAAGTCAGAGGACGAGGCTGGAGACAGAGGCAGTTAGAGACCTCAGCAACAAGGTCTCAAGCGTGGAAGGAAGGGGAAACGTCAGCCTGAGGCAAACAGGGAGCCACCAAAGGTTTATAAGACGGGGCATGGCCAAAAGGCAGCTGGGATGGAGGAGGTCCTGCCTCCAGGCGCAGATGGACGAATGGATCAACAAAATGCGGCATATACGCACAACGGAATATAACTGAACCTTAAAAAATGAAGTAAATCCTGTCACATCTCACAACATGGATGAACCCTGGAGACCTTATGTCAAACAAAATTAAGCCAGACACAAACAGATAAACGCTGTATGGTTCCACTTCTGTGAGGTATCTAATAAGTGGAACTCAGAGAAGGAAGTCAAATGGTAGTTACCAGGGGCTTGCAGATGGGGGGGGCAGGGAGTTGCTGGATGGGAACAGTTTCAGTTTTGCAAGAAGACAGTGTTCTGGAGATCTGTTGCACAACAATGTAAATAAACTTAGCAGGATGAACTGTACACTTGAACACGGTCCAGATGGTAATAAATAAAATAAATCAAAAGATGGGGATGAGTGGCAGGGGTCCCAGATGAAATGGCCAGTCCCCAGCTGCGGGTATTCCTTTTTTTCAGAAAGCACAGCGGTCATTCCAATGCACCGGAAGCTCTTTGCCAGAGGGAACCGTTTCTCACCGAACAGGCCTACGGCGGCACTGGCAGGTGGGAGAGGCGAGAATGAAGTTCCGCTGCAGGAACGGCCTGTTTCCATGCCTGCCTCCAACATCTGGAACCCACTCACCCCCGGGCTGTTGCTGATACACACACACCCCAGGTCTCTCGCCTGTGCTGAGCTAATAAATGGTCCTGCTTCTTACCTGAGCTACAGTAGGGAAGCCCAGTCTGTGGCCAGTGCCCCTGAAGAATAGAGTCGTTTAAAAGGCACGAGCATCACCATCAGACCTGGGTTCACACCCTGTCTCCCCTGGTCCCACGGGCCAGGCTGGTTGTGGGAGACACGACCAGTGAGACCAGCCCTGCAGCCCAAGTCCCTGGTCTCACTAGGGAGCTGGATTCATAAGCAAATGGAAGCCCTGCAGGGCACAGAGGTGGCAGAAGAGGGGGACATAAAAGGAAGAAGGGGGCGGAATGGATCCTGTGTGCCCACCACCCTGAAATCCTCTAACACATTCCCTTCCTGAGCCTGAAGTGATTTCTGCAGCTACAACGCTGATCCCAGACTGATAGTATCAGCGAGAGAACAGAGCCCGGCTTCACCCACCCGGTGAGCAACCGGCACTTAACTGTGGAAATCTTGATTGCTTTTTCATGTCCCATTTTGAGCTCCTTCGGAAAAACAGGGATTGATTAATAAGCAATCAGATTAAAGGAGCAGCAATGCGCACCTAAGGACCGACGTTTCATCTGCCCTCTGGCCCGCGACAAATCCAAATGTTTTTTCAATCAGGATTATGTAAGCAGGGAACCCACAGCTGGAAATGCTCTCATCCCAGAGAGCATGGCCGCTGTCTCCCTCCAGCACGCGGAGTGGGTCAGCCTCGAACTCCATGCCTAATGTTCTTCCCAGGGCCCACTCCCAGGACACTGGTGGCAAGACTACCTCCAGGGAGGCCGGGCATCTCTGTCATCCAGCCACGGCTTCCTCCTTGTTGTAAGAGGTGGTACCGTGGGCACCAGGCAGCCCAGAGGCATCAAAAAACCAGCCACCGCCTCCACAAGCCAGGGGGGCTCCATGCCTCTCTCTTCCGTTTCCAGAACAAGTACTCAGCAAGGGCAGCAGGGTCCCCATGAGCCCCATGCAGGTCAGGAGCAGAGTTCAGGCCCAAAGGCCATCAACTCCAGTGCCTTAATTTTCCAGACCAATCAATTATGAAAGACCTGAAATTCAATTCTCCTACTCCTTATGAATAAGAGAGCCAGGACAGCTGGGAAGGTCTTTGAAAAAATCATCTGGTACTTCAGAAGGGACCTCCCTAAATCAGAGGTTTTCTAAAGAGTTATTTTTTTCAGGGAGCAAAACCCTATTTTGATCTGAGATGTTTCCCCAAGAAAAGAGGTCCAGCTCTGGCCGGGGCAGGTGGGGAGTACAGGGGCTCTGCACAGCCTGTCCTGCATGCACTCCAGACCCCTGAGCACCACCCCAGAGCTCACCCACCTGACCATGGCACTCAGGATCAGAGCGCGTCCCCTAATTTTAGGGACATCAGAGATCCAAAGCAGTCAGTCGATGAAACTCCCCTCGGCATTTTACACTTACTTGGGGCAGCAACCTTGTCCTAGTCCTCGGCAGAGCATATACTTGGTTTCTAATACTTCTGACAGCTCTAGGCTGTGCATAATAATACTCCCATCCTGGATGAGGAAAATGAGGCCGTGAAACTGTAGTAATTCCAGGAGCTGGCCTGGCGCTGTAGCCCCCATCCCGCCCCAACTCTTTTTGGAAGGGAGGTTTTCTGGTGGGCTGGGCGTGTTTTCTCAGCCTCATAACGGACTCCTTCCAGAGTACTACCTCAACACTTTCTATAACAATATTCTCAAGCTGCCTGTGAACAGAGAGGGTGAGTAACCTGCCCTACGTCACACAGCTAACCTGCAAGGGAGCAGGGCTTTAGACTGGGCTTTGTGTCTTCAATGCCCACACACCTTCCCCCAGACCTCACTGCTTCTCTAACCTAAATCCTCAGGCTGCTGCCCAGGTGTCAGGGGATGTTGACGAGGCCTGGTCACCACCCTCCCTGTACCCCTTTTCCCACAAGCAAATGAGTGGACAGTGCCCAGAGCACAGTCCTCTGCTTCACAAGATTCCTGGGCTTCGTTCGTGCCCACAGGAGGCAGACGCTGCATCATTCCACATGATCTCAAGACAGGTTTCCAAAGATGATGTCAACAGGGCAGAGTCTGTGTGCCCATTTTTTTCATCTCTGATCCACCACTGACAAAACTAACTGCTTGGACAGCC
This sequence comes from Saccopteryx bilineata, assembly GCF_036850765.1. NCBI lineage: Eukaryota > Metazoa > Chordata > Mammalia > Chiroptera > Emballonuridae > Saccopteryx > Saccopteryx bilineata. The sequence continues at coordinate 13,010,413 of NC_089492.1, read as the reverse complement.
AGCGAGGCCGACGTGTTGACTCTGCCCCTAAAACCACACTCACTTTTTACGCATTGTGACCAGGGTGAAGGATGGCAACGAGGAGCAGGAGCCCTTGGGCACTGCTTCCATTCCAACAAGACACCAAGTACGGGGTGTCCTGCACATGCCCCCCCAAGAGGGCTCTGCAGTGGCCCTGACCCAGCAGCTGCTCATCACACCGGCGCCCTCTCGTCCACAGCACCGCCAGCATGGACGGGGCAAGAGGAGCCTTTCCCAGACAACGGGGGGTGGGGGGGGGGGGTGACACGACCTACAGGACAGGCATCAACTAATCCACTGAAATAGAAGTCTCAGGAACCAAGAAGAGGGAGCAGATTGCAACAGTTTCAGACTCAACAATGACTTTAGCACAAATCATTTGATGGTAACAGATTCCTTTCATTTGATGGCTGGAAAGTGTAACGAGGAAGTGCTTCACTCCAAATGATTTGGACAGATGTTTGCTGAGTTTGTTTACCCCAGATTTTCTTGTACACAGTGAACGGGAGATAATTAGCATTCACGGGAAGAGGGTTTCACCTGAATCTCCCTACAGCTGACATCTATTCAAGTTAACAGACAAAAAGGCAGAGCTGCGAGTGTTTGTCTAAACTGGCACCTGAGACTCTTCGTGGAAAGCCAAATTGACACCAGCTGCCCACACATGTGCTCCAGATGACGGGCGTCCCGGCAGCTCCCCAACGCTCTGTCCTCCCTTCCACTCGTCCCCGTACACGCTGTTCCCTCCCTCGGGACATTGCCCTTCCTGCTGGCTGCTGTGCACCCTGGTGACCCTGCCGGGGTGTCGCCCAGGCTGAGCAGCACTCCCAGAGCTCCGCCTCCAAGGAGCCTCCTCTCCGCTGAGCCAAACCCTGAGCCCCCGGCATGTCTGGGTGGTCACACCATACTGCCATTGTTTCCTTACTGTCTGTCTCTTCCCTCAGGCTAAAGCTTCCTGCAGGAGGGGCTCCTGTCTGCCTTCGCGCAGTGTCTGGCATGGCAGCCATCAAAAAAATCTGCTGAGGCATGGAAAGCTAAAAGGAGGAACGAGATGGCGAGGCGGTGGGCGTGGGGGCAGTGTCATTAACGCCAATGGGAACGCGTACGCAGTCCCGCAGAACAATTTATCTTTCCAAACCCGTGAATAAAAAAAGATTTCGAAATCTCTAGCTGGCTAAATAGACCAGGATCACAGAGAACTCAAGACTCATGCAACTGGAAGGGACCCTCGGTCACATGGCCCGACTTCCGCATAATGCAGGAAACATGTGTCCGCTCTGCGCCGAGTCAGACACACCACCGGCACTGCGTTATCCGGCCAGACGGCGCTCCCTCGAGAGCCAGGGGCTGCACGCCCGTCTTTCTGCCGGAGAAGAAGAGTGCACAGATCCCAGCAGGAGCTGTTCTTTCCACAGCTTCCACGTTCCATCATCGTCTCCAACACAGGCAAAGAAACTGGGGAGTTGGGGCTTCACACCCAAAGTTGGCATTTCTGTCCTTGGGGAAACGGAGTGTGGTAGCTTTTGCTCCTCTCTTCTAGACAAGGCCTTCGCAGGGGGCACTGGGCTGACTCTAACTCCCGAGGGTAGCTGGCAAAGTCTTGACAACACAACGGACCCCCAAAATATTTCATAATTGATCTTTTACCGACACAAACCCAATGTCTGCCGTATGCCTTTCCTGTGCAGGCCTCTGCTTCTTCCTTTGGAAACTCCCATCTGATGGAACAAGACGATGTGCTCTTTAGAACTCACCTAAAAAACCGGGTCAACCAATCTTATTACCAGAGTCACAAAGCAAGGGTTTGACCACGGTGGGAGGACAAGACTACAGGCTCAAGAATAGTGACCTCATGCTTATAGCAACAACACACTAAAGGAGGGGGGGAAATTGTGAGAATTTTTAAGCATCTTTTCTTCTTCCTGCATAAAAACTTAACAGGCAGAGCAATGGAATTTCATTGCCTTGCCTAGCTGTGATCATACAAATGAAATTCTATCTTGAGTGATCAGACGGAGAATACAGTTTCTCCTGTCGAGCATGGCTGTCTAGTTCAAAGCCCATCCTCGCCCACATTCCAGCCCTTCCCAGCATCCCTCTGGAGGATCAAGACAGGGAAGGTCAAAAAAATAAATAAATAAATAAGAGTATACCTCCTCCTAATCTGGAATCCCTTTACCCATAAAGGACACTTGTAACAAACTATATTCCTCCCAACGAACCCTCTCTTCCTACTCCCCACCCCTACCCACGGGAGGGAGAACAGTGTTGCCACTGTAACCACCAGGACTCTGACCTTTAAATGTTTAACCAAGGACCTATTTCTTAAGGGCCAGATAAATAGGCAGGTGATTAGTTTTCAACATGAGTCACAATATCCCCACGGTGAAATAATTCAATTAAATATTTAATGGCCTTCGGTGAGTTTGAAGCCCTGTTTATGACCAGGCCTCCAGAGCGCAGGCGTGGTCTCGGGACTGAAGGAGGAGGAAGAAGAGGAGTTTAGGGGAGGGTGGCCCTAAATCTGGAGCTGGAACTCCCTGCCCAGGGGGGCAGGAAGCCAGAGGCGTCCCAGCACTGTGCCATTGTCTTTCTGACCACACAGAGGCAGAGGGCTGACCTCTCCTAGACTATTCCTTATCACTTCTCCCAGAGAAGTCCTGGTTAACCCTTGGAGAGTCGCAAAGATCCTCCAGCGAGCGAGCAAGCGAGTGAGCGGGTCCTTGGCACTCAGTGCAGGTCTCGGGTTGGGGTTGGGTTTTGTTTCTCGGAGTGGGCGGGGCGTGCTACCGTGAGCCGGCTTTACCTCTCCGGTAAGCCCTTCCACAAGGAAACAAGGGAGGAGGCCTAACGCAAGGTCCAACTACAGACGATCCCATCCCCGGATAAGACCAAGAACAACGCAACCTACTCGCTGTTCCCAGTCCTTCCGGGAGCTGCAGTCGTGGGCATGAGAGGGGGCATGCCTGTGGTATCTGGTCGGAACTGTTCCATCTGAAGGATTCCAACAATAAAAGATTTCCCAAAACGACTCAATTTAGCTGTTTCAGGGTACGGTTACCCTACTGAAAACGGGTAACCGCCTCTTCCTTTGTTGTCCTCAGAACTTGCACAAACGTGGAGCGTTCTCGCAAAGACCACGGGGATGGAAGCACTTGCCTGTGTGCTCCACGTGTACCCATCTAACTTGTTGTATTTCCCAGGAAGGTATTGATCAATCACCTTTGTCAGCAATATCGAAAGGCTAAAATTATTGGAAAATGTAATCAGACTCAATTTTGTGAACACCGCATTTTCTTTTCACCAAACCTGAATAAACCTGGCGTCCAAAATAGTTCAGAGCCTTGACCCTCTCCCAAAGCAAGCCATCTGCACAGTGAACCTCTGTTGCGTTGACAAACTGGCCCCAGAGAGTGAAATGTATAAAATTAACCACCCAATTTAAGCATTTGGCCTAACAGAAAACAAACCCACAGAGTGCCTAACATGCAGAAGAAGCACTTTCTAAAATACGTAAGTGGCCACGCTACCCTTCCCTGGGAATGCAGGGAAACTGCTTCCTCTCTCCTGGTTGGTCCATCGGCACTATCAACCACGGCTTCCTCTGGCTGAACTGATGAACACTGGCTAAACTGGCTTAAACCAAAGGGGGGGGCACTGACTTGCAACCCCCATTTAAACACGCTAGTCAGTACTCAAGCACATATTTGAGAAGGCCTGTCACCGTGTGAAGGCCTGTACAGGACAAAAGAGATCAAATCAGGCCCTGCGCTCAAGGGCTAGGGCACGCGTGGGGGTGGAGGGCCCGTGTACCCGTGATTTACCAGGAGCTATGAAAGGGCTCCAGACTGCTCTGTGTACAGGGGGCGAGAGAGCGAGCACCACGTGTTTGAGTAGGGCAGGGCCGTTACTGGAGGAACGGGGAAGGGCACGGACCCGAGTGCAGAGAGGGGGAGACCCAGAGCAGTCTAGACTCGGGAGGTGGTGTGACAGACAAAGAGAAAAGGAAGGGCTGGGTACAGGAGAACATTAGGGAGCAGCACGTGTTCAGCTTGAGAGCCTGAGAGTGATGAACGAGCCAGGACTAAGACCCGCACATCAGTCTGACATCCGAGGTCCAGGTGACCTCAACCGGGCGCTCCCTGAACAAACATGGAAATCAAGAGGAGGCAGCTTGGTTTGGCCGAGTCTCAGGTGCCATCGGAAAGGCCAAATATCCCTGTACTGAGCCAGGGATGTTGATGGTGCTGAAATAAATGTCTGTTCGGATGAATGGAGACCAACCAGCAGACAGCTGGGAGGAGGAGACTGGAAACTGATCCAAAGAGGTGGGCTTGCCCAGAGTTGGGAAGTATGAGCATGGGAATGAATGAGGCCCACACACAAAGCTCCTTCCTACCCTCCACATTACAAATGGCAGATGTCTGGCAAATGCCTGGAAATTTCCTGATGCTCAGTTCATTGTATTTGTTTCATAGATAGATAGGTTCTATAAATGACATGCCTACATGTCCTCCAAGTGACAGAACTCAGCAGCACATGGTCCTCAATCTGTCAGAGCCCGGGTGTGTGGGGTTCAAATTTGAATATGCAAATCATCCTTAGCCAGGGAAATGGTTTTCTGGGCAGTGCTTTGAGTTTGGGAGCCACAAGGAAGAGTGAATGAGAAGGTACTGTGTCCAGGGCTGTCATCTCTGTTGGGCAGAATCAGATTCGTGTCCTGGCTCTGCCTCCCGCCAGTTACGTGACCCTGGAGGGGATTTCTCTGAGCCTCAGTGTACTCATCCTTAAAGTGAGCCTCTCTTCCGGCCTCAGAAGATTCTAGTTAAAAAACATATGAGATACATCACAAGACAAGACACTACAAACTGTAGAGTCCCCTCCCCCACTTCTTGGCAAGTAGCAGAATCCTTCTGATCTTTGCATGGAGCCCATCCTGACAATTCCAATTCCTGTTTACCGGCAGAGGTCCCATCCAGAGAAATGACTGTATGGTTGAGAACTTAAGGATGACAAAGCTGAAACTTCAGACAGCCCAGCACTTTCAGACACTGGCTTTCATGGCCCAGTTTAGCTGGAACAGACCATCTGCTGGCGAGGCAACTCTACTCCCGCCTAGAGGCAGCCAGGTCCTGGCCGGGGGAGAGAAGGCCGGTTAAGGCCCCCCACCCCCACCCCCACCCTGCACCACACACTCACACTCACACACACACACTCACACACAAACACTCACACACACACACAAACACTACAGCTTTGAGATCTTTGGGGAAGGGTTTCAATGCCCCAGCTGCAAATTCAGCTACACTTCCTTCTTTAAACACATCCCGTTCCTTTTATTTCTTGATGAACAGACCCCAGACACTGCCGATTGGAAAAGCTACATCCATTTTCATGAGCAAACCCGTCATGCATGGCAACGTGTCTGTCCAAGAAGCCCAGCTGGCAGGATTACACCCATGCAATGTCCCCACTCCCTCCGTGCACCTCCCCATTGGCTTCCAGGGTCAACTTCTACAGCCTGTGACTTAAGCCAACTTCTAGTCTGTGACTATAGCTAAAGCATAATACGCATCTACTGTGTGCAGAGCCAGATGACAGTAAGGGAGAGGCTGAGGTTCAAACCAAAGTATGGCCCCAGGGCCACGTGTAAGCAGGACGGTGATGATGATGATAATGACAATAAATGAAGAACCGGACAAAAGTAAGCGCACAGCGAACCTGAGGGCTACGGGAGAGGAGGCTGTGCTTGCGTGGGTCCTCCAGGGGCAGGGTGACCTCTCAGTGCAGAGCCATTCCCGGTTTCTGCAGCTCTTCTCTCGGGAACCTTATTATATACGCACAGTGCCGGGCTAGGCCAGCCCCACTGACAGCCTCCCAGGGGCCTTCCTGCCAGGCTGCTTCAGCTAAAAAACAACCCCGTGGTCAAGGCAGCCCCAGTCGGAAGGACCTTCAGAAGCAGTAAGTTCAGAAATGAGCAATCTCAGAGCAGGGTGAGGGGGGTCTAGAGAGAGTTCATTCCATTCGGCAGTTTGTTGGAAGGTGCTTCCCCTGCCCTTGGGAAGGAGGTGAGGAGATGCACTTGGGCATGGGATGTGGCTAGAAATGACCTCAGCTCGGCAGGGACAGATCAGAGGGCCCCTGCAAGTTCTGTCTGGGACACCTGGTTCTAAGTTTCTTCCCCGGGACGTGACCCCAGCATCTGCTCCAGGGGACAGGAGAGAAAGAAAGCAAGGGTCACATCTACATGGCAACTGTCACAGGGACTGATGTACACTGCCCTGTCACTAAGAAAGGTCTCCGGAGGCATCTGCGGGTCACAGCAGCTGACGAGCCCGCAGTCTGCTCCCAGCCCTGCCCGGCCGGCACCCACGGGTTGGAAGCGAGCCTGTCACAGGATGTTGCTTCACCCGGAGTCCTTCCAATTACCAGGAAGCAGCTGCACGATCCATGCCAATGTGTGCACGGAGAAAACCTTCCAGGGCCGCAAGAGGCAGCCGCCTGGTTCTCAGCAGAGACAGTGAGGCGGTGCTTCTCCCCTCCCGCACCCCGGCACCTCTGACCTGGTGTCTTCAGGGTGCCTTTGGGCTGTCTGGAGACCTGCAGCCACCTTACCTAGCTAAAACGGGTTCACTTGGTTAGTTGGCACTGGAAGGATGAGGGCTGACTACCAAGGAGAAGTTAGAGCCTCATCACTACGTGGGTTCACACCTACTGAGCACTAACTGCATGCATTAGACCAGGGGTCCCCAAACTATGGCCTGCGGGCTGCATGCGGCCCCCTGAGGCCATTTATCTGGCCCCCGCCACACTTCCGCAAGGGGCACCTCTTTCATTGGTGATCAGTGAGAGGATCATAGTTCCCATTGAAATACTGGTCAGTTTGTTGATTTAAATTTACTTGTTTTTTATTTTAAATATTGTATTTGTTCCTTTTTTTTTTTTTAACTTTTAAATAAGATATGTGCAGTGTGCATAAGGATTTGTTCATAGTTGTTTTTTTTTATAGTCTGGCCCTCCAACGGTCTGAGGGACAGTGAACTGGCCCCCTATGTAAAAAGTTTGGGGACCCCTGCATTAGACACTTGACCCTTTCCTTGTCCACAATCCCTCAAGGCAGGGACCTCACCTCTACAGAGGAGGGGACGGAGGCTCACGTGACATCACTTATCCAAAGTCACAAAACAAGAATGTGCTGGGGGCAGGATTCAAAGCAGGACTATCAAGACTCCAAATCCCCATTCTTAACTCCTGCACAACACAGAGCCACCGCCAAGGGGAAGAGCCGCCAGGGGACCAGGAAAACAGGGGAGGGGACCAGTAAACACTCCTGAAGGGGGAGGGCTGGGACCAGAGCTGAGCAGCTCCGTGTGGCCGCCAGGGACATCACGCAAGCAGAGACAGCTCAGGGAGGAGGGAAAACAGCCCTGGGTGCCAGCCTGAGGGGTCTAAACTTCCGTGGGCAACAGACGGGGAGCCAGGGAACAACGGGCAGAGAAGCGATGTGAGCTGTGCTCTGGAAAGAAAACCGTGACACTGCCATTTCCAAGGGACAGCCCTTTCCTACGGAGAGAACAGTAGCTAGGAGGAAAAGCCCAGAACGGCTTCCCAACTTGAGCAGAAGCTAAAGGTTTAGTGGGGGGTGGGGGGGTGCTTCCATCATCGTCTGCACGTCTGAACCTCAAGACATCCCCCTAGCTGCTCCTGGTCTTCCCGCTCTGAGAGCCCGTTCCCAGAACACAGCGCCAATTATCCCTTCCAATTACACCACCGCCACAGGACACAGAGCCCAGCAGGACACAGAGTCCCGCGGCACACGCCAGCAGCAGGAGGCTGCCCCAGCCCGGGCTGGCGTTTATGACCCTGATTGGCAGGAAGGCCCCGGCTCCTGCTCCCCACAGCTAACTCCCTCGGGGAACCTGGAACTGCAGGGGAGCCCAGCAGGACCCGCTGCCCTGGTCCCCCAGCCGCCCCGGGGCAGGGGCTCCGGAAAAGGCCAGGAAGACACAGGTGGCAGAACCGGAGGGGCCGTGGCCCACTCACCTTCAAGCCCACTGTCGGTACAACAAGGCTTTCGCGACACAAACGTCAATGGTACCTGATCCCAAAGGGGGTTCTCTTCCCACTGGTGAGAGCGCTGGACAGAAAATCCAAGTCACAGGCATTTTACTAACTTACTAATAGCTTCCACGGACTGGATGTCTATAATGGACAAACTGTTAGAAGCACTTTATATCATTTCATTTCATTTTCCTGGCAACCCTCTGAGTCGAGTCTTACGCTGCCCACCACCCACTGTGAAGACGGGGAGACCTCTGTGGGGACCACCTCCAGAGGTGCTTAAAGCTAGGAGTCAACCCCAAATGGTGTCTAGCTCCAAGGCTTGTACCTTAAGTGTCCTTAAACTGTGGCACACTCAGAAAGGAACACATGTAAGTTTTAGGTAATCCTAGACCATCTACAGGAAAATTTTATTCACCAAGATGGTGCCGGGGCCAGGAGGGGAATGAGCTAGTGTTGAGATCTCACATACTGAGCACTCACGAGCCAGCCCCAGGCCTGCGCTCTGTACACTCAGTGACTCATTTTAATTCTTCCAAAAACCCTGTCACCCCATTTTATAGAGGAGGAAACAGACTCAGGGAGATAGGCCTGGGGACTCAGGGCTAAGGGGACCTGACTCGGATACCCAAGATCGAAGCACTGAACTACACTCTGGCTGGACCTTGTGCAAGCTCCTCCCTAGAACAGGTCTCAAGTAGAAGCCACACTGGCCGATGGCTAAGACCTCCAACCTACGTGGCCTCCCGCCCTGGCGGAGGGGAAGCAGGACTGTCGCCACCCCAGCACAGAGCGAGACACAGCCCCCACCTCAGCCTGTCTGACAGGAAGCTCCTTTCTCCCAGACACACCCAGCACAGCCTCTCTTGCACCCTGAGAAAACGAGGGGTCTCCCTCAGCGAATTACCCAAGCTAGAACATCCCCTTTCTGAGCAGTCACGGTTTTTATCCTCATCATTTTAACTGTAATCTTTTAAAACACATTACACGTTACACACCTTAAACAGAGCCTGCCGCCCGGGGGGTGGGGTGGGGTGGAACTCACCCTTCAGAGAACTGGAGGGGTGAGGGGCAGGCGTGGGGAGGCCATGCTTTCTGCATCGCCCCGCGTGCCGAGTCCTGTCTCAGCCTTCCTGGAAATAACACATCTGCTCCAAGGAACACAGTTCCTCCTTGAACTGCTTAAAACTGCTAGACCAAGCACATTTAATCAGCATCCCAGGAAGTATGGCCCGGGGAGAGCTCACCACCCCCTCCCCCTGGGAGAGATCACCTTCAAAGGTGGGCTGTTTACTCCCGGGGCCCAAAGAGGCCATGGACCCGGAGGCCCCACTCTCACTCCACCCGAAGCTGCTGGACTACATGGAGAGTGACCGCTCCTCCTGGCAAGTCGCCCGTCCACAAAGCCATCAGCGGACAGGGGGCCCACATTACACAGATGGCTGTCACCCACACAGGGATGGATAAAGAGGACACGGGGTTTGAGCAGGAACAGAGGCAAAGGACTGGAAGATGAGGAGGAGGGAGGTCTGGGAGGAAAAGTTGAGAGGCCGCTGATATTTTTCATCATGTTGATTTACAAGGATTTCACACATAGGACCTCCGTTCCCACAGCAAGTCTACGGGAGGCGGGATAAATAATCATTGCGCTCCTGTCCTCGGTTTACAAACACTGGAAGTGACATTCAAAAGGAAGCCACATACCAGGTGGTGTAGAAGCTTGCAACACAGTGGGACCCACAAAGCAGCAGCAGGACCTGGGGCCCCTGCCCCAGGCCTCCCTCCTACAGCACAGCCCACATTTCAATAGGACCCCAGGCGAGTCATAGGCATTTTAAAGTTTGACAAGCACTAGTCTAGTGCATGGGTTTGGGAAGGGTCAGGAAAACCTGCCTCTTACTTGCTGTGTGACCGGGAGCAAGCTGTGAAGCCCAACGGGCCTGAACACTCCCATCTGTGAAGCGGTACTTTTTTACAGGTAGTTGTAAGAATAAAATTTAATGCACACCAAGCATTTAGCATATACTGTGTGTAACCTGGTACCAAGAAGAGAGAGTGACGAGTTGGCTCTGCTATCGTCAACATCTAAAGCTAGCACCCAAGTCACAGGTCCCGCCTCTCACTGCTTTCATCATTCTGGAGACCTTCGGCCCTGGCGTGTCGCAACGCTCGCCACCCACCGGTGTGTTCTCAAATACACGATTCAACAGAGCGTCATCACCGGGATACAGCTGCCAACCATGCTCTGAGCCGAACACACGCACGTACGAGCAAAGGACAATAACGACCAATGGGAGCGCTCACACGGTTCCCCAGCCAGCACCCCACACTTCGCCCTCGAGCCTAGGGCACCTCGCTCACTCTAGGTGTTGAGGTCAAAGGCACAGAAGCCAGAGACAGGGACAGGCCAGCTTTTCTGGACTCTGATTCCAGGCAGACTCCCTGAGCTGAAGGTCGCTGAGAACAGCACCAACCGAAGGTCACTACCTTGACCCAAGCATCTCCCCACTGATACAAAATGTACTTTGTGACCATAGCGAGCAAACAGAACGCACTGGTTTCACAACAGGTGAGCCCTTCCAGACCCTGAAGGGCAGGTACACACACAACGGGGAGGCAGGGTGTCCACACCAGGGGCCCAACATCTCTGTGAAGGTCAGGTCCTGCCCTGGCCAGCTGCCACTCTCCTTGTCACCACCCTGCTTGCCCTCTGGGCCTCACCATGCACCTGGCCTCGAGTCCTGGTCAACTCTTCCCTGTCCCTCACTCATCCCCAGGTTTGCCATCTGTCCTGAGATGTCCCTGGCCTCATACTGTTCACTCCATTCCCAAAGCCACCACTCAGGTTCCTGTCACGAAAGCCCTGGGGTCTGCCAGTCTCTGTCCCTCCACGGCTCAAACCATCAGGATCGCTTCCTTAGCCAACCTCGGAAGGCGTATCTGACCCCACTGTGCCCACTGGTGACTCCACTGCTTAGAGAATAAAATCCCCAGTCCTCCAAACACGGGGGTGGGGGGTGAGCAGTGCTGGTGCCCCCGTCACTGCCTACTCCCTCCTGGCCTTCCGCTGTAGCCACTGGGATAGCAGAGATCTGGAGACTGCTGGTGCTGGCAGCTGTCTGTCCAGTTTGGTCTGAACAGAAAGCAAGCAGAACAGAAGAAGACAGGAGCAGGACCCTCTCTCTGTGCAGCCTTCCATTAGCACACAGGTCACCACAGAGTTAGTGCAAATAAGGTGCATCTTGCTCCAGACTGGAAGTTTCTCCAACCAAATGGTTGCTGGTGTCTGAGAAGCCCAGGCTTTAATAGAACTCTTGTTGTTCAAACCTCTGGGGAACTCATAGGTAAGAACGGTATCCAGAAATTGGTGTGTAAGTAACTGAAGAAAAGCAGTTTCTACGACGACTTCGCAGCCCAACGCCCCTTCTGGTCACTGACGGTACTGAACAGCTTGGCCACCCACGTTGGAGCCGTCTCTTGGCTCCAACTCCTGTTTCTAAAAGGAAAATTTAAAGCCCACTCTCAGTGGGCAAAGACTTACCACAAGAAATGGTTTTTTTGCCTGACCAGGAGGTGGCGCAGTGGATAGAGTGTTGGACTGGGATGCGGAAGGACCCAGGTTCGAGACCCCGAGGTCGCCAGCTTGAGTGCAGACTCATCTGGTTTGAGCAAAGCTCACCAGCTTGGACCCAGGTTCGCTGGCTCAAGCAAGGGGTTACTCGGTCTGCTGAAGGCCCATGGTCAAGGCACATATGAGAAAGCAATCAATGAACAACTAAGGTGTTGCAACGCACGATGAAAAACTAATGATTGATGCTTCTCATCTCTCTCCATTCCTGTCTGTCTGTCCCTGTCTATCCCTCTCTCTGACTCACTCTCTGTCTCTGTAAAAAATAAAAAAATAAATAAATAAATAAAAATTAAAAAAAAAAAAAAGAAATGGTTTTTAAAATAATGTTTGTTGATTCTAATTCAACACTGGGTCAAGTTCTGGTGGGGGTTCTAGATGAGATTTCCCCCAAAAGATCTGAGCAGCAGCCACACCGGTTGAGCAAGTGAAATTAGCTTCCATAGGTCATTAATACAATTATCAGGTCTACCGGAAAGTTCTGTCTGTTTCTATCACAACAAGTTTTGACACGTAAGCACATGTTTATTTGGTGCATGTGTGCCTCTCTATTTTTATCACTTAATGTATACATACTGACGTAGCAAATTAACTAAAACAAAGTTGATTCACGTTAGTCTTATGTGTGAAGCGATAGCGTACCCATGGCTATTGATAAAGTTCATTTACGCCACTGTAACTTTTACGAATTTCAGCAAGGAAGAAATGCTACAGAAGCATGTCTGTCGCATTCACCATATTCCCCGGACTTAGCACCCTCCGACGATCACTTGTTTTTGTCCTTACAAAATTTTTTGAAGGGCAAAAAAATTCAAAAATGAAGAAGATATCAAACAAGCACTGGTTCCATTTTTCCCATCCAAAGATAAAACATTTTTCAAAAATGGGATGATACAAATTGCCCTCACGCTGGCAAGAAATCATTGATAATAATGGCAATTATATTATTTAATAAAGTTTACTGACAGTAAGAAAAATTTGTATTTTGTTTTATTCCCAAAACGGACAGAACTTTCCGGTAGGCCTTACACTTCTCTCCCACGTGAAGCTGGAATCCAGATCCAAGTGTACACATGAAGGTATAAACTAATCAGAATGGCAAAACGGCCATGACCTTCTCCAGTGAGAAGGGTAACGTACAGAAGTCCCTCCTTATCCGCCGTTCCACTTCCCGTGGTTTCTGTTGCCCCTGGTCAGCCACGGTCCAAGGATACTAAATGGCGAATTCTGGAAATACGCAATTCCTAAGTTTTAAATCATGCGCCGGGTCTGAACATTGTGATGAGGTCTCGGGCTGTCCAGCTCCCTCCTGCCTGGGACGTGAGTCACCCCCTTGTCCAGTGTGTCCCCTCTGAGTGAGCCCCGCCCACTAGTCCCTGAGGGTCACAACCACAGTGCTTGAGTTCAAGTCCACCTGACAGTGGCCGAACGCTATGTCATGGTGCTTACGCCGTTCACGTCACCTTGTCACGGAGGCACTGTATCATCTCACATCACACAAAGCGGTGAGTACGGTACGATGAGGTAGTTTGGGGGAGAGAGGGAGGCCACATTCACATCACTTTTATTATAGGTTATGGCTATAATTATTGTACTATTAGTTATTGTTGTTAATTTCTTCCTGTGCCTAATTTATATATTAAACTTTATCGGGTATGTACGTACAGAAGAAAACACAGTATGTTTAGGGTTAGGTACTAGCCACCATCTCAGGCACCCACTGGGGGGTGTCTTATATAATAAAAGGGGACAGCTGGACAGACCCTCTTTTAAATGAGATATTAAAATGCCCAATTCTCCATTTCTTTGTACTCTTTCCTCATCCTCCCAAACCACACTGTCTTACTGCTTACAAACAAAAAACCAGAACTTCATCTGCCACTAAGGACACACCCCTACCACCAAAGGCACCAGTGACACCTGGAAGACACAAGTCACCAGCCTGATTTGTGTGCTCAGCTGACTAGAGCAGCAAACCTGCCCATTTCTTTCACCTCAGTCCCTTTTCTCCCTGCTGCTGAAACCAGCCCACCAGCAGCTGTGCGGTGCATGGCCTTGGCAGTCAACCCCGGGTCAGCAGGAGCAGTCGGGGCCCACCCCAGACTGCTGAGTCAGAATCCGCACCTTACAGGATCCAAGTGGTTCCTACGTGCACCAGCGTTTGAGAAGCTCTGGTCTGTGTGTATTAACAGCAACAACAACAAAAACAGCAAATGATTTTAAAGAGCCCCGGTGAATTTTTCATTTTTACAAAATAACGAAACCTCAACTTTTTGTTTATACAAAACAAGGAAGCCTTCTCTGAGTGCACCCTCATCCACTGGACGGGTCACTGGACGTTCTCCAGGGGTCTTGTCAGCTAACACTTGACTGCCAAGCTTGGAGCTGGAACATAAAAGGTGCTCAACTCCTACTCATTTACCCTCCAAACATTACTTCCCTCCTCTCTCTTTCATCCTGTAAGTAAGGAAACCTCACTTTGGGGTTAAAAAAGAGGAAAAAAAACCCCAACAAAGAAATGGCATTTGGGAGAAAAGAGGAAACAGACAAACGCAGAGAACAAGTCACAGAGGGCAGACCGACGCTAGGTCCCCTTGGGAAATAAACTCTTAAGGTGAGTGGACACAGGCAGGGGTGGCCTGCCATGGGCTCCCTTTCGGAGAACTGGTCAACTACATTTAGTCCTAGGAACATGGCTGCGGTCCTTGATGTTTAAGCCGACTAGGGACTTCTTCGCTCCAAAGCCCAGCTATAAATTTATATGTAAAGAGAGAAATCTGTAATGCTTGACTCCCCCAGCCAAATGCCCCAACACCCCTATCTCCGTAAAATCCCCCATGCCTACCCCCCCCCCCCCCCATCCAGAGCCCTGAAAATCCTCATCACAGTCACGTATCTACTCTCATTAGCGACTTTCCGGTTATCTCCCATCTGTCACACTTAGCTGATTGGGGCTCAGGGATGGCGTCTTCATCCTCACACGCACCCCCAGCCCGCCCCAGCACCGCAGGAACCAGCAGACAGTAGGCGCTGCTGCATGGCTGTCCTGAGCAGCTAGTGTCTCTGACGCAACTGCCCTATTTCGAGGCGGAATTAACTTATTTTACAGCTCCCTGATTTCTACTTTATTAGAATGCTATCGTGCTTTCCATCTGGTTGTTAAATAAAATAATGAGTAAGGTTGCATAGTCTCAAGATTCTTTCTCATCTGGGCAAAAAAAAAACAAAACCCCAAACAAAACAAAACCGGAAAAGTGCCCTAAACCAAGTGCCCGAATGAGTCTCTGAGGGAGGTCACGCACACGCTCAGGCGACGGCACAGGGGTGAGACCATCTCCTTGCAAGACTCCTAGGACTGTGAGCACAAAGTCCAAGGCAGCCTTGGACACGGGTTCCGGGTTTAATCGCAGCTGCTGCCAGAATGCTTTGTTGTTCCTCCTTCATTAAACGTGTTTGGGGACTCCAAACACTAGGAAAATGTAACAAAGGTTATTAACTCGGGCAGCTCACATTCATCGAGTCTTCCAAAGGGCAGCTGACGGGACACGATCAATCTGACAGCTATGACAACTTAAGCCTTATTTGCCCGAGAGCCCCGCCCCATTCATCTGGCTGTGATCACCCAGCCTCATGCTCCTCGCCGAGGAAATGCCCCCGGCTGCCCGGCTGAGCCCCAGGTCCCGTAGGTCAAGGGTCTCCAAGCATTCCTGTACAGTGAACAGGACACACCAGTGCCACTGGAGAGGGTGCCCTGGAGAGGGGGCTGCTTCCCCTGGTGGCACGTGGCGCTCTTTGCCCTAACATGACCTTGCACAGTGACCTTCAGGCTTCTTTAGAGGAACCCACGGTCAGCATGTGCTAGAGACAGGCAGCCAACAGCAACTGCCTCCACCGAGGTCATCAATGTCTAGGCCTTCCAGGCTCACGTCATTTACAATTCAAAAGTATGAAACGCAGAGCCAAGATGGGACTCTCCTCCAGCGTCTGTGGAAAGGGCTAAAGGAGGAATGATTGTTTTCAATCTTCTGCTGTGTGCCCTGCCTGTATCTTATGTGGCCCCTCCACCCACCTAGCAAACCAACTGAGGAAAGTTTAGACACGGACCCGGAAAGGTCGGGAAGTCGTGGCCCTGCTAAAGTCACAGGAGTGAGCGCCAGGCTCCGGACGGTCCACTGCGCAGCAAGCGCCCTTGACTGTGCTTTTCTACAGCGCCGTCCTGCTCCCTCAAGGGGCTTCGGGTTAGGATGGCAAGATCTTTTACTGAACTGATGTGTTAATCCAATCCCTGCCAACGGTATATTCTGTGAAAGGGAAGAGGGAAATGGGGTGGTCACTAGAGAAGGAACAGAATCAAGCAAGGTTTCAGGTGCGGACACTAAAGAACACGCACGCTCACAGCCAATCCTGAGTGAGGGACGTACCGGGTGAGAGGCCTGAATAGGCTGGGCCGGGGGCTGCGCCCCGAGGGGCCTTCTCCCACAGGAAGGAAGAAGTGGAACACAAGGGCTCAGACGGGGATGGGCCGGTTGGGGCCTTGGTACCAGAAGACGAGCACGAACCACGTGCAGAAATGCAGCAGGCTGGGGGAGAGGGTGGGGGAGGGCGCTTGCACAGCCTTGGCCTTGGCCCAGCGGCAGGAGACCGGTGGTCATCTCCATTCAGATCCTGGCAGCGATGGAATGTCTGTGTCACATTTGGGCCTCAGAGTCTTCATGCAAAGCAATATTCTTCTGACGGGTCTTTTAAGTGAAGGGCGTCTTTTAAGTGCCCCAGAAAGTGAAAAGGCGGGTTTCACAGCTTACAGCTTAGACGTATGCACTCGCCCGTTTGTTGATGCCATCCAAACATTTACGGAGGCCAGTGTGACAGTTGCGGTGAGAACATAAAAACAAATCAGTCCTCAAAGCCCACTCTCATGGAAGACCCATACACAAGTTAGATCAATTAAGGAGATGAAACTGGTATGCGAGTTTACAGGAGGTGGACTAACCCCGGTCGGGCCCAGGGTATTGCCATCGCCCGAGAACTTTTTCCTACAGGGTCTCTTCCGTCTCATAAAATTCTGTGATTCCTCTATCTTTTTAGGACAGATGACACGGACTTCCTTTACGACATTACCCTTTAAGTCAGAGACGGTGGCCTTTGACAATACATCTAACAAAGACGTTCGTTGTGATTCTTTTACCTTATCAGAAACATCAGAGGAAATGTCAAAGTTCATGATACAGACGGTGGAAAGCTTGAACAATGCTTCCCAATTTTAAGGGCCTTTCTCTTCAAACAGTGGAGAAGATCCAGTCAACAGGCATAGCGCACAAGCGTCTGTGATCAGATCCACGACCCCAAGCCGGCCCCATGTTAGGATCTAGTCAGGCTGCTGCACGGGTCTTCAAAGGAAGGCCAAATGCTCCAAAAATAAGCTTGGAATGAGAACAGTGTCCTGTGGAACAGGAAGGAGGATCCCTGTCGGACATTCCATTTCAGAAGTTCCTTCCTGGGCAGAGCTCCGTGCCCTCTGGAACACTTGCAGGGGACTGCGGGGTCCGTGGGGGATAAGCAGACACCTGCTCCCCTCACATCCTCAGGGCGGTTCTGTCTCCTCCGAGTTCCGGGACAAGGGACAAGGCCACAGAGCGGATCACCGCCACTCAAGCATGAAGCTGAGCTATCCTTGAAATGCTTCCCTTTTAATAGCCGAAGAGTTTAAAAATGAACACCCATCACAGACATATGTGTCTCCTACCACTCCGGTCAGGACCCAGGAGG
Source organism: Saccopteryx bilineata (assembly GCF_036850765.1). NCBI lineage: Eukaryota > Metazoa > Chordata > Mammalia > Chiroptera > Emballonuridae > Saccopteryx > Saccopteryx bilineata. The sequence goes on along the minus strand of NC_089492.1, from coordinate 12,992,937 downwards.
GTGACAAGGATCCTGAGGCCACAAAAGAGTGGGTTGGCAGAGGAGGATGCTTTTCCTAATCACTAGTAATTACTATCGCGTTACAAGCAAACAAATGACAAAGATCTTTTGGAAACACAGAAATAGTCCCCTCCCATGAAGGAAAAGTCTTCTTTGCCTCTGGAAGGCCAGTCTGAATTCATCAAAAGGCTAAGCTGGCAAGTATTCACTATGCCTTGTAACAACAAGAAAAGGACTTCCAGTTCTCAAACGCACACACAGCGATGAGCTAGGTGAGGAAGGCGTTGGTGACCTGAGGTCCTGGGATATCTGCTGTAATGAAGACAGAAAATTCTCACAACCAGCGTGTGTAAACACTGCTATAAAAGCATGTCCATACTGTTTCATCAACACCTTCCCGACAGTAGTAACTGGCTTTGCAGATTTCTATACAGTGGGAAGACTGTTACTGTCTAAATGTTCATAAACTTGGGATCTGGGAAGCCTAACCTAGTAGTCTTGCTAACCTGCTTGCCTCACTAACTGGTAATCATAATAGTAAATAAAGCAGGCATTATAAAGACAGACCAATATGATGAGCTCATCGCACATGCAAGTGACATTTAATGAGCATCTATTATGTGAAAGGCACTTTCACATCTACTGTTTACTAGCTGGACTCTCCCCAGCTGTAGAAGCCATTCATCCCATTTTACAGATGAGGAAACAGAGTGGTTCCCCTTAGGTCTCCCAGCTGGGGGTGGGTCAAGCTGGGAAAGAACCCTGATCTCGTGACACCCCCCTCCCCAGCCGACTCACTGTTCTATCCCTCTTCCCTCTGTTTCTCACCAAGCAGCAGGAGGTGAGGCTGTGAGACGCCATCACTCTGGTTCAATAGGAAGACTACCTGTCTGGTGTGACGGCTGTTTGATTATTTCAAGAGGTCAGAGCAGGAGAGGACTCAGAAGTTATACATATACACATTCACTTGAACTTAACACATTCCTTCTACAATCTCGTGGTGAAGGGCCATTTCCTTTGGAGTGTGGATCTGCTGATTGGAGTTCTGTGGTCTTTCCAGCAAAAGCCACACCCCGTAATGTCCAAGTGCAGACTCCTTCAAGGGGCGTTTCAGTACTTGCCAAGAGAAGAATCCTTCTCAAGTTTAACCACCCCCTCCTTGTTTATTCTGATGCATCTCAACCACACCTACAACAGCAGGGATTTTTTTTTGTAATTTGTTTTTCAAGTCTTTCCAAAACACCTAATGTAGTTTTCAGAAAAACAACTGTTCTCTTCATAGTCAAATTTCATAAGCTGCAAAAAGAAGTTCTGGAGAAAAGATGCCCAACTGGTCAGTAAGCAGAGCACTCCTCTGGATGAGGCAGATGAGGTAGGGGACAGGCGAGAGAACAGTCACAGTCCCCTGCCCTGGACTGGAGGACAGACAGCCAGTCACTCTGGCCAGCAGGCCCACTGCCGGCCAGTGAAGACACATCTATCACAGACACCTCTAAGCACCGTGGGGAAAACACAGTGTTTCCATCAGAAAGCAGAGCAGTGTGAGAGCAGAAGAAAAGGTGAGACCCAACAAACACTGGCTCAAGTGTAACCACGACCTTGGCAAGTCCTGGGTCTCTATGAGCCTCACTTCCTGTAACGAATGGTTAAACCAGTGTTCCTTATGCAGCTGCTACAAAAATTCATTAAGAACATATAGATAGCACTCAATCACAGCTTTGGAACACAGAACTGCTCAATAAAAGAGTTACTTCTCTGCCTCATCTACCTTTCTCCCACAATGCCTGGCAACACACTTCAAAGTCGAAAGCTCTGAAGATGGATAAATGGATGGATGGATGGATGGATGGATGGATGGATGGATGGATGGATGGATGAATGGACGGATAAATGGACGGATGGATGGATAAATGGATGGATGGATGGATGGATAAATGGATGGATGGATAAATGGATGGATGGATAAATGAACAACTGGTCTGGTGGCAGAATTCTAAACACCCTTCAGTTTGGTAACTTGCTTGGCTCAACCAGCCCAAATAAGTGAATCAGAATGCTGAATCAGAGGTTTCCTTATCCAAAGATGAATGAATTCTGATTTTAGCAATGAGCACAGAGAGAACAGAGTCAGGATAAAAGGAAAAAAAGACAAGCAGAAGAGAATTAAGAAAGTACTGGTCCCAAATGTTAAACAAAAACTGACTCATGGGTGGATAAATCTATTTTCTTTCCTCTTCCACCCAGTTGTAGTTACTGAGAATAAGGATATAATAGCACAAGTGTGATGATTTTTTTTTTGTATTTTTCCGAAGCTGGAAACGAGGAGAGACAGTCAGACAGACTCCCGCATGTGCCCGACCGGGATCCACCCGGCACGCCCACCAGGGGCGAAGCTCTGCCCACCAGGGGGCGATGCTCTGCCCATCTGGGGTGTCGCTCTGCCGTGACCAGAGCCACTCTAGCGCCTGGGGCAGAGGCCACGGAGCCATCCCCAGCGCCCGGGCCATCTTTGCTCCAATGAAGCCTTGGCTGCAGGAGGGGAAGAGAGAGACAGAGAGGAAGGGGGGGGGGGTGGAGAAGCAAATGGGTGCTTCTCCTATGTGCCCTGTCCGGGAATCGAACCCGGGTCCCCCGCACGCCAGGCTGACGCTCTACCGCTGAGCCAACTGGCCAGGGCCAAGTGTGATTTTTTTTTAAGGTGCAGAGAAACGTATAGCCACCTAAATCCAGCAGAAAAGGTAAATTATTTACATTTAGTTTTCAATAAATAGCAAGCCTCAGAAAGTTAAACTGGAAATAGTTCCAGAAGGACAACCACATGGTTTGATTTCAAGTACTCAGCATTCCGTAAAATTCACAGTTAACTGGAAAGACGTTTAGACTCTGAAAGGAAGCAGGTGCAGCATACATGCCTTCAAAGGTGGAAGTGAAATGAGTGAAAACAGGCAGAGACAGAAAGCTCGAAGCTCAGCACATCTTCACAAACATTTTCTTAATGAATCAATGGCAGCAGATCAAGCTTTCACTTACTCGGTAGATTTTTTGTTTACAAAAGCTCTGCGTGCTAGGACGACACACCCACAATTATGAGAAGGGACACTGGACTCTGGGAAGAAAAACATCTCTATTTGAAAGCAGTGCCCAAAGTCGGCTCAGCCTTCTCAAACCGTTGAAGCTCATTCCCATCTTCCGGCCAACAATCCATCTTCAATGGCCCAACTAACAAGCCTTCAACCTGCTAGACCTCCAGGCAGACCCTCAGCTTGTACCCTAAGCATGAACTCACCCAGTTTGGAAAAATGAATCTCTTAAGACAGCCTCACTTTCCTTCTGCGTTCTTCCAAGATAATACGAAAACAGTCAATGGACTCTGTTTCTCTCAGCCTCAGTTTCCTCACCTATGAAATGGGGATATAGTGGAACCCATTTCGGTCAGCTGTAGTGAGAACTAAAGCTACATAACAGACTCAGTGGATCCTGCAGGGTAACTCCTGTCATTCTTCTGCTCTATGTAATTACCAGAAAGAAAAAAGGGGGCAGGGAGGAGCTCTGACCAGTAAACTGGCAGAGTGAAAAGAACACTGGTAACACCTCGTGTTAATGAGACAACACCCGCTTTATAACACACTGGATTAGAGCTAATAGCTATTTTCTAAATGGTTTAAAAGAAATCTGCACCATTACACATACCTTCTTTAAATAGAAGGGATTTATGTACATTTTCAAGAACTACTTCAAACTACACCTACATTTTCATAACATTTATGTTTTATGTATGTGTTATGTAATTTGTGTATGAATACATCTAGATTTGAAGTCTTTGGTGTGATAGTTCCTCTCTTTTTTTTTTTGTCTTTATTCGATACTACAGTTTCTATGTTTACCAGTTTTTATTCTCAGTAAATAAAGTAGGTTCTAATATACAAAAAAAAAGGTGTGCACATGGGGGGGGTTTGAATAATACCATTCCTTCTATCTCCATTATAATGTATTAGTTAATTTCACAAGTACTAAGAATAAACAATTTCTCACTTTTTCATAGGTTAGTTGGTCAGCTGTAAAAATAAGGCAATGCCATGAGTTTTCTGAAATATGACTAAATACACATATATTTGATAACAGAACACAGGATCAAGGCTTAAGGTCCATTGTTAATAAAGTTTTACTGAAATGCACCCAGGCCCATCCAGTCACCTATTTTCTACAGCTGCTTTCATTCTACAGCAGCAGGACTGAGCAGCTGCAGCAAAGACTCCGTGGCTCTCAAAGTCTCAAATATATACTCTGTGGTCTTTGTAGAAAAATGTTTGCCCTGAATGGTACAAAAGCATTTAAACTTCTAGGAGGTACGTGACATTATCAGCAGGAAGCAGCCCTTAACCTAAACAATGCTTGCATGTGCCACAATGGACAGAGGGGACAGGGGCCTGGAGCGGGGGTGGGGGGGTGGGGGGCTGTGCTTCTCATCAGCTTCCATGACAACAACATGACCTGGCACCTCGCCTCCCCCGGCTGTACGGTTAGGGCACCCATACCTAGCTCACAGGTATGGATCAGACATGGAGGCATGATGAAAACCAGGCTCTAGAACCAGGTCTGGGACTCCTCAAGGTGTCCCATTCATGCCAATGATCCACCCCCTACCCTTCCCCAACCACGGTTACCTGAGTAAGAACTGAGTACTAAATACGAATCCCTGAGCTACTCACCCTCGGTCATTAAGGTGCCTGTCACCCTGACCCTGAAAGGACCCTGGCACTATAACCCAACGAAGAGATGCAGTGCTCTGGCTTTGCTGAGTCACAGAAAGTTAAGGCTCAGGATTTTATGTTCTCGAGCCTGGGAAAAATACTGTGAATTGTTTCAGGAAAGAATCTTTCCAATCAAACGCAAGGCCACCTTCTGGATACAGAAAAGACCCAGAGCTCAGCCACCCAGAGGATGACTTCGAACACTGCGTGTTTAACCTTATCAACAGACAGACAGCAAGTGACCAAGCCCCGCCACGAGCCACCCAGAGCTCAGAGAGATTATATTTAAAGGGCTGAGAGATGGCTCCCGTGGCTTCAGGCTGGGGTGACTCCAGCCAGGGCACACGGCGACGACCAGGAGCCAGACCACCAGAATGTGGCGCAGGGCAGGCGCCGGACATGGCTAACCGTGACGAGGTCCTAGGCCGGGGGCAGCCACGTCTCCTCACTGCGCCCCCACTGCCACCCACTCTCCTCTGACATTTGCAATCCAAAGCCATGCAGGGCCTTCCATCAACCCAAGCTTCCCCTGAACGCCACACTTCCCTGCCTTAGGACAACTGGGCCTGAAAATCAAATCCTGTAAGGTGAGCAGAGGATGCGGGTGTCGGCTTTCCAGCTGGGGAAACTGAGGTCCAGAAAGGGGGTGTGGCCTGGGAGCAAGGTCACCACTTTCTCACTTACCCACCACTCCGTATGCACTGCCAGCCCCAGCGTGCGCTTGGTAGTGAATACAGGTGCTCAGTTAACAACTGTTTAGGGTTTCTATTCGAATTTCAACTCCTCTACCCCCTAGCCATTGACCTTGGGGATGTTCATTTACCTTCTCTGCCCGAGTTCATTCACCTGTGACAAGGAAATAACAGCACCCTACCTCACAGGGTTGTCATGAGGCCCGAGATAATACATGTCAAGTGCTCAGAACAGTGTTTGCACAAAGTGCCCATAAATGCCGGCTACTGCTCTTTGCTGAAGCGGATCTGCCTGACTTAAAGCGAAATCTTTGGACCACATTTTGCTTGCCATCTGCGCAGTCATTCCCCAAACATGCACACGGCATTTTTTTTTTAATTATAACCTAAGAAAGGACACCTCCTAGGATGTCAGTATGAAAGCACCAGGCAACAAGAGGCTTTTTTCAAAAGGATGTCTGGCTTAGCTGATAACATGCCACAAAGTAAGTGGATCGCACCAGTCCGTCACACGTGGGAGTCTGAAACGCGAAGTTGAATTTGACTTGCCCCCTCTCAAAGAGCATGTCTTTAACACACATTCAGGTGTTAGATATTATACATAACAGACATTACATTGAAGTGCTCCACCTGCCTCTGGCTACCAAACACGGTTCCCCTGGCCTTGCTGTGCCACAGAAGGCTACAGCTGGGAACATGTCACAGTCAAAGCATTTCTCCAGAGCTCGGCCTTCTAAACAAAGGCAGCTGACGGTGCCTGCATGCAGAAGGGCCCTTCCCCGAAACCACAGACCAGATAAAGAACAATGTGAAAGCTTTCACAAGAAAAGCAGTTATTTCAACTATTCTGGGACGTAAGGCTCCACTGGGTCAGTCCCAGCTGACACCCAGCAGAAAAACACCCTCGCTCAGGAAGAACTTGCTAAATCATCCTAGGGGGACTTGGTAACAGGAAATCGCAGGAGTGTGGGTCATCCTGATCCAAGATCAGGGGACACCGTGACTTCCAGTTTGCTGCTTTCACGCTTTCCTAATGGGAGGTGTCAGGCACGCCATCCATCCTGGAGGGAGAGCTGCTCTGTGGTCCCCCCCAGACCCCCACTTACTCTTAGTGGGGATGGGTGGGCCACTGCTCCTCTGTTAGAGATTCCCATTCTGTCCATTTCATGTTCCTGGAAGGATTTTCATGCTCCAACTTCAAAACTCAGTTCAAAAGTCACCTCCCCATTCCTGACCAGTACTCCTCACTTCATCCACCCCGAGGGTTCCCTTCTCTCCTCCTCCTCCAACCCTGTCCACTCAGAATTGTACATTCCTTAACAATTAGGCAGGACCCAGAGAACATCTCTTCCAATTCCCTGGCCAGAACAGGATTTTCTTCTATACAATACCAATGCCCATGAGAAATATAGTGTGGGCCACGTGAGTCATTTTTAAATTGCTAGTGGCCATATTAACATGAAAAGAAACAGCAGAAAATAATTGTAATAACATATTTTATTTAACCTGTCCTATCCACCATATTGTCAGGTCAATATACAATCAACAAACATTTTATTAACAAAACAGTTTAATTTTTTAATATGAAGCCTTTGAAATCCAACATGTATAAAATCCATTTCAACTCAGCTCAGCCCCGTTTTGAGTGGCTACATTTAGAACATTCATATACTGACCAGTGGCTATAGGATGGAAGAGGATGGTTCTATACCATTGTCTGTTCTATACCACTGTATGTTGGCATTCCTCCAGTATACGGAGTACCTTCCAACAATACACTGGAAAATCCAGCTCCTTCCTACACAGACAGCCCAGTGGTATATCTGCTGGCAAAGCCTACCACGGCTGAGAAATACAGAGTGTATGCAGAAGATGAAGGATTTCCCTATTAGGTGACTAAAAAAAGAAGGTACTTCAGAGTTCATGATCCAGCTTAGACGAAAAGACTGAGACCCAGAAAATGTATGCAAATCATCTGAAGTCACACAGGTAAGTCGCAGTAGCAGAGAGAGAGGCCTCAAATCTAGATGTCCAGTCAATGGCTCGTCAAATACTAAGTAACACACACATACCCTTATATCTATTTGGTCACCACCATCTGTAGTCAATGCGCAATTTAAGATCAAAACTATTTTAGAGCTCTGGCCAGTTTGCTCAGTGGTAGAGCATTGGCCCAGCGTGTGGAAGTCCCGGGTTCAATTCCTGGTCAGGGCACGTAGAAGTGCTCATCTGCTTCTCCACCCCTCCCCCTCTCCTTCCTCTCTATATCTCTCTTCCCCTCCCACAGCCAAGGCTCCACTGGAGCAAAGTTGGCCCGGGCGCTGAGGATGGCTCCATGGCCTCTGCCTCAGGCACTAGAATGGCTCTGCTTACAATGGAGCAATGCCCCAGATGGACAGAGCATTGCCCCCTGGTGGGCATGCTGGGTGGATCCCGGTTGGGCGTATGTGGGAGTCCATCTGACTGCCTCCCCACTCTGACTTCAGAAAAATACAAAAAAAAAAAAAAAAAACTATTTTAGAAAGCAGCACAATTCTGCTTCCTCCCAATAGTTCCAATTCTGAGATCTAGAAAATTCAACAGAGTCTCCCCAATTCAGTCCAACCCTGGGTCTTCAGCATACAGTACACCATGTTTCTCAGCCCACAGTAGCCTATGCCCACTGCTGCGTAACATGTTGTCTTTGGAGAAAAGAGTGGTGTATTGCTGGAAGGCGCTCACTCCGTGCACTGGAGGAGGCCACCAGACAGCGGTATGGAACCACCCTATTCCATCCTGTAGCCACTGGCCTTGTAGGGCTGTTCAAAATGTAGCCACTCCAAACGGGCTGAACTGAACTGAAATGCATGCATGTTCCAGTGGGAGAGACAGTTGATTCTCTTACTTAGCTGGGATGTAAGGGACAGCACAAGGAAACAAAGAGGAGACAACCACAGGGCACACCAAAGCATGCCGCCCCGCTGGAAGTGAAGTACAAAAGAGGCAGCCGCTCCGCTGGAAGTGAAGTACAAAAGAGGCAGCCGCCCCACTGGAAGTGAAGTACAAAAGAGGCAGCCGCCCCACTGGAAGTGAAGTACAAAAGAGGCAGCCGCCCCACTGGAAGTGAAGTACAAAAGAGGCAGCCGCCCCACTGGAAGTGAAGTACAAAAGAGGCAGCCGCCCCACTGGAAGTGAAGTACAAAAGAGGCAGCCGCCCCACTGGAAGTGAAGTACAAAAGAGGCAGCCGCCCCACTGGGAGTGAAGTACAAAAGAGGCAGCCGCCCCACTGGGAGTGAAGTACAAAAGAGGCAGCCGCCCCACTGGAAGTGAAGTACAAAAGAGGCAGCCGCCCCACTGGGAGTGAAGTATAAAAGAGGCAGCCGCCCCACTGGGAGTGAAGTACAAAAGAGGCAGCCGCCCCACTGGAAGTGAAGTATAAAAGAGGCAGCCGCTCTCCAGTCTGAAGGCCTTCCGGACACACCCGCCCCGCCCCCCACCTCCGGTGAACACACTGTAACACGCCGAGCCTTTGTACCTTTCACAGATGGACAGTCACCCATAATAACTGCCATCGAAAGTGCTTCTAGGCCTGACTTGTGGTGGCGCAGTGGATCAAGCTTCGACCTGGAATGCTGAGGTCGCCGGTTCAAATCCCTGGGCTTGCCCGGTCAAGGCACATATGGGAGTTGATGCTTCCTGCTCCTCCCCCACCTCTCTCTCTCTCTCTCTCTCTCTCTCTCTCTGTCTCCTTTAAAATGAATAAGTAAATAAAAATAATTAAAAAAAAAAAAAGAAAGTGCTTCTAACTATTGACTGCAGTGAATACTCTGCACCTCACCTTGATCCCATGTTCTGAGTTACCTGTCTTTCCGGGGTAACTTTCAAAAGGATTTGATTGATTCAGACCCAAAACATATTCAGTTCTGTGCCCAGACACATGGAGCTGGAGGGCCTGGGCGGGACACAGGCGCTGGGCGGATGGTAGAGGCGCTGGGGTAAGAATTCAGAAAGCCTAGGTCAATTCCTGTGCCAACCAGAGGGTGGCCAGCACTCTCTGTGGGATGACAGCTGGCCAGAACAGTACAGAAAGCCATCAGCTCACAGTCAGGCCAAGTAGAGGGTGGCGTGGTCTACCACCTTGAAACAAAATGGCTGGCTAGTAACGTTCCAGATGCTAGGTCTCTGGTCAGATTTTATTCATTACAACCAGTTGGTAGAACATCAGAGAAAAGGATACCTAGGCTTTCTTTAAAAAAAAGAAATAACAGAAAACCAAACACTTACTTTGTATAAGAACACCCCTACGAGGAGATGCTAACCATGAGGACTTTCTCTGAAGATGCTGGGAGGTCTACAGTCAACAGGACCACGAGCAGCGACTCGCACTTACAGAACGGTGAACACTTAGAAAACTCTGAACTCTCGGGTCCCCCCAGCGCCCATCAGGCAGTGGCTGGACGACTTGGAGGCGGGAAACTGCGTCTCTCCTCACAGACCCTCAGGCAGCGCAGCACCGCCTGGGGTTATTCACATTCTGGGGCTCCCACTGCGGGCGGATGCTTCTGGAAGGAAATATCTTACTGCTCACCCCACACGAGGGTACGAGGCGGATCGTCCGCACTGACCTGGCAGCTAAGAGAGGAGTCTCAGCTCCGCAGGAAGGAAGGACAGGCCTGAAGCAGTCCCGAGGACCGCTGCCTATGAAACCCTGAGGATGACGGCCTCTGTCAAATGAATTATTAACCTGTGCGTAAAGGTCTGACCCTCTTTCCCCATCCGGTTTTCATGTAGTAAAGAAACGCATCGTTAGCGAAGTCTAAAACCCGCAGTTTTGAGAAGCGTGGCAAGCGGCCGATCCGTGCACTCTGCCCGACCCGCCAAGTCCTCACGGGGACGGTACGAGCGTCTGTACACGGGAGGGTCATGAACGGGTCACGTGGCAGGAACGTTCTTCACCCCTCCCCACCGAGCAGAAGAAATGAGAATCCAAAATTCTGGAGAATTTTAAGAAACACAAGCATTTCATAAAGTATAAATGCTCAAAGGTTCACGTTAAACCACACAAAGTGTATTCCTTTATGCCAATTACACCGAAAGTCAACAAACTGTACCCTAACCCAGCTCAGTCACTACTGGACAGGTGACCGTCACCCACTGGGCACCTTTCTAGTTCTCGGTTGCCTTGCTAGTAATAAAGGGAGGGCAAAATTCATCCGACTGCTCTGTGGTGAGTGATGCATCTAGCAGCAAACGTGCTAACAGCCCTTTACCGTTGACTTACACTTCCCATCAACCCTGGGGAGCGCCTTCTGCCTCTTTTAGACGAGAACAGCAGTTCTCAACCTGTGGGTTGCGACCCAGGCGGAGTCGCCTAAAGCCATCGGAAAATACATAATGCATATCAGGCATTTACATTCCGAATCATAACTGTAGCAAAATTACAGTTATGAAGTAGCCACCAAAATTATTTTTTGGTTTGGGGTCACCGCAACATGAGGAACTGTATTGCGGGGTCACGGCATTAGAAAGGTTGAGAACCACTGGACTAGAACAACCTGAGGCTCAAAGAACTTTAAAAACTTGCTCAAGGCCACAAAGTTAGAAAGTGATCCGACAGGGTATTGGGCTCAAGTTTTCTGATGCTAACACTTCTAACAGTCTAACAATTAAGCCTTAACGATGGATGAGGCACACCGTCTTAAGACTCAATCACAAAACCGTGGCCCAAGGGAAGCGCTCCTGCATCCTCCCTTTCTGCCTGGCGGCCCCCAAACAGCAGCACAGAATGGGGACTAGGAAGCGATGAGACTAGGAGAGAGGTGTGAGAACTGCAGCCGCTCCGAGGCTGTCACTGCTGACAGAGCTCAGCCTAGGATTGGGGACCTGCGGGGAGGGCCTGTGCAGCCCCGCCCGGAATACAAACCGAGTCCACTGACCCCCTCTTCTAGGGGAGAGGTCGTTCCTAAAGTCACTGCATGGGACTCTGAAAGGCAGTGTGAGACGCCAACTCTGTTGCAACAGCCCACTGGGCCAAGAGAGTGGCATTTCTGGGCGTCCTGGGCTTCGGATGTCCCCTGGCACGCAGGTCCACGGGGTTCCCAAGAGTACAGTCGGGTATCTCTGTCCTCACGTCAGCAAACATGGGAGAGCAAGCAGAGTCCCTTCCACAAATACTCATACCATGTGCTGCAGCCCAGATGTGCTTTGCAAAAGTCAAAGATGAAGAATCAAGTTTTCTGCCTTCCTGGAACTTACCACGGGATTGCATGGGAGGGAGAGACTCCTACAATCACCCATCATACATTTAGAGAGTAACATGTGCTATGACAGCGATACAAATAAAGCCAAATGGGAACCATACACCCAAGGACAGACTACTGACTGGGGAAGGCGGGCGGGATAGGAGGACCCTGGAGAAGGGTTAGCATCTCCACTGGTTTTTGAAGCATGAGAAAGAAGTCAGAAGGAACACATTCAAATGTATGTAGCCATTCTGGGGGAATGTAGCCAGTTCTTGCTCAAGCAATGGCATTTACAAGAACTTACCACTAGTTAAGTACCTGATGAACCTACAATTGAGGATGACCAGAGATAAAATAGATAACCTGCCCTGAAAATTACCTTTCTGCCCTGTTCAGGACAGTACCGACATTAGGGCAACCTTAAGTAACAAACAGCCAAACGCTACAATCACCACACTGATGTAAGAGTTCGGATTCTGTGTCCCTGACAGCAATAGTTTATTACGTTTCCCTCATGACTCTTGATCCATTTCAGTGACTCACATCTCAAGAACGGTCATACACACGGTGTGCCTTTATCTGATCGTATCAGAAAACTTTCCCTTTAAATAAATCAAAACACTTGGATCACAACACATGGGTCACCACTCTAGCTTATTCTAGAAAAGCTTCCGAAAAACCACAAGGGGCTGCTTAGCTCATTTCTCAGGAGATTAAAGGCTGAGAATTATGATTTGACTCCAGCAGCCAGGAGCCAAGACACTTAAACCATATTGTTCTCATTGGTCAAATTATAAAGTCCATAGAAATTCTCGGGGCAAGAAGACAAGGTACAATTGGCATGGCATCAAAGGAGACCATGTAAAAGTACCGAGTCACCTTCTGGGTCATCTCCCGAAGCACACTGATGGGACAACACCTGGTCCACTCCACGCCCACCTGGGGGCCCTCTCCACCCTCTATGCAGACACCTCTCCCAGCCCCTGGATCACATTTTCCCTGGGACTGCCCAGGGACATGTCCGTCTACACCACGTCCCTGAAGGAAAGAACTGTGACTCACACATCTCCAAACCAGTCGCATCCAGCAACAGCACCTGGTACATGGCTGGCTGTGTAAGCGGAAGGTGGATGGATGGGTGAGTGGAGAACCCACAATCCCGAGGAATGAATGAAATATACAGAAGAAACCGAATGTACTAGCCTGCCATGAAGACATGAAAGAAAGGATGGATAGTTGAATGAGAAACAAATAAATCCACTTCCGGCAGTGAGAGCTACCTACAACGTAGGATTCAATGGGAGTCCATATAAAGAAAACTAAATGGAAATAAGTACATGGACATACCACCGTAAGGAGGTCCTCCCTCCTGACTCGACTCTTCCTGTTAAAACAGACCTTGGGATCCATTTCCCATGGGGCTCGAATAACAAAAGCCACAGAATACTGAGAAACAGTCTCTATTTTCACATACTCAAAAGTACCACTTCCCAACTCCCCAAAAATGTGGTGGGTGGGGTGGTCATTCTAACCAGGTAGATCTCAAAACCTCACAACTGTTCCCAGTGGCATCCTTGGACTTCAAGACAGTCCACGTGTGAACATTTCAGAAGAGAACTTGGAAAAGCCCTGCCCTGGCTCAGGGCTTGGCTGTGGGTGGAAAGGCACATGCCAACCTGGAGTCAGGTTTCAAAGCACAAACCATCATCTGCAGCTGAGTGATTTGGATGGATTAAGCCGCAGAAACACGAGCCCCAGAACAGAGCAGCATTTCAACCAAAAGAGAGTCAACAGGGGAGGGAGGGGGCAAGGACCTGATGACATAAGTTTATAATTAGAAGGTATATTTTGGTTTTTAGAAAGAAGTGCACACACACACACACACACACACACGCATCCTCAGACTGGAGTGGGAGACAAGATCAAGGCAATAAACCAGCAAAGCTTCCCTCACAACAGCACAGCCCGCTACCCCCAAAGAAAAAGAACTCCCTGGACTATAGCTGAACCCCCTCCCACTTCCTGGGCTGAGCTGCCTCCCACTGTCCACTACACACAAAGCTCCGGCTTAGAGAGGCAAGCCAAGCAGTCACCACCGCTCTGCGAAGGACGCACTGAGCGCCTGAGACCCAGAGGGTTCTGACTCTCTGAGGGTGGTCCGCTTTGGGCCAGTTCGCTGCGGGAAGTCCCCGAGCGCTTCCATGTGGACCTTCCTCCTGGGTTCTCCCCACAGTAGAGTTCTGGTTCTGCCCCAGTTAAGGAGCTTGTTTCAGAGTTCGTCCCACCAGGGCAAAAGGATGTCTTAAGAGTGGTTGAAGTCACGGGCAGGCACACAATTAACATGGATCACACTCTACCCTCTGAATGTAGTCACGCCCGGACTCGGAGGCCGTTCTCAATCTACAGAGACGAAGGCAGACAGGGAGAAAACAAGGAGTGGAGAGAAAAAGCCCGGACTCAGCTCCCAGGCTAGATGCCAGAGGGCGGGAGGAGCTTGGTCCTCACAACCTTCATCCTCAGAGGAAACAGTTTCAGCAAGAAAACCTCACCAACGTGTCTATGTTTTAAAAATTAAAGTCAATCAGCTTTTTCCAAAATGAAAGGGTAGTACCGAGAAGTAAAAAGCCTAGGAAAACATCACCCGCCAAACCCACTACCCAGAAACAACTTCAAAATTACAGATGTCAGTTTACTTCCTGTCTGTAAACAGATGGCTGTTTTGCAAAGAGCCCGGGCGTGCACAAGCTGATTATCACGGTATCTAGACAAAGAACAAGCCCTGTGATCCCCAGATCCGCAGTCTTACCAAAGCATTCTTGCTCAGAACCGGAAGCTACAACGGTCGCAAGGCTAATTCAGAAGGCACCTGGCAGCTGAGAATACACACGTGACCATCAAGCGTGAAAACTGGGCCAGTCAAATGGTCAGGTAGTGGGCTCCCTGTACTACCACAGAGAACACAAACCACAGCCTTCCCAGCCCGGGTCTGGGGTACGAGGCTTCCTTCCTGGACCAGTGGGCAGTGAATATTTCTGAACGAATGATAAGTGCTGTATGCCAGGGACAGCAGAAGACTGGAAGCAACGCAGGACTCCGTCACTGTCACCAGGAAGCTCTCCCATCTAAGGCAGTGGTTGCCCGGTCCAGGGCACGCATCACAATGACCTGGAGCCTTCTGAAAATACTCAGAAGCCAGCCTCTGCCCCAGCCCTCCTGAACCACCTCTGAGTACCGGGTTGGGCACACATACTTTTCAAACTGCTACCCAAGTGATCCTGACACAGAGTGAGAACATCTTCTCTGGAGAGGACAACGCATTGTTATATTTACAAATACTGGGTGAGGGAGGTAAGCGGGTGGACAGGAGCGAAGCAGGCAATTTTTTTTTTTTTATTAATCTGTAAGTATTAATACTTCCCTCTCCACCTTCAGCTTTCAAGACTATGCAGGGAGACAAAGTAGGTAGAGATTAAGGGCCACTCCCTAAGGGTCCAGGTGACGGAGAGGCACAGCCCTGAGCCATTTCGATCCAAGGGGCAGCTGCTCCCCTTTAGCCGGATGACAGCCTGCGGATGGCAGGCCCACACTGACACTCCCCCTCAGGGCCCGTGGCAGGAGCCACTTGGATGGCCTCCAGCACGGAAACAGGTGGCCTCTGCTGGCCTGCAAACATGTCTCTTCAGACAAGAAGCACCTGCAGCACGGCCAGAAACCCCCTTCTGGGAATAAGCACATGACCGTGAGTTTTTCCTTAGGCCTCTTGGTGAAATGTCTTTCTGTGAACAACACTCATGTCTATTGAGAAAGTCCTAGCCTCAGGTGCCCCTTTTGCTCAAGGAGGCTTCCCACAAACGCCTCCCGGCAAAGAGGGACAAGTAATGCCAAGGACACTTGTCCTTTGGAGGGAAGGGAAACACCCAGCACCTGATGCTTGCTGAACTGCCCATGGTCCCCTCCTCCCAGATGCCTCGGACAGCAGGGCAGGGGACTCGGAAGGCCAGTAGGAAACCCAGGCTCACATAAACACAATGAGCCCTAAATTACCCACCTGCCCCCATCAAAGTCAAGAGGAAGACTGCCCCCCCTCTGCCCCACACTCCTTAATGCAGCGAATTAAGAATGTGAATTCTTTCCCAGTCTAGGGTCCTCGGCCTGTGTGACCCATTCTTCATTTCCTGTGAAGGCTGTCTACCTCTTCCCCCTCCCGCAGAGACCCTCAGAATATCACCTGGTTCTATTTTGCCTTCGTCCATTCCAGCCCCCTTTAGTCAACGGCCTACCCTGTGCAGAGTATAGCAGATACAAAGATAAACGGGACGCCCTCAAGTAGGGCAAAGACACACTCAACAGATAATGGACAGAAAACAAGAAGAAAGAGAGAAGCAAAGGCATGCCGGAACCCAGAGGACGAGCAAGGCCTTCCCAGGCACCGAGGGTGTGTGTCTGCAGAGAAGAGACTGTGAGCCCAGCACAGAGGTCACCCTGGGCCTGGGTCAGTGGGAAGAAACCACAGATGCCTGGGTGTGACAAGCAGGTAAAGTGCAGGTGAGGAACTGATAGACAGAGGCCGGCACCCACAGGGCCAGCCCCTCCCAAGTCCTCAGGGTGCCACCCACCGTTTTGTTAGGCTTTTCCCAGCGGTGGTTTCATGACTTAGAACCACAGGCCTGATTTCAACCTGTCATCATGGGGCAACCAAGTCAACGGCCCTAATTAACATGGCCTGAGACACAGGCGTGGCCCTCTCCTTCCAGCAGGGCCCTGGTCCCCTCCTTCCAGCAAGGCCCATCTCCAGATAAAGACTCCCCCACCACAAGCGCCCAGGGCCGGGTTCTCCAAGCAGCTTCCCCCGGCCTTTAATTTGGTAGCACCCCGGCGTTCCAGTCTGAGCCCAGCCATTTATAGTTACAAAACGGCTCTGTAATGGTCAGGAGCGTGGAGATCAGAGTTTGGCGGCAGGCGAGATTAGAGACCACGCTCTAAAATTGAACCCTGTGTTTCCCCGGGGGTTTGGAAGAGGCGGAATACCAGCGGGTTGTGTCATCCCTAAAAGCGCAAACACTCACAAACCGTAGTAACATGGAATTACAGGCCAGGGGTCTCTCCTGTCAGGACTGCTGGCCAGTCTGAAATCTACAAAATCTGCAGGGAGAGCACTTTCCTGTTGGCTTGTGCTTACATCAATTCATTAGTCATTTCATCCTCCGGGCCTGTTTCTTTCTCTGTGTAAACATCGTCTCAGAGGCCACCACCATCATTAATGTGTACTTGAGTCATTATTGGTGTCCAGCACTGTCACAGTGACCCTGTGAAGCTGCGACCGTATTCCATTGATCTGAGAACCAACCCTAAACTCAATTCTATGGCCAATCTTTTTCTCCCCACATTTTAACATGTCTGAAAGCATGTCATAGTTTCACTAGGATTTTTTTTTCTTAATGGTATAAAAAATTAAAGTTGCCCTGCCCTGCCTGTTCAGTTAGAGTGTTAGCCCAATAAGCCAAGGTTGCAGGTTCGACTCCCAATCAGGGCACATACAAGAATCAACCAATCAATGCATAAATAAGTGGAACAACAAACCAGTGTTTCTCTTTCTCCTTCTCTCTCTTTCTCCCTCTCTCTCTAAAAGACAATAAACAAAGAAGTAAAAATTAGAGTTGCAGCTTAAGTGACAGTATCTTGGGTCTGAGGAAATAATCTAATTTTATTTTACTGATAGGGACATTAAGCACAGAGAGAGTGGATAGCTTGTCCTAATGCAAATGTGTGTACCAGGTAATCTCCTGGGTGCTTTTGAACATCACTTAAAATATGTGAATATATCCGAGAAGCAGTGCTGCCTTCCAACACTGAAAACCAAAATTAGTTCTACAGCGCCTAAGACAATTCTCTCGGGGACTCTTCAAAGACTCTTTTGCTCAATTCAGCAATCTATTCAGTGGCTAATTTGACTTTCCCTCTCAATTTATTCAATGAACATCGCCTTCCTTCTCCTTCCTACAGCTACAGACCTCAGTTCATTAAATTCCACCCAAAGTTTATTCACCCACTCAAGCTCACCTATGGGCTTTTGTTTCTTTTGTTTCCATCCCCATTCTGCTCCCTCTTCCAGGAAGCCGTCAGTGATTTCCTCCTGGCTACTTTTTCTCCTCTCCTTTCCTCTAGTGGTAGGGTCCTGGCCTGGCCAACATGAGCTTTGAAAGCCTAGCCATTAAAAAACCCAGCCCCTGGAGACAGAGGACAGAGCTGAAGTCCCACTCTTGCCACTGATGGGCTTCGTGATTTGGGCCTCCGTTACTGAGCCTAGCTGTGCTTCAGTTAGTTCACCTGCAAAATATTAGCACCTTCCTCCCAGAGCTGTTGTGAGAATTCAGCGGTAGCGTGTATGATTAATTGCTCATTAGCACCTAGCACACAGGAAATGTTCAAAAACACTACCTAGCAATACAGCTCCCCCTGCGTGATAACAGCCTCTTGATCTGTACACATTCTCTACTAAACTAATCTCCCCAAGAAGACACTGGGCCCTATTCCTTAACATATTCCTAGGCCCAGCCCCGTGGCTGGCTCACAAGAGCTCGAAAATATACGTAGAATGAATGAATGAGTGAATGAATGCATGCCCGTGTGTATAATATATACAAGGCATATGCTCTGGAGCACACGGGCATGGCAGCCAGGCAAGCTATTAACCCTGATACAAGTGCTGAATAGGTGTTCGAGTGTGCAAGTACAATAGAGGGAGAACTTAATTCTGGCAGGAAGGAACAGTGAGGAAACACACTGATGGCCGCTGAAGGAAGAAAGCCATGGGGCTGTAAGGAAGTGACGAGGCAAAAGCAAAGAGGCTTGAGGGGCACGGGCCTCCTGGGAACCGTCTCACATGGGTGTCTAACACGGGCATCTAGCACAGGCATCGGGCCGAGCTCATACCCACGATCCACGGACCCCTTGAAACTAAATGGAAGTTAGGTGAATACACCCTTTTCCAGGGAGGAGGTCCATAGTTTCATTATTTCCTTGTATGTAGCAGAGTTGGACAGCCCCTGCGACAGTGTGTCAGGTTAGGGGACAGGAAGAGCAGAGGGTACAATGACGGAACTTCATGCATTTCAGAATGAGCCCAGTGGGCAGCGCTGGGGCTGTATCACATGGCAACATTGCAGAGGGTTTTCAAATAGGGAAGCGGGGGGGGGGGGGATCAGATCTGAACTACAGGAAAGAAAACCCCTGACCTGCATGGAGGCTGACCAGGGAAGGAGGAAGTCTGCAGGGGCAGCTGGTGGAGTCCTGGAGGGAGAGGGAGGGAACGAGAACAGAAACCAAGGTTCCCATTTTAGACACGAGGGCAAGTTCACGTGAACCCTGGAGAGAAGCCTGGCCTCGGCAGCTCTATATAAAGAACAAACAGGGAGCAGGTGGGGTTCAGGCGCGAGGGGAGCAATGCCTCTGCTTCCCTCTCTCCTGGAATTTGATTTTAGATTGCGAGTTTGAGATGTGAGCAGGTCATCCTGGGGGAACTGGGGCTTAGTCGTCATTGGACAACTTCAGCAGAATGAAACAACAAACCTCGTATGTTCAGACTCTTCTTTAACCCTTAGTGGTAGACACTGTTTGTAGCTAGTACCAATTAATATAACAGATTCTTCGGAGATGTCTTAAACATTTAAAACAGCAAACTGTCTTGGGTGGTGATGTGGTAGGAAAGACTCCACACCCTTGGAGCCTAAAACCCTGGGTCCAGGCCCTAGCCAGTTGGCTCAGCGGTAGAGCTTCGGCCTGGCGTGCGGAAGTCCCGGGTTCGATTCCCAGCCAGGGCACACAGGAGAAGCACCCATCTGCTTCTCCATCCCTCCCCCTCTCCTTCCTCTCTGTCTCTCTCTTCCCCTCCCGCAGCCGAGGCTCCATCGGAGCAAAGATGGCCTGGGCGCTGGGGATGGCTCCATGGCCTCTGCCTCAGGCGCTAGAATGGCTCTGGTCGCAACAGAGCAACGCCCCAGATGGGCAGAGCATCACCCCCTGGTGGTCATGCTGGGTGGATCCCGGTTGGGAGCATGCAGGAGTCTATCTGACTGCCTCCCCGTTTCCAGCTTCGGAAAGGTACAGAGAAAAACAAAACAAAACAAAACAAAAAGAAACCCTGGGTCCGAATCACAGCCCTTTTGGGAGGGATGGGGAGTGACTGTTTCACAGGTGCAGAGTTTCAGTTTGGAAAGCTGAAAAGTCCTGGAGACGGACGGTGGTGACGAGTATGCAACAATGTGAACGTACTTAAAGCCACTAAACTTAACAGTGGTCTAGAGGTCAACTCTGTGTTATGTATATTTTACCGCAATAAATAAAAATAACCCTGGCAAGGTGGTTATGGTATCGTTTCAGACAGGTGAGGACACTGAGCCTTTAACAGGTTCCATAGTTGGTACCAGTTCCTCTGCTAAGCTGCAGAACTAAGGTCCAAAGTCACCAAGGCTTCCGCCTCCACTGGCTAACTTGAAAACCAAGATGGCTGCAGGAGGGGACAGGACAAGGCAGTCTGCCCGGGTGTCTGACGCCGCGAAGTGGTCTGGAAGGGCTTTTCTCTCCGTTTTTGTTTTTTTGCCAGCACAAGCAGTTCCACATGCCACATCTTGTCAGGCGTGTTTTATTCTAGCCTTAAACCTACAAATGTCTTCATGGAGAATGACACTGTAGACAGCTTTGTCACCAAAGCTGCTTGATCCCGGAGATACAAAGCTGGGTGGCCACACCTCAGTTCACAACCACAGCAGGAATTCACCCCGTCTCTTCCCCATTCTCAGCCCTCCCCCCCTTCTCCTCTCCTACCCCTGGTGAGTCTGCAGATGGATTCCTCACTGCATGTGATCAACTTAACATACATCCTGACACTCTTCAGGAGCATGCCGCATTTGGTTATAAGGGGGAAAAAAATCAATACCTCAGAAGTGATCAGAAAACAAATGTAAATATGCCTCAAGCAGTTAGGTTGAAATCAAGATCTCATACATTTGGTCAACTACTGGAAGCTGACCACTATTTTGAAATCTAACTCCCATACCAAGAACTAAAATTCCATCCTTGGCTGTATCTCTCAGATCCTACCTGACACAAGCTTCCATCCAGCAAATTCTACCAAGTTTATCAAGCTTTGACACCCTCTGCTTCTATGACAGAAAGAAACAGCTTTAGGTTCACACGGGCCCTGTCTTTTCCATGCCTTCAATGATGTCTCGAATATATTAGGCTCCCAATCAAAGCTGTTGAATGAACACAAGCATTATGGTTTAGACGGACGTTTTTATTGTGTCTGGCATTTAAACTCTCATTGCAAAGTAGGTTTACTGCAGCTGGCTTTCATTTTGTTCTACTTGAAATGTTGAGGGGGAAAAAAATGAATCTCTCAGTCAACACCCACAGTAAAATAAGACCCCCTAACACTTATATACTCTGAAAGTGCAACGCTTAGGAGACTCTGGTAACATGGTACAATGAAGAAAGGGTTTGATCCTCACAGCTTTAGATTCTGTTCCGTCTATGAATACTTACTCATTTTCCAATTAAACAAACAATTAGTAGGAAGCACAGTCTGAGAAAATACGTAGGAGTCACCATCTTGTTACACTGAGACACTGAGACACATGACACTAACCAAGGGGTGAATAAAACGTGCTTGGCTCCTAATGTTTGCAGAAGCTGAGATAACCACACAGGCCGGCTTTTACAATACAGTGTGCTCCAAACTTGAAACACATACACTTTTAAAGCTAGACACCCTAAAGGGAAACACAATTCCTTTAGCTCAGGCCCAGATTTCTTGGACTTGGCAGAAAGAAAGAGCTGGCTAGAAAATTCGTTCAAGGTGGCTTTATTTATTATTTGTTTTATAGGATGTGGTACTGTTTTACAGTACCACAAAAGGTTCCAGTCATAAATAAGTCAAGGACAATGAGCTACATATTTTTGTTTGATTTTACTAATGTTTGGCATTTCTATCTACACATATTTAGGGAGACACAAGACAATGACCTTTAGAGCAGTGGCCCCCAACCCCCAGGCCGGTACCGGTCCGTGGGCCATTTAGTACTGGTCCGCAGAGAAAGAATAACTAACATTATTTCCATTTTATTTATATTTAAGTCTGAATGATGTTTTATTTTTTAAAAATGACCAGATTCCCTCTGTTACATCCGTCTAAGACTCACTCTTGACACTTGTCTTGGTCACGTGATACATTTATCCATAACACCCTAAAGGCTGGTCCGTGAAAATATTTTCTGACATTAAACCGGTCCGTGGCCCAAAAAAGGTTGGGGACCACTGCTTTAGAGCTCATGAGTTAAAAATCTGTTAGAGTTCCACTGGACCAAGCAAAGTTATTATTTGCTCTTCTTGGTCTAGTCCTGGTAGAAGAAAATGGATAGTTACCACACTAGAGTCTCTCTCCACTACAGGAAGGCAGGTGGTATGAGCATCCCCCTCTTGCTCTACTAACAATATCCAAATATCATCACCACAGAAGGAGGTGTCTGCAGCACAGGCTATTCTTAAATCCATTCATTTAAAACTCTTGTTCATTCATTCATTCAATAAATCTTTACTGAGTGCCAGGCACTGTAGATACAGAGGTGCATACAAAGTTCTGCCCTCAGGGAGATTAAATGTGAGTGGAAAGGAAACAGATAAAGGAAGTCATGGAAACAAGGAAGAATCTCCTATCATTCCAAATGCCCTCACCAGTCAACAGAGCCAAATATCAACAGTCCAATGACTGAAATTTCTTTTGAGAGCCAAATTTTTTAAACTTAAACTATATATGTAGGTACACTGTTATTAACTTAATTAGGGTGCTCCTAAGCTGGCCTTTGTGCCCGCACGTGGTATTTTGTGGAAGAGCCACACTCAAGGGGCCAAAGAGCCTCATGTGGCTCGCGAGCTGCAGTTTGCCGACCACTGCCCTAAACCAAGGCAACGGAAGGGGAGCATGGGGTGTGGGGACAGGGAGGAAGGAGGATGGGGGGTCTTTTACCTGGGGTAAAAGTACACTCAGAGAAGGCCTCCCCAAGGTTACATTTGAGCTGAAACCATTCAAAAGTATGGGGAAGGGCATTCCAGGCAGAGGGAACTCGAAGCACAGTGATCATAGGACGGAAAGGAATCTCGCCAGCACTGCTGTGCTTCACAAGCTAGGGGACCAGGGAGTGGTGGAGGGCGTTAGGGACCAGGCAAGGACACCCCATGCAGCCCCTGTAGGCCGTGGTTAGGGACTTTTACACTCTGCCTGCAAAGGAGTATCTGGAATCGGCAAAGAGCTACTACTTTAAACACAAACGTGCAGATGAGCTTAGCAATCACGGCATTCTTAGAATGGATTGTGGGAGAGGAGGACAATAAGGAAGTGGGCTTATGATAAATACCACTGGCATGGCACCCTAGGGCCCATGAAGGCCCTTTACCACATCATCTCATTTGGATGGTCAAGTCGGAGCAGTGAGCATCAGAGTTAGTTAAGGACAAGCAGTAAAAAGAACCCCCAGCTCTTACTGAGAAACGCATTCATCCCATCTCGACTAGGGACACCCCAGAGACTGCAGGTGGAAGGAGGTGGCTTTAGGGCTCTTCTCCTTCTGGACCTCCGGGTGCCAGAGGCCCGGTCACCAAAAGAGAACACACAGCTGCCACGTTCATACAAGACACAGGCATCCCTAGTTTTCCTCCATGGTGGTCAGCTCAGATCAGACCTTCTGGGACACCTGCCTCTTCGGTGCCTTTTTGTTGGCTTCTTCCCTGAAGTGCCTCCGCCTCCCTACTGCTGCTACGCGTGTCACGTCAGGGTGGCTGCCGTCCCCGTCTCTCTACGCGGGCTTCCCTTCCAGATCCATCATGTCAGGAGACGCTACTCCCCCCGCAGCACTTCTGAACTCAGAAGCCCTCACCTTCCCTCTCCAACCCGTACCAACCTCTTTCCCCTCACTGCCTCTGACCCACCGAGTCCCCTGTCCGGAGACGAGTCTCCACACGTCTCTCATTAGTGCCACGCTGCCCGGGGACCCTCAGACGTCAGGGATTTGCTCGTGAGGCTGTCCTCCCTCTTCCCCTCCCCAAACTCTCTCAGTCCCTCAGGACCAGAAAACTCACATTTCTTCCCCGAAGTCTTCCTACATGACTCTTGCCCTCGCTGACTGCTTCTCTTCTGAAACTCCACCCAGAGTGCCCATAGGGGAAAGATAGCTCTCAGAAGATGACCAAAGTAGAGACAGACAGTCTAAGACATTCCCATTCCCACTGAGGATGAACCAGGGAAGGATTCACAGCAGCAGCAGATTCATCTGAGACATCCCAGGTACAAGTTTGAGGCCATGCACACCTGGCTTCACCTAAGCGGCAGCTCTTGGAGGATAAGCACCACACATCTCTTCTACAACCATCACCTTCACTAAAAAGACAGCATCCTGCCCCAAGAAATACCTGCCATGATCAATATCCATTTCCTTTGTAAATATAGCTTAGGGAGAAGAGCGTTAGACCTTCCATTCATAAACACATCACAATCAATGCTCTTTCGATACAATAACAATAAGGCAAACAGAAGCTCAATTTGGTGACTTTACAGGAAAACTCCTAACCACTGCAAAACACGCTAAAGGCCCCCGTCTCCACGCCTGGTAAATACTAATCTTAGAAGTTTTAAGGAAATCACGCAGACACATCCATACGGTATCTTTAGGAATGTCAACTGAAATACAGGCTTCATAATTTTCTCAAGGAATGCTAGTCAGTGCTAATTAGCATGCGTGGAGAGAAATAAAAAGATGTATCCAGGCTCTGTGGGCCATAAAGACAGTATTAACCCATTGACATTATTTTTGTCAACTTAACAACATGGAGAAGGAAGTAGGATGTCGTGAAGAAATGTGGCCTCTCATTCCTTGTCCAGGACAGAGAATCAAGCTGACTTGTACTTCCCTTCCTTGTGAGACAGCCCTGGAGAACCAAATCCATGCACTTGGCCCTGAACTAGGCAGTCAGGGCTTCTTCCAGGGTCTTCCCAAACTACCAGATGAAGGTATACGGTCTACACTGGACTGGCGTGTTATGCTAGAAGGTGAGCTGTGTTTTAAAGTGGTACTGAAACAGGTAATAACAGCACAGTAGAGATGAGGAAATCCACATAAAATCAAACACTAAGCCAAACCGGAGGAGATCCCACACGTTTTCACACTGCACGGTCCTCTCAAAGAAAATCACTGCTAACAGCACTGCACGTCAAGTTGGTCACAAGCACACGCGCGACCCAGATGCCGGCGTGCTAAGCGAACCCCACACGAGGCCAAGATCCCGAAACCCTGTGTGAAAGTCCCCGAGGGAGACTGGAGCCACAGGGCTGCGCCCAGCCATCCCCCCTGCACTATTTCGAGCACCATGACTTCATCCTTGTTTGTTCTGAAGCAGCGCAGATGGGCCGCATCAATTTATGTTACTCCGGGAAGATAAGGAGACCCAGATTCGAAGCGGCCTATTCCTCCGGCCTCCAGCGAGGGCGGCGAGAAGCTGGAACTACGAGAAGCCCGAACTACGTGTGCGGCAGCTGAAAACACTTTCTTTTTTTTTCCCCTCTTTTTTTTTTTAAGCCTCAGAGCATTTCACAAACATTGCCACGTTTCACAGAACCAAACTGCAGATCCTCCCAAAAAAATGGCACAAGGTAAAGCGCTGGTGAAGCAGTCAAGCCTCTGGGCTTGGTCAGAGCCAACCCCGGTGAGAGCAGGGCCACCCTTCCAGACACCGGAAGGCACATCCTCGTCAACAGAGCAGGAGGGAAAACGCCAACGACTCAAGCTGGAATGTGGCTTAAGGCAGACTGCGGCTCCCACACAACATCTCATTAGGCAGCTAGACCTCTGAAGGCACAAGCTTTTCCCTGCACCTTTCTGAGAAACTTAATGAACCGGATTGTATACGGGGCAGGCCTATAATAAATTACGTTTATTAAACCTCTCCTAGGAACTGCACATCTTATTAAAATGCTTAACGACCCACTTATCATTCTTATCATCCCTATTTTAAAAGACTGAAAACAAGCCCAGAAAGGTGGAGAAATAACCAAGCCAAAAATACATGGCTGGTAAGAATCAGAGCGGAGACCCAACCTCTTGGTGGGTTCTGTCACGAAAGTCTTCCTTTTACTTAAAGAGGCAGGCTTGAAGTTCCTAGAGGAATACTGACCCTTCACCAGTCTGTCCAGTTCATCAGTTTCTCCTGTCACCATGCCAACAAGCAGCATATGGGAACAATGAAGACGTAGGAAAAACAGGAAAACCCAGGAGCCAATCCTACAACTGCCACTTCCTAATGACATGACCCTGAGCAAGCTCCATCGCTCCTGAGCCTTGGGCTCACCACGTGAAGGTATGTTCAGTTCTCTGTCTGTTACAGGTCGGAGCCCAAGCACAACAAGGACCGACAACTCTGGTAACCTGGCAAGAGTACCCACATACGGTAGCAGAGATGCAGGTTGTCTGCATGTGTGTGTGTGTTTGTGTGTGTGTGTTTTAATTGAAGTGTGTATTTCAATTGACACAAAATACAAATTAACATTTTAAAGTGAGCAAGTCAATGACATTGAGCACATTCGTAATGCTCTATGTAGTTCCAAAATATTTTCAACGCCCCCCCTGTGGCCAGTAAGCTATCAGTAGTCCCCATTCCCCCCTCCCAGCACCCCTTAGCAACCAAGGATCTGCTTTTTGTCTCTGTGGATTTACCTATTCTGAACGTCTCAAGTAACTGAAATCATACTGTATGAGACCTTGGTGCCTGACTTTCATGTAGCATAATGACTGAGGTTCACTCAAATTGTAGCAGGTACTTCATTCCTTTATCAGGGTTGAATGATATTCCACTGCATGCCTCTACCACAGTTTGTCTATCCGTTCATCCCATGATGGACAGCTGGGTGTTCCGACCTTTTGGTTCTTATGAATAGCACTGTTATGAATCATGCAGCAGGTGATATCACTTAAAGGACCTTTACAGTTGAGTCTAACGTCTATGTGGGGTGGACCCTGATCACAGGAATGATATCCGGGGTGTGCTTCCTTTTTCATTCATTCATCATATTCAAATCCCTCCTATTTTTTTTTTTTTTAAAGCAAAAACACTGGCCAATATCTTCCAAGGCCAAGTCGGACACGTGAAGGCTTTCTGAAGAAAGGAATGGGAAGGTGCTTATTCTGGATGTGATTTTTAGAAGTCAATCGTAACTGGAAATGGGTAGCAGAACTTTCACAAAATTGGGATATTGTTCCTAACATGTGTGGACAATGGAAAGGCTGCAAGAATGGTAAACTTCTCCCAAAAGTAGATTCTACAGAATGCGGAGAGAGCCATGAGACAGACACAGGAGAGACAGAAGCCAAGCTCCTCATTCCTGGGTCGGCCCTTCCCTGCCATCTCATTCAGCAACGTCAGGACGCCGGCCTTCCAGTGCCCGGAGTCCCCGTCACCACGTGGACACTTTCCCTACTGTCCAGAGACCTCCAGCTCAGAACTTCAAGCAAGGCGGGCACAGGTCGGGAGCAATGGGAGAATAATATGCTCAAATCTAAACTCCGGCAACTGAAAGGCTTTGTTTGGAGAGACGGTCATTGTTTGGCTTCCAAGACCACTCTCCCCTTCAAAACAAGAGACCTGACTCCCTGTCGGTGTTAAGAGTCTTAAGTTGTCAAGAAAACTTTTTTAAAAGCCTCCATTCCCTTGAATTCTTCTTCCGTCTTAGGTGTTGGGTGGGCTTCAGGTGCAGTATAAAGTGAACCCATTCACAATGCGCTCCTTAAAAAGGCAAAATGCAACCTCCCCTGAGGGCACAGGCCGGCCAGCAGCGTCCCTGCAAACCAGCCAACTCCAGGCAGCGGGCACAGCCGACTGAAAGAACTTGGCATCCCTCTCTGTGTCAGAGCAGGGACGCAACACTGTCCACATAATGGAGTTGGTCAGATGAACATCTCATCCTGTGCCCCGAGTGATGCCGAGGGGCAAACTGACCGCTCACGATGTTAAAGATACCCAGGATGGAACAGAGACAGGAAGGGCACGAGAACCACAGGGCCACCCTTCTCACTAGCTGTCTTCGTCACTACGAATTGTTATTTTTTTCTTTAGTCTTCCCCAATCAAGGCGCTCAATTCGGGGGTTGTCAAATTAGAAAAAAGGGGGGAAAAGCTTTTTACAAGAAAGATTCATTTTAAACATTAACATTTTTAATTTAAGGGAAAACATATTTTCCACCTTACCTCCATCCTTCCTCCCTCTACCCTTCTCCCAAACTACTTTGTTTCAATGGTGGGAATGGGGCGGGGGGTCAGCAAACTTCTTGTAAAGGGTTATTTAGTAAATATTCTAGGCTTCGTGGGCCCACTCGGTCTGTTACAGCTACTCACCTCTGCCTTCCCAGCACAAAACCAGCCACAGACCAAACCCCAGCAAAGGGCTGGCTGGGCTTCTGCACAGCTTTATGGATGGACTCAAGTTTGAATTTCACATTAACTTTTACATGTCATGAAATATTACCCTTCATTTTTTTGTTCCGCTATTTAAGAAAATACTATTCTTAGCTCCTGGGCCTGCAGCGGGCTGGGTCTGGCACATGGGCCGCAGCTGACAGTCCTGTTTTAAATTATTGAGCTAACTTTTGGGGGGGCGCAGTACATGCAAGGGGTTCCTTTTCCTTTCTTCTTTTTATGGGGGAGGGAGGCTCAGAGGTTGTATAAACAAGAACAGGGCAAGGGTACAACGGTATATTTCAGAAAGAAAGCACCTACCTCCGTGACATGAATTCCAAGAAAGGTTGAAAGCTCCTTAATCTCTTCTTGGCCGAGGACCACAAAATTTAAAACATGCCTGCTTACCTCTACAAGTTAAATGTTCCACTCCCTTCTCTTTGAAAGAGAAACACAAGAATAGTTATTTATATTTTCTGAATTCGGACCGGCAGGTACTCACAAGATGCCTCTGTGTGTTCAGCACTGGTCACGCGGCTGGATGGAAAGCAGACCCACACACCATTTCTTTTCAAGGAGGCCTTTGATCCCCAAGAGCTTTCGGGGGGTGGCCTCACTCTGGAGGGGATGGATTGGGACTGATCCCTCCTAAACCGTGATCCCTGTTGATCCCCCTTTGATCCGCTGCATGCATTTTAGAGGTGAGTTTAGCTAGGGGGTTAGGCTACATATTTATGGCAATAAAGCAAGTAGCATGGTCTTGTAGGGACAATTCCAGACTTTAAAATCCTAAGTCTGCCTTTTAGTTCTCTGACCCTGGGAAAACTAATTAACCTCTCCAAATCCTCAGTAAAGAACAAGCATAAAAACATCTTTCTCAAATAATCCTGACACTTTCGGGCCGAGCCTGGGAGGCACTAATTCATCCTCTCATTCAACAAAGGCTTAATGAGCCTCTGCAGTGGACCAGGCACCAGGAACACGATGAACAAAGCAGACCCCATCCCCTCCACCATGAAACTTACAGACCAATGGCTTGTGGGCTTCTTCCATTAAACACACACACACACACACACACACCCCTCTTAAACTAAGACATGCCCAACTTCCTTTGCTTTCGCTACGTTTAATGCCACTTCAACTTGATGCCAGCTTTGGAATCCTAGAGACCCAGATCGACACGTAGTGGCTGCCACGCCGCTGCCATTTCTGCTCTACAGCGTGACTTCAGGAGACCCTTGGCATTGGAAGGCTGAAAACACACCTGACTGAGTATGCTTAAGAAATTCTATAGTCCACGGCAAGTGATAACTTATCGTTTTGCCTAGGCAAGGTCTGAATCTGTATGAGGTAAAGAGGATCAGGACACACAACCCTGAAATATGCGACTTGAACATAAGAAATATTTTAAACTGAAGGCAGTTGAGAAATGTAGGTGCAGGAAGAACTCTGCCCCCTCCCACCCATCTCTGCCTAAAGCGTATCCTAACACCCTCAGGTGAGCAGGTCCTCCCTAGACCTGGAAGAAAGGAACATCCTTATCTCCAAAGACAGAGACATCCAACTGACCGCCTTACTGCGTTTCCCCCAGGAACTCCCCTCAGCTCAACCCTTTGTGTCTTCTGTCATCTCTTTTCACGCCTCTTCATCAAACCTCCATGAAAATGCTCAGGTTTCCCCATTTCTTAGGGTCATCATTTCCTTATCAAAGCTCCTATGTCATCTAAAACTTATATTAAATAAACCTGTCTGCCATACTCTTTGTCTTTTGTTAGCCTAGATTTGCAGGGCCCAGCTAGAGAAACCAGAAGGGTGGTTTTCCTCCCCTACAGGGGCAAGGTTGGTTTCTGAGGGCAAGTCCTTTACGCAAGTGAGGAAGCCATGTCTAGCTCCTGCATCACAACTCAAGCTCATTCTTGTCACGGAACAGAAGGTTCCATTCGATCCTTACAACTCCTCTAAGACGGTGAGATGACCATCCTCACTGCACAGTGTGGAATGGAAAAGGAATTGCCCACCGTGTGGCTTTAGAGCCCTGGACACCCCACAAGGGTCCCCAACTGTCACCCTCCAACAGTCAGGGTCTAAGCTGAGGTTCCTGACTCTGTCTGCACTTAGAATAAACCGATGGCCAAGCCCTGCTTCAGACAAGTTAAATCAGATCATCTGGGAGCGAGGCCCAAGTCCTACAACTTTTTAAAGGCTCTTGGAATCTTTGGGTAGAGCAGTCTATACACCGAATTTAACCTGCCAACTTTTACAGTCAGAAGATTCCACAGAATGCCTAGGTTCTCTGGCTGTGTCTACATCCGCGCTGCCCAATATGGTAGCCATGAGTCCCAGGTGGCTGTTTAAATTTAAATGAATTCAATTGAAATAAAATTAGAAATTCTGTTCCTCGCTCATAACAGCCACAAGGGGCTGCCTCACTAGGCGACACAGACAGGGAACATTCCCATCGTCACAGGGCTTTCTAGGGGACAGTGCTGTTTCTAAAAAGCCAAGAGTCCAGGCCCACATCCCAACAAGACAAACACTGGCCACAGTGTCACCCACCTGCTCTGGACAGGGCACATGCTATTCCTTTAGCACCTGATTCCATTTATTTCATTTACGTGACCTGCCCAGTCCCTTGGACGCCATATCTAAACCCTGTCTAGACATTACACGTCCTAAAAAAAAAAATAATTGATTCATCGAGGGCCTGATTAGACATTCAAATTCTTCACCTGTAAAGCCAAATTACACAGGTTGTATACTTCCTCACTCCCTGCCTACTCCCTCAGCCTTCCACTCTGTCTTTGCTACAGCAAGAGGGTTAACCGGGACAACAACGGAGTCTGTCTGATTGACTACTAGAGTAGGTCTCCGTATGATGAATGTGTACTCAACCTCTATGGGTCCCTGGGCTTTGAAAGATCAGGTTCATCCCTTGCCCACCAATAAAGAGTCAAAAATACCAGTTTCCACAGAAATAGTCCCTTTCTCTTTTGAGAAACAAGTATTATAAGGTACATGCATTCTCTTCCATTGTGGACAGCTAGCCCTACTGGGCCAAAATCCCTGCCTGATCCACCTCAGAAGCCCTTTCTAGAAGCTGGTCCAGTGCGCTAACTGTGGAACATGCTTAGAGTATGCTGGCTGAACCAGAACTGTCACGAGGTCACAATGGAAAACCCAGATGTCATGTAGAAACACACAATATCAATACCGGGTGACCCATACCTCTTCCATATCCAGGCTCAGAATGAACTTCAGAGAATGCCCATACAAGACTTAGAGATTGTGAGACTCTCAGAATTTCGCACTCATGTGCCAAGGGGAAAGAGCTTGGAAAGCTGCTTAATTCCTCAGTGGGAGAAAATTCACACAACATTTGCACAGGATTTCACCAGGACTTAATCTAAGAGTCACTCTCAAAGAGGGAAAATAATCCCACCTATCCCAATGCGGGATTTAATTAAAATGCCCTTCAACAATTGCCCAGACAGTCTTTGAACTTAGCCTTCCTTGCCCTCTCCAGAACCCTCCTTTCTTAGCACCGAGGGCTAGCAAACCAGTAAGTCGGGTTCTGCTGACTATTATGCATCATTAAGTTCTTAGAGACACACAGGGAAGATGCATCCTAGCAGAGCTTCAGTCTTCGGTACATAAAAGTATAAAAGACAGAATGGAAGGAAGCGATTATTAAATGGCAACTTCTCTGCTATGGAATCAGACCACCACCTCTGGAACAGAGGGCTTCTCCCAAGCAGGCCAACTCAATTTCGGGTTCAGGAATCAGGTCCTGAGACGCAGTGCCAAGCAATGCCAGAGTCAGACTGCCCAGGCAGGGACAGGCCTGGGTCACCCAAGGAAGGTCTCATTCCTCCAGATATCAAACTTTGAGGGGCCATTGACAGTTAGCCGCTGCGTTCCCTGTCGGCTACCAGTGGTGAAGAAGGAAGGCCCCAAAAGTGGAACCAAGGTAAATACAGGGAGGAGGGCTATAACAAAGAAACAAGTTATTTGCAAGTCACGATTAGGGCTCTTAGGTTTCAGAATCCAATACGACACTTCCGTTGTATTAATAGTCTATAATATCCCTATTATACTCAATAGTATATTATTACAGTCTTCTGTTACATTCATCTCTTTAAAGAACACCCAGACCTTGACCACCAATGTACTCTTAATGGAGAAACTCAACCACCCATTACAAGTGGGGGGGGGAATACGGGGAACACGCATCCGTGCCCGGTATGAAGTTTCTACAGTGTGAACGAAGGGCACACCCCCTCGGCTGACACCCACGCATGCTGCCTTCAGGCCATGGTTACTCTGCATTCATTCTACTCCCGTCTTTATTCCCAGGAGGAAGGCTAAGCCAGGCCACAAAGACCCTCACTGCCAGAGTGCTGGTTTCTTTAGACTGTAGGAACGGAGCTCCTTAATCACATTTCAGCAAGTTAATAATCTATTCAAGGCCACCTGGAGATTAAGTGGCTGAGCACAGAGTAGAAATCCCCCCCCCCCCACGGGACAGATTCCAGCAGTCAGTGCTAGAAACAAAAAAAAAAAAAAAAAAAGAGGATTACGGCACCCAACCTCCTCCCAGGCAAAAAGCCGGACTTTAGAAACCTTACACAAACCTGTCTGTCGTTCAAAACAACCCAGGGGAGCTGTGGCATGCTCAAAAAAAAAAAAAAAAAAAAGATGAACTCCAGTAACTAATCTTGCATTCAGCACCAATCATCTCGGCAGAGTAACGGACTCCTGCATGTGGTTTATGTCAAAGGAACTATTTCAAGGTTTTGCTTTTACATCAGTCTGTGTCTGTGTGTGTGTGTGCACGCGCTTGAGCGCTTGCGTGTGTTATAAATTTTTTAAATATCCACAATGAAAATGTACCCATCCCAAAAATATTTGTTTCACTGATAGAAGAAACCTGGCCGCTGTTTACTTTAAGACTCTGAGAATTCCCTTCCGTACAGACCAGTGACACCATCCCATACCAAGTACACAGCCTAGTGCCTGGCACAGTCCCTCCACTGCTGAGTGGTGACTTTCCGTACTTATTGTAAGAGCTAACATTTGAAAGCCACGATGGATCAGGCAGAGAACTCTGCCCTTCGCCCACATTTTCAAAGGCTCTTCCCTCAGTCCTGCATAGGGCTGTTACTAAGTCCCATTTACAGATGAGGAAACTGAGGCACACGGCGGTTAGAGCAACTTGCTATATAGGTCAAGTGCAGGCCAGGATTCAACCCAAATGGAAGGTTCTGAACCAGCACTGGGTCTACACAACTTCTTAGCTCGAACAGCAGTGTAGCACGTGCCCCAGAATCCCTTACCCTCGTCTGCAGTTCCTATTGTCGTGATGTTTGTGGTGGTTGTTACGTAGAGTGGGCGCAGGGTGGGAAGCTGTCCGTCAGCCTGTGTGCCCACTGCCACCTCCGGCAGCCCCCCCTCTCCCTCGCACTCAGTTCAGCCCTATTCGCTGACCAGCTAGGGGCGACACAGGCATCGGTGGCACCGGAGCTAGAACCCAGAACTAACGCGGCAACGCGGGGACCCTTCAATGCTGCGCTTCGCTCAGTGAAAACAGCCCCTGGGCGGGTACCGGAGACAGGGGAGAGGTCCCGTCCAGGGCTCCAGGACAAGCATCTGCTTCCGAGGCTCAGAGAATGGGAAGGCTCTCTCTCGCTGTGGCCTCAGTGCCTGGGCGGTAGGAAGACAGCAGAGAGGGGGCTGAGGAGCCAGTTGGCCCTGGGGAGGCAGAAGGCAGCCTGGGGTCAGGATGAGGGAGGCCAGGCCACTGGATGGAATGCAAAGGGTGAGGCCGCTGCCTGGGCCCGTGGCTAGCTAGCTGCAAGGTCAGCTCAGGGCAATCCCTACTTCAAAGAACGGGAACAAAATGGGGAGGGGCAAGGACACTGGAGGGACACATTCCTCGGGGTGCTGTGCACACAGAGGGCCGTGATTAGATGCAGCCGTGTGAAATGGCGTCGCAAGCCGGATATACACTAAACACCAAGAAAACATGGGCCGTGCTGAAGCCAAATCACATGTGCTTGAAGAAAACAAAAATGGGTGGGCTTTGAAATACAGATAAAGGTTCTCTCTTGCCTCTTTAACACTGACAGATGGTCATTCCAGACCTTCCTTCTCCAACCTCTGACCTCTCCAGACCATCCTGCTTCCTTTCCTGATGTTTTCAAAGTAGTAAGTCAGCAGAACATTGAACTGTCCAGGCCCGTTTCATTTCCACGTGGCTTAAGAGTGATGCATGTGTGTTGAAATTATAGGACTGCCATTCAGGGTAAGCAAAAGGTAAATAAATAGGCATACTTACACACAAACACCTTTGGTTGAAAAGAAAGTGGTCCAAAATTAAAAAAAAAATAAACAGAAGGGGCACAGTGACATTAAATCTTCCCACTCAAGGAACTGTGAACAGAAACCAAATCTGTCCTTTTTTACTTTTGTTTTTCTGTTATTATTAAGTGAGAGACAGGAAGACAGAGACAGACTCCTCATGAGCCTCTCCCAAACCGAGATCTACCCGGCAAGCCTCCTGTGGCATGAGGCTGGCAACCGAGCTATTCTAGCACCTGAGGCGAGGCCGCGGTGTCATCTTCAGCGCCTGGGGCCAACTAGCTCTAGTGAGCCACGGCTGTGGGGGCGAGGTGGAGAGAGAGCTAGAGAGAAGGGGGAGGGACGGAGAAGCAGATGGGCGCTTCTCCTGTGTGCCCTGACCGGGAATTGAACCCGGGACTTCCACACGTCGGGCCGATGCTCTACCACTGAGCCAACCGACCAGGGCCCAAACCTTTCAACATACAGATGTAACACTGTGTTGATATTGATAAATACTAGCGCGCGCGTGCGCACACACACACACACACACACACACACGCAGTCGATATTGATAAATACTAGCATATGCATGCACGCGTGCGCACACACACACACGCTGGGCCTTGGGCTCTACACTCAGAAGGGAACCCCAGGAAGGCTGGCTTCTCTGCAGCCTGGAAAGAAATGGGACGACACGGGCCTAGCTCCAGACCAGAAAACCCCCACCAGAGGCCCAGGGCAGGACAGCCTCTCCTAGGGTTCCAGCCACCCTATCTGGGTCACCCTCTCGGCAGCACAGCCTGGAGGGTGCACGGCGAGCAGGAACACCAGCGCCATTCTCACTGGGATGGTCAACCGGTGGCAGGAAGCCCGGTGGTTGGGAGCCCCAAGGCCCTGGCATCCGATCCAGCTCCCCTCCCGCAGTGTCAGGGAGGCTGGTGGAAACGGTGCTCTTTCACGGAGTGACCAGGGGAGCCTTCTGGGAGACCTGCGTAGGGGGATGATGAGATTTAACAGGGCTGAGACAGAAGGCCACTCCCATCGCCATCACCAGACCAAGAGTGAGCTCTAGCTCCCAAAACGGTGACCGAGACTTTAGGATTCTCGAGAATAACCAACTGAGCAAGTGGGACTTTGTTTCTGTCAACAGCAGAACACTTTGAAGAGAAGAAACGGCCCTTCGGTTTCCAGCCGCGGCCAAAAGGCTGAGCCCACAAACGTATCACAGGAGTAGCTAGAAACGGCCGCAGCAAAACAACAACCTTTCGTTATTTTTCCCCCAGAATAATAAACTCTAAGCTGTTTCATATTCTTTTTAGCTGCTTCTTATTCTTCTTCTTATTATTATTATTTAGTATCTGATGCCATGGCCATTAAAAACAATCTCTACAAAGTCTTCGTTGCACATCAGATGAGACAGCTGGGACGCCGGCACAAGGAAATGTTCAATCTCGTCGTTTTGCAGAAGGAATTCATATTCATAATTAATGATGCTTTTGTCCATGCCAGAAGGAAAATAGAAAGGCTCAACTCTGCTTAAGTAAATTCTACCCGAGCCAACTGCAACACAGTTTTATAAATGAGAGAGGAACAGGGAAAAACAAGATTTTGTGAGCTGTGCGCTGTGAGCATGAAGAAAAGGCGAACGAGGCAGCCAGACTTCAAGGAAGAAACCGGGTTAAGATCATTCGTTTCTGAAAGAATGGTTCCATCTTCTCTCTCCTCCATAAAAAGAAACAGTAAGTCATCGAAAATGTTAACATCCTAAGGAAAGATATTCCTTTGACCGTCATTAAGTGTGTTTGAAAGATTCAGTAACTCTGCTCTGGAGTCTGCCAGACAGCGACCCCCAGGTCCCCACCACCATTTTGTGCGGCCCGCAGACTAAACAAACTTCATGGATTAGTCTGCGGGCCAGTCTGCGGGCCGCACAAAATTGGTGGGTGGGCCGCATGCGGCCCGCGGGCCAAGTTTGAGACCCCTGGTTTAGGAGGAGCATCGATGCGCGTGTGGGTCGAGACGTAGAAACCCTTAAATAAATACTCGTGAAAGATTTCACAGAAATGGCCTTAAAGAGAACTTTTCTCAGTACGCAGTTAGTGAAGAGAGATACAAAGACAAACTGGTGTTAAAACGCTCAGTTCGCTCATTCAACAGTTTAATTTAGCAACTACTGTGTCAGGAGCCAAGGGTACGTATGGAATGATGATGAGCAAAACGCGGACTTCTGCCAGGGCGGCTGCCAAAGGCTGACGGGGGCGGGAGAGGACCAAAACACCCGGAATTCATTCAGGAAACGAACTATCTCAGGTGACGGATTTGTTCATTAACTTGAGTCTGGTAATCATTTCACAATGTGTATTAAATCATGGCATTGTAGATCTTTAAAAAAAATCACATGGTACAACATAAACAGACACAATTTCTTTTTATCAATCATACTTCAGTAAAGGTGGAAGAGATAAAAACACTGTTAAAATCTTAAAAACTCATTCATGTCACCATTTGAATACCCCAAATCTAATCAACAATCTAATAAGCTAATAATTAGTTATATTTAATACTTATAGGTAAGTACTTCTTTATAATAATTATAAACTGTGAAGAGTAATAAAATAATAATAGTAAAGCCCACAGAATCAAGGGGGGGATTTTAAAATGTCAAAAGAAGTCTTCTGGTGGGAGAGGGGAAATAGTGACATAAATGGGTCCAGAGCACAGGCAGTTGAGGATGGGGGGGGCAAGCAGAGGAGGACTCAGAGGTGAACAATGGGACCCAGAAGGGACTGAGCAGCCACCGGGTCTGGCATGAGCAGGGACCCCAGAGGCCACGTGATTTGCACAACAGCTTCAGCTGAGCTCCACAGTCACCCTGAAAAGCAGGTACAACAGACCCAACTGCAGTCTCAGAGGTGATGAAGCTGACGAGTGCCCAACTGGGCTGACCCACCAAGGCCACACAGCAGTCACTGGGCAGCATGGGGCCCGGAGCCAGCCTTCTGACCCGGCCTCTGCCTCTCCGTGGAGGCTGCTCATCTGTCACAAAATGTCCAACGCTTTTCAACTCCATCACTGTTCTTATTCGACTTAATCTTTGGGGGGGGGGTGCTGTGTGTATTTCACACTGGGAAATGACCTCCCAGTAAAAAGGAAGTAGGACTCTGGGCCCTGGCCAGTAGCTCAGTGGATAGAGCATTGACCCAGCATATGGACATCCCAGGTTTGATTCCCGGTCAGGTCACACAGGAGAAGTGACCCTCTGCTTCTCCCCCCTCTCTCTCCCCCTTCTCTACCTCTTCCCCTCCTGCAGCCAGCGGCTTGATTGGTTCGAGCATGGCCACGGGCACTGAGGATAGCTCAGCTGGTCAGAGCATCCACCTCAGGCAGTAAAAATAGCTCAGTACGCAAGCATCAGTCCCAGACAGGGTTGCTGGGTAGATCCTAGTCAGGGTGCATATGGGAGTCTGCCTTACTATCTCCCCTCCTCTCATCTTGAAAAAGATAAGGACTCTGTCCAAAGTTTTATACACACAGAACTCTCAAATTTCTAAAATCATAACTTAGTTATGAATAATTTAAAACCTAGCTTAACTGAACCAAATTGTCCATAACAGCCTCAAAAAAGGGCATAGCCACAGTTCCATTAAACTAACATACAAAAACCTAAAAAGTCTAGCTTAGAGGTTCTCAATCAGGGCCACTTTTGTTCCTCATTTGGCAGAACATTTAGAAACATTTTTGGTTTTCAGAATGGGGTTGGGGTAGAGAACAGGGATGTTGCTAAACATCCTACAATGCACAGGACAGCTCCTCTCAACAAAGAATCATCTGGCCCCAAATGCACTAGTGCCGAGACTGAGAAACCCTGGTGTAAATTCCTAGGTGGTTCTAGATACACAAATGATCTTGGAGGTGAAGAGAACGTGGGGCTGAGGGGTTGGTCACACCCACTCCAGGCTCTGCTGCCCCAAGTTGTGTGACATTATAACCAAGTCCCTTCAAGTTATGGAGCAGGATTTTCTAGTTTGCAAAACAGGATTCCTACCACAACCCCTAATGACACAAAGCAGCGAGGGGCTAGCTGAGTGCACCAACAGGTGGAGGGCCCTCCGTCAAACCTCAAGGCCAAGGCTGGACGAAGATCTCGCCCACCTATGACAGGCCAAGGCTCCAGGGCACCTCACAGCTTCCAAACAACACACACTTCCAGGACTGGCTCGATACAAACCCATCTGGAAAAACAAACACCAGAGCACAGACCTGCTGTGAGCACACCTGTGGCCAGTGCCCCACAGGGCCCAAAGCGGCACTGGAGGTCCGGGGTGCATTTACACAGCTCGTTGTTTCCTTCCGTTCTCGCACAAGCAACGCGTCTTGCCCTTGGCTTTACACCGTATCATCCAAAGGGAGCAGCGCTCTCGTAATCGGCATTCTCCTTCCAACAGGCACTGAGGGCGGTCACATGCTGAAATGGCGAACCGAGGCCTAAAATTCGGCAGGCTCTGAGAACCGGTTCTCTGGGTGCGTTCTGAGAGCGGGGTCAGGGAAGGCAGGGTGGCGGGCCCATACAGAGAGCAGGTGGTCTTTTGTCTGCGGCCAGACCCCCCTGACAAACCAAAGGATTCAACCGGAGTCAGTGGGATGAAGCTGGTGTCAGCCTTGCACGCGCATTCTCCCCAAAGAGAAGTCTGTGGGTCACAGCGCAGTAAGACAGTTCCGCCTTCACTGTCCCCTCCAGGATGCTTTCGTACTCTGCCAGGCACCTCTGCCACCTTCGGGAAAATGTGCTGCCCTACTACTGACAGTCACAGTAAGAGGGTCCACGGAGGTGAAGGTCTCACTCTACCTTAGCAGAGACAGTATTTCTTTTTTTAAAAACTTTGTAATCCCTTAGTGTCCCTCTCTTTCCTTATTTCAAAGGGGGGAAGAAGCAGCATTGTGCTGAACTGCGAAATGCGCTCAAATGCAGCTCTAAAGGAAAGTACCACTCAGAGTCTGGATATTAGTTTCCATGGTAACCAGGGTCCCTGTGTCCTGGCGCACGCAGCAGGAAGTGCTGCAGATTTCCACAGCGGTATCTTTACTAGAAATAAGAGTCCCATGGCAATGTTAAACTTTTGGGAATCCAAAATACATTGTGTGTGCACGTGCATGTGCGTGTGCGTGTGTGTGGTCACATGCATGCATACAGGTAGAGATACACTCACAAAACTAAGCCAATGTAGACGAAAAGAGCCTAATTATCCTTACAGATAAACAGGCTTATATCAAATATGACACA
Source organism: Saccopteryx bilineata (assembly GCF_036850765.1). NCBI lineage: Eukaryota > Metazoa > Chordata > Mammalia > Chiroptera > Emballonuridae > Saccopteryx > Saccopteryx bilineata. The sequence continues at coordinate 12,953,159 of NC_089492.1, read as the reverse complement.
TGATTAAAATATAAACAAAACAGCCCCACCCACCCCCAGAGTTACAAGAAAACGAAAACATCTTCCAGAGAAAAAGGACTGGAAGTGGGAAAATGCTTTGGAAAACCACGTGACCAAGGGCTCCATATAAACAAATAGGCAAACGAATCTTTACGAACACTAATCGACCCAGAGCATAGAACAGAGATGTGTTTGCAAAGCCCGTGCTCTTTCCTACTCGAATACCCTCACCATTAAACCAAGAGGCATGTGAGCAACCGGTTCACCATGCGGTTTTCAGGGGGAACCATGAGATACAAAGCCCTGGGCTAGAGTGGGCATCGGCACTGTCCCCTCACTAACTGAGTGGCCCTTGGGAACCATGAGATATAAAGCCCTGGGCTAGAGTGGGCATCGGCACTGTCCCCTCACTAACTGAGTGGCCCTGGGGAATCATGAGATATAAAGCCCTGGGCTAGAGTGGGCATCGGCACTGTCCCCTCACTAACTGAGTGGCCCTGGGGAACCATGAGATATAAAGCCCTGGGCTAGAATGGGCATCGGCACTGTCCCCTCACTAACTGAGTGGCCCTGGGGAACCATGAGATATAAAGCCCTGGGCTAGAGTGGGCATCGGCACTGTCCCCTCACTAACTGAGTGGCCCTGGGGAATCATGAGATATAAAGCCCTGGGCTAGAGTGGGCATCGGCACTGTCCCCTCACTAACTGAGTGGCCCTGGGCAAGTGACTTCACCTCGCTGAGACTCGGTTTGCCCTGTAAAAATAAAAAAGCTATACTAGATTATATTGTAGATGGTCTACAAGAAAAACCCTGTACTTTCTAGAAATTGAAAGACCATTGAGTTATGCTATAGAAAAAAAAAAAAAAGATACAACAAAACAAAAAACCTCCAGGTAATTCTCACTTTAGCCAACATATATATTTCTAAACGTATAACAAATTTCTTTAAGATGTACCAGGAGAATTCACTGTCAGTTTCTTAGAGATGGAAGACCTTGTGAATATTCTTTATTCCCCAGGTTAACTCCTGATTTCATTCCTACGCCCGAGCACAGGTGCACAGCAACAAAGACATTGTTACTGCAAAGTAGTGTCCACGTTTTCTGGCCAGGCCTTGCTCGGAGGGAGCAGAGAGAAGGCGGCTATGCCAGGAGGCGTAGACTCATTCTAGAAAAATACTAGGTTGACTACGTCAAGTGTCTTCAAGTTCACATTTACATTCCACACGGTTATTTTTATCTGAGGTGGGCAGACCTAACCAAGTTCACGACTACGGCGAACGATCTTTCAAAAGAAACCACTGTAGGGGGGAAAAGTTCCGCCTCATGGGTAAGAACTAGAATAATGGCATTGTTTCATGATGCTAATCCGTATTTTACTAGAAGTGACGAGGACACATGTGAGCGGCAGCAGGAGGGTATGGAGGAGTGTTAGTAATTGTTACACCAAAATAAAGAGGGAGAAGAAAAGGACTGGGATGGGGAGAGGGGAGACCCCTCACAGCCCAGGGACAGCCTGGCAGGCTAAAAGGACGAAGTACTGAGTCCATCACTCTGGTACTGAAACCGCCTACCAGCCCGAACCGCCAGGCAGCATGCACACCAACCCAGTCACCCGGAAACACACGTCCTCTCCGCGCCTGGACCTCCCCCCACCCCCCACGGCTGCACTACCCCACCAGGACCGCAGAATCCACCAGGCTAAGTAATTCATTCAATTACTAAGGCTGCTGAGGTTAGACAGAAAGCAGCACACGTCCGAATTCAAGCATCTCCTGGGAAAATACACCAGGGCAAATCGGGCTCACGCCGCTGGGCTGGGCAGGAGCAAGGAATTCTCTCGGTGAGCGGTAGGAGAACCCTTCCCAGGACACACCGGGGCCTGGGCGGGCAATTGGGATATTCCTGGGTATAGGGTTTCAGGATTCTGGCGACACCCTTATGGAAACGTGGGACTCAAGTGTAGTGCCTTTCAGGCCATGCCACAAGAACCGCCCTTTCGTGTGTCATTTCGGGAAGACTCGGTGAAAAGCCAGAAACGACACAGGAAGGACGCTGGCTGACCACAGTGGAACAGCCTGTCTCTGCCAACTGCTGCTACCCCACCACCAACAATGAGAGAAAGCCACTTGTACAACAGGGGAAACGGTGCTGTCTGGCATCAGTTTCCACGTCAAGAAAAGATCAATGTGATAGAAAAAGAGAGATTTCATTTCATCACCAGTAATACTCGGTTCACAATCTCACCGCCTGAAACACACACACACACACACACACACACACGCACACACGTTGTTATATATGTTGTTAGATTGATTAAGCATAACCACATACACGCAAACATAATAATAGATCCTCATTAAAAAGATTACAGCCATAAAGTCCAATTAAGGAAGAGATATTGGACATGACCTAGCAACTCCAGGCAACGAGTCCATGGACCTCGGTAATACAGACTGTCAATTTTGTTAATTCCAATGAAGTATCTAACAGCAATCACCCTCATCAGGTTCATGAAAATTCCTTAAATGGACCTTGAATGGAGCAAAAGACAAAAGGCTGACCTGTCTTCAAAGCTAAGCCTTCGGCACAAAACAATCTTCTCAAGGTTTTCCCCATTAACATTCCCCTAAGGAGCCTTTTTGGACTATCACCACCCACCCCAATTACCTCTTTCCTCATAAAATGTTTAATTCCACAGACACATGTATGCCTGCTTATGTACTATATGCATATCTGTGCCTGGCGTGTAAAAGGGTAAGAGTCCCTTCCTCAAGAACCCATGCTCACCCTCTTTGGAACCATATCTTGTCCACTGAGAACGCATGAAAGGGCCACACTCTAAGAGTACGGCCACACAGTGATTGTTTGAAGTTGTGACGACTGTCTCCCTGTGCCTCTCCCCTACCACATGCCTGCCCACACCCTCTGCCACCCGCTGACCCAGGGCCTCAGAAACAGCCCCTTTCGGACTGCTGCGTTCCCAGAGCCCTCCGTCCACAGCGGGCCCTCAACGACGCTTTTGGATATAAAAGAAACTAAATCAGGTGACTCATAAAAGGCTATATTTACCGTTAAAGCAGAACAAGCCTTTCTTTGTAGAAACCATTACACACCCTAGACCTATGCTATGTAATACGGTAGCCACGAGGTATATGTGGATGTTTAAATTAAAATCAAGACTTAAAAATTAGAAAATTCAGTTCCTCAGTCACACTAGCCACATTTCAAGTGCTCAATAACGCCACGTGTAGCGAGTGGCCACCGTAATAGATGGCAGAACTGTGTATCTCTTCCGTATCACAGAAAACTCTACCAGAGCGAGCAGCCCTGGCTCAGCCTAAGAGCCCCCCGAGGTCGGCACTGCCTAGGCCATTCACCACGGCACACACGGGAACTGTCAAATCCTGACATAGACCTGCAAGGAAAGCGGGGAAAATTGAGTAAAGAAGACACAGGGGAGGAAGACAACTTCACCTTGGCCCAGCCAACTTCTCACTTTAACCAACTACCACTGTTTTCCTCTTTCACAGCTTTGTTCTTACTTCCCACACCCACCTGCAACACAGCAATGGGAATTTTCAAAACTCCCAGTAGGGCAAAATTTGCTTCAGGCTTCCTTGGCATCATTCATGTGAATCAAATCAGGAGGTCAACTTCAAAACCCCCAAAATGAAAGGCACTCGAGCGATTCTAGGTCACTGTCAAAACAGCATGCCCAGATTTCATGTTTTAAAATAGTCGAGAATGCAGCTGCTGGTCCATCCACTCTGTCAGCAAGCTAGGACGTGCTTCAGTTTATTTATACACACACACACACACACCACCTCACCCCCGCCACAAATCAGCGACTGTCCCCTGGGCCTTGACGAGGGGCCAGACTCCCAGAAACCAGAGCTGAGGGTTTAGAGCCCCTAGGACAGCTCACACAGGTTCTAGATAAAATTAACCCCAGCCAGGTTTCCATAAAACTTCTCCAGGTTGCAGGAGATGCTTCACGCTAGATTCCTCTTGCTCCTGTTTCTATAAAGCCTCGGTTGGAATTAAGATTATAAGAAAAATTTATACGCTGTCCTCAAATCTTTCAAAAACAATACATTTGGGGCCCTGGCCGATTGGCTCAGCAGTAAAGCGTCGGCCCAGCATGTGGAAGTCCTGGGTTCAATTCCCAGCCAGGGCACACAGGAGAAGCGCCCATCTGCTTCTCCCCCTCTCCTTCCTCTCTATCTCTCTCTTCCCCGCCCGCAGCCAAGGCTCCATTGGAGCAAAAGTTGGCCCGGCCGCTGAGGATGGCTCCGTGGCCTCCGCCTCAGGCGCTAGAATGGCTCCGGAACAATGCCCTAGATGGGCAGAACATCACTTCCTGGTGGGCATGCCGGGTGGAACTTGGTTGGGCGCATGTGGGAGTCTGTCTCTCTGCCTCCCTGCTTCTAACTTTGGAAAAATACAAAAAACCCAAAAACAAACAAACAAAAAAACCCAATACGTTTGGCTCTTAAAAGAGAAGGTACAACTGGGCTTGTTTCTCAAACACTTATCAGTTCTCTCTTTTCCTATAAGAATTCTCAGGGAAAATAACCAAAAATTGCCGAGGAACCCAAACTGACCTGTAAGAGTACAAAAGCAGTTGATGGCCTATCGCCACATCAACAGATTCACAGATCACGGTTTAATGCCTTTTTATTTTTAGTCTAATGAATGAATGCATCCATGCTCCTTTAAGGTCATATGCAAAGAATATTTAGTTCCGGGCCTGTGAGAAGGAGCTTTTTAAAGATTTTTTTTTAAAATAATTTCCCCCTCTCCCCCCTCAGTTTGTGGCTAAGTAGCTTCCTAGGTAGAAATAATAAGGCTCTACTTCCATGAAAGAGAGGTCAGGCCTTGAACACCAAAGTCAACCCAGATGTTAAGGGCCGGTGAGGGCTCAATTAAACAACCTGGTTAAAATAAAACTCGGGGGCAAACAAAGCCAGACTGGCTGTCTCTTGGAAACCACTTCCCAGCACTTCCTCCCCTCGAAGGGAAAGACTCCCCCTCTATCCCCCCTCCCCACCCCAGCCACAGCAGGGCAGCACCTCTGACCACCTGCCCCCTTCCCACGGCCTCATCACAGAACTAACTGCTCAGCCCTCCTCAGGCCCACGAAATATGAAGTCACACATTCTACCAGAGACGCGATCTCGGGGAGGAGTCGCTGAGATTCAAACTCTAAACTCCCAAGTGGAATCTGGCCAAAAACTCCATCCCAGCAGGCTCCTGTCCCCAGCAGTAGCAGCCTGCCTCACCCAAGTGAACCTAGTCCGGGTGCACACGCTGTCTACATCCTGCTGAATGCCAGACGCTTAGCAGGACGTAGGTCCTGGCCTTGGGAGACGAGCAGCAGAGCCCCGGGCATCTACAGGGGGCGGGAAGGGGGTGGACTGGGGAGGCACTCCAGGTCTGGAATGCACACGTGCGAGCAGAAACAGATGAAAGGTTTTAAGGGTTTCAGGGAACAGTGAGCATTTCAATGTGGGTGGAACTGCCGGCCATGGGTGGAGATGTCACTGGACAGATAGGTGCGTTGTGGCAAGATGCTTGTGGGCGGCCTTATTCTCCTGGCAAGTTTATATAAATCTGAGATTTCCAGGTCCCCCGACCCCCGGTTATTCTGATCCCATAGGTATGAGGCAGGACCCTGAAATCTGTACTTTAAAACAGATTTCTTGAATGATTACAATCCATGCAGCCAGATCTGGAGACCATTGAACATTCAACAAAAGCTCCACTAAACACAGGCAACACAGACTAAAAACATGCAGCATATTTTTAAGGACCAAGGCTGTTTGGCCCGACATGAGCTCCAGAGTGTCTCGGCAGCGCGCAGAGCCTTGGCGAGCCGGACTCACGGATGAGAGCGCACGCGCGTCGGACCGCCTGGGCCTCCGTGGCTGTCCTGAGAGTTCCCGCTCCGAGCCGCCCTTCTCGCGCCCAAGTCTGAGGGGGACTCCTTTTACAGCTCAGATCAAATGCCCACGTGTGGTTTCCATGTTTCTCTTCCAATTCTCTCTCCCCACATTATGCTCTGCTCAGCTTTGCTTCCTCCACTCCCTATGTCTTCAGAGCAAACTCCAAAGATAACATAGAAAATTCAAACCGTCCGACTTCATTCATATCTTATGGATTTAAATAGGGCCAAATCAAGATTTAAAGTTGTAGAATACTAGAGCCAGATAAGCTTACTTGGGACCATCGAGGGCCCTGCGTCCCAGGAAAACCCCAGCGACAGGTAGGAAACTTGAAGCCCAGACAAGTGAAATAAAATGACTTGGGGTCACACAGCCGGCACGGCCAGGGGACAAACACAGACACCCCAGCTCCCCACCGAGTGGGTACTCCAAGGTGCTGCCAGGGGTCGGCAAACCCATCAGTCAACAGAGCCAAATATCAACAGTACAGCGACTGAAATTTCTTTGGAGAGCCCAATTTTTTAAACTTAGAAACTATATAGGTAGATGCATTGTTATTAACTTAATTAGGGTGCTCCTAAGCTGGCCTTTGCTAAAAACGTCTGATTAAGCCACATGTGGCTGCACAATCCATTCAGGAGCAGTAACTTCTAAGCAAATAAAAAGCCTACACTAAATCCAGGAGCTCCTTACATAAGGATTCGTCATTTAATGATTAAATCCTAGGCTCTGGGCCAGACTCCAGCTTCACTGCTTACTAACCACACAACCTTGGTCAGTTTAGGTAAACTCTCGTCTCGATTTCATCACCTAAAATGAAGGCCGTGAGCGCCTATCTCACAGGGCTGTGGTTAAAATAAAAAGAATCAATATACGTAAAAACACACAGGACAGAGCCCGGCCTGTGTTACATTTTCAACAGAGGTTAGCACCATCACGCTCAAGGTTAAAACCATGCCCCTTTTTTTTAAAGTGATGTATAAAGGGTTTTGCACATTAAAGATGACCTGGTTGGTTGGAGATCCATTTCCTTCCCTCTTACGATCTTTAACTGCTTACTAAGGGTTTGGTGGATCATCCTCTAAACATCCCTGAGATGGTTCTTCAAAGCTTTAAAGTAATTAGAGAGGCAGCCGAAACGGAAAGCCACACAGCACTATGCTCTTCAAAGGCCCACGCTGACCTAAACAGTGACGCAGTGGCCATGAAGAGCCAGTGCTGAGTCGGACAGAGCATGTCATCAGCGCAACACACCTGCCTCACACTGAAATGGAGAGCCAGACCCTGGCGTGCACGGGCGCATGCTCACAGGTGTAGGGACGCTGGTCCCCAAGACAGACCACCTCCATGGTAGAAGACCGAGAAGCCTCCCCCCACCCTAGTGCATTTTCTTTTTTTGTTGTTTTTGAAAGTAACCCAGACAACCGCATGCCAGTCAGTTCAAATATTTCTCAACTCCTATAAACAGACTGCGCACTAGCCCATCACGGAAAAGAAGAAATGGTGATTCTGCCCCCAAAGTCTGGCTTTCCTAGTCTACTGAAAGCCTAGACACTACTTCTTTGTGGCTGAGGACACAGATAAAGGTGTACTTTCATATTCAACACAAGTTGCAAAATCAATAAAATATGAAACTGTACCATGTATTATGGTGCTGAGTTCCTAAACTCCTAAGTTCCATTATAGTTTAATTATTAACCTAAATACACACATTGTAAGAGCAACTTGTACTCTTCATTTTAAAAAAATAGAGCAAAAGAGAGTTAGGACATATTTCCACATCTTACTTTAACAATAGTTATCTAATGACTATAATGATTTTGCTCTTATAGGGACTGGCTTTAAATATGTTCCTAAATATTATAAATAGTTATTAACAGCTAGTACAAAATATTTGCTACGAAGGACAAAGAGCTTTCAGAGTTGTTCCCTTTGAGAAACAATATGGAATGCCAATATATTGGAAACCAGAGACCTGCTAACTGGAAATTCTGGACACCTGCTCTTAAGGATAACTGCTATTCCCTCCTGTCTCCTCCAGCAGGAAGGACTTGAGAAAAACACATCTCAGCCCCCCACCCCCATGCAAGACACTGGACTTTCTGTAGAGGATAGATCCGTATCGAAGTTACAGCCTGTCACGACCGTAAGCCCAAATTCGTATTTACTGCTGACCAAAACAGCTTGAAGCATTTTCTACAGACTCATCGTTCCCCTGATGGTGCGTACACCATTAAAAATAGAGTGCAAGTAGATCCCCAAAAGGATGCAGACGTTGGCATTAATAGCAGTGTAGCTCGTACTAGCAATGAAATGCGATGATCTAAATGTCCCTCAATAGAAGAACAGTTACACTGTGCTACATCCAGACTCTGACATTCCATTTGGCTGCTAGAAAGAGTGAGGAGGATGGAGCCTTGGGTTCTGACACGGAAAGAGAACGGAAATACCCTGTGGGGGGGAAGCGCAAGAAAGACGTTTCTGCTGGGCTATCTTTTGAAAAAGATCACACAGATATACTTTACATGCCATTCTACATATTGACTGGCACCTAGCTCCCCCCCCCAGATGTGTTTATGTATGTGAAAAAGTCCACACGAGACACCGAACCCAACCCCTGCAAAGGGTCCTGGGAGGGTGGATCTAATTTCATATATTTTGTTACACAAATTTTTTAAACTCAAGAGCATGTTTTCTATCTTTCAATTTTTAAGGAAAAACTGACTTAATAAAAATCACTTCTGATGCTTACTGCATGTACAAGAAGTGCGTGCATTCAAGTTTCTCTCTTGTCATCTCCATAAAATATCTCTCTTTTCGATCAGCCAGGCACTTTTTTTATATAAATAAATTTTTAATTTAATGGGGTGACATCAATAAATCAGGGTACATATATTCAAAGAAAACATTTCCAGGTTATCTTGTCATTTGTTGCATACCCATCACCCAAAGAGAGATCGTCCTCCGTCACCCTCTATCCAGTTTTCTTTGTACCCCAGCCAGGCACTTTTTAGGTCACGTGAGAGTCCTCACCCTCCCACATGCCACAGAAATTATTCCTCACCCCCCATGCACATGGATTCCAGACATGGCTAGATAGGAAGTATTCTGGAATCGCAAAAAATGAGCAGAAATCAAATGCTTCAAAAATATATCCAAGCCAGGGTCTGTTCACTATGACATTATTTGGTATTTTGTCCAATACATCAGCTCTACGCTCCTACACTCTACCTCGGTCCCCGCCACAGAGAGGCTCTTCTGGTGTCTTTTCCCACAAGTAACTGCTGCTTTCCCTCCCTTCAGCCACAAGAACCTGCGGGATCTCCTGTTTCCCACCGACAACCACTCTGGGAGCAGCCTCTGCAGAGACCCGGGCTCCCGCTGCAGGGGTTTGTGGGTAAGTGGGGACGTCTTCCTAGTCCATCCTCTCGGGTCCATCCAATAATTAAACATTAAAATGTAAAAGCTTGTGACTCACCGGACCTCAGAAAATGCCATGTCAGGTATTTAAGTTCTTTAAAATAGTACAGCATTTTTTTTAAAAAAAAAAAAGACACATTCCAATGGCTATTCTAGAAAGACATCAATACAACTGACAGGTCCAGTTCCAGAGACCGGTGATGTATTAGAAAATATTCTAAAACAGACCCAATAACACTAACAATGGTGAAGACTGGCTTCAATGTTATATTCTTCTTTATACAGTTTCTATAATGGACATATAAACTATGCCATAATTTTTAAAGAGCTTTAAAAAAAAAAAAAAGACAGTGGTGAAGGCCCACATCAAGCTGACAAACCAGATAAGGGCACCCCTGCTCTGATGTCACCATCACATTCTCCCAGAGAACCTTCTGGAACACTGTTGGCATCCTAGAAATCAGAGGGAGACCTCCCTCATCTCCCTGAGCTGAGTCAACTGCTCACTTTTTTTTTTTTTTAAGATTTTTATTTATTGGTTTTAGAGAGAGGAGAAAGGGGAAGGGAGGAACAGAAAGCATCAACTCATAATTGCTTCTCGTATGTGCCTTGACCTGGCAAGCCCAGGGTTCAAACCGGTGACCTCAGCATTCCAGGTCCATGCTTCATGCACTGCGCCACCACAGGCCAGGCCTCACTTTCCCCCGTCACTCTGTTCCGCCACTGTTACCACAGCAAGCGCATTATTTCTACACTGAAGTTCTTGACTTGCGCGTGGCATTTCCCCCTGTTCACTTGTAAGCTCCTCCAGGACCAGGAGAGCAATGAAGTGATTTTTGTGACCCCAAGATAGTGCCTGACACGTCAGCAGTTTTCAAGTGTCTGGAATGAATGAGAAGCGTGCTCACTGCAAATTCACTCGCATGTTGAACTAAACCCCTATGGGAAATGGGTGCTTACTGAAGCCCATCACAGGGGCCCAGGATACGCTTCAGAGAAGCCAAACTCTCATCTGACTGGGCGCAACCCCCCCAACGCCCACATTTTCCAACGTCACCACAGTTAATGAGGGGACCAAGCAGGTAGCTGTCAGTGTGCAAGCAGACCCTGAGCGATCCGGCAACCAGAGGCAGGAGAGGTCCTCGGCCTGGGCACGAGCCGGAGGCCACGCCCCTTGGACAGAGGTTTCTGTGTTACGGCTGGTGGTGGATTTTCAACAGTGGTGGTGGACACAGGGGTGTCTGTTTTATTTTCTGTATCTTTCACATGTGATTATGTGTCTTTTGTATGTTTCAGCACTCACTGAAACCATTAAAATAGTTCAAAAGATTTTTTTTTCTTTCTGTTGATTTAATTTACATACTATATATATTTCCTGTGTTTTAGGCACTTTGGTATGGGGGGGTGTAGCAATGAAGAAGTCAGTCTGTACCTCAAGGGGTCTGTAGTCAACTTGGGGAGACACCAACACAACACACCAGGACAGTGCCTTAGCCAAGGGCTCCTCGTTTTAGGGAACCCCGAAAAAATGGTCTAGGCACTCGTTCCTACTGCCTCCCATTCCTCAGGGAGTGAAGGAGAAGCTCAGGACAACCCCTGTGAAAGGGGGAAATCAAGTCACAACCAGCTGTGTCACTCAAGGCTCTACAGCCAGCACAGTGCTCACAGTGACCAGAAAGCACATCAGGCCACCTTATGCCTCAGAGGGCCCTTTTCCTTTATTTTCCATGCTTCTTCGCTTGTGCTTTCTTCTCACCTGGAGAACTTTGCCGCTTCTCATAGGTGGAACTCCAGGGTTTAAAAAAAAACACACAACTTTTAAATGTGAGTCAGCTAAGCTCTGATCACTTAGTCTGCCTGCCCCGTGAAGCCGCCCCCAGGGAGAGAGTACACATGCCGAATCTGAGTCCAGCTCGGGCTGGAAGCCTCCCCTCCATCTGCTTACCACGTGTGTTGGTAGCCATGTCAGCCACTTTCTGAAAGGCGTCCAAGAAGGCAGCTGCTGCTACTACTGTTGTCCTAAAATACAAACAGATGACAAAAGCATGAGGAATGTCTCTCCCTGGCAAATTCATCAGAGCCAAAGGGCTCAAGCCTCGGCTGGGGACGGCAGTTGTCTTCTAGGAGAAACGACCCAACCGGACAAGGACAGCTCTCGCTCTGTGGACCCACTTCCTCCTCAGGGAGGACTCCTTCTCGTATTCACAGCACTCTGCCCCGGTACCGTCCAGCTTGTTTGGTGCTAGTCAGTAAATGCTGGCGATTTCTTCCTATCCCGTTTCACCTGGCAGGATACAATTACTACCAGCTGAAATTTCACAAAGGAGGAAAAGACAGGTGTTTCTACCAAAAAGAAAGACGTTATTTAAAAAATACATAAATGATACCAGTAAAATTAATTTTTTTATTTTTTTATTTTTTTGTATTTTTCTGAAGCTGGAAACGGGGAGGCAGTCAGACAGACTCCCGCATGCGCCCGACCAGGATCCACCCGGCACGCCCACCAGGGGGCAATGCTCTGCCTATCTGGGGCAGTGCTCTGTTGCGACCAGAGCCATTCTAGCGCCTGAGGCAGAGGCCATGGAGCCATCCCCAGTGCCCGGGCCATCTTTGCTCCAATGGAGCATTGGCTGCAGGAGGAGAAGAGAGAGACAGAGAGGAAGGAAAGGGGGAGGGGTGGAGAAGCAGATGGGCGCTTCTCCTGTGTGCCCTGGCTGGGAGTCGAACCCGGGACTTCCGCACACCAGGCCGACGCTCTACCACTGAGCCAACCGGCCAGGGCCTAAAATTAATTTTTTTTTAATAAATTTTTATTAATGGTAATGGGATGACATTAATAAATCAGGGTACATATATTCAAAGAAAACATGTCTAGGTTATTTTGTCATTAAATTATGTTGCAAACCCCTCGCCCAAAGTAAGATTGTCCTCCGTCACCCTCTATCTAGTTCTCTGTGCCCCTCCCCCTCCCCCTAACTCTCTCCCTCCCTCCCTCCCATGTCCTCCCTCCCCCCCCACCCTTGGTAACCACCACACTCTTGTCTATGTCTCTTAGTCTCATTTTTATGTTCCACCAATGTATGGAATCATGTAGTTCTTGTTTTTTTCTGATTTACTTATTTCACTCCTTATAATGTTATCAAGATCCCACCATTTTGCTGTAAATGATCTGATGTCATCATTTCTTATGGCTGAGTAGTATTCCATAGTGTATATGTGCCACATCTTCTTTATCCAGTCTTCTATTGAAGGACTTTTTGGTTGTTTCCATGTCTTGGCCACTGTGAACAGTGCTGCAATGAACATGGGGCTACATGTGTCTTCACGTATCAATGTTTCTGAGATTTTGGGGATATACCCAGTAGAGGGATTGCTGGGTCATAAGGTAGTTCTATTTGCAGTTTTTTGAGGAACCACCATACTTTCCTCCATAATGGTTGTACTACTTTACAGTCCCACCAACAGTGAATGAGGGTTCCTTTTTCTCCACAGCCTCTCCAACATTTGCTATTACCCGTCTTGTTGATAATAGCTAATCTAACAGAAGTGAGGTGGTATCTCATTGTAGTTTTGATTTGCATTTCTCTAATAACTAATGAAGCTGAGCATCTTTTCATATATCTGTTGGCCATTTGTATCTCTTCCTGGGAGAAGTGTCTGTTCATGTCCTCTTCCCATTTTTTTATTGGATTGTTTGTTTGTTTGTTGTTGAGTTTTATGAGTTCTTTGTAAATTTTGGATATTAGGCCCTTATCTGAGCTGTCGTTTGAAAATATCAGTTCCCATATAGTTGGCTGTCTGTTTATTTTGATATCAGTTTCTCTTGCTGAGCAAAAACTTTTAATTCTGATGTAGTCCCATTCATTTATCTTTGCCTTCACTTCTCTTGCCATTGGAGTCAAGTTCATAAAATGTTCTTTAAAACCCAGGTCCATGATTTTAGTACCTATGTCTTCTTCTATGTACTTTATTGTTTCAGGTCTTATATTTAGGTCTTTGATCCATTTTGAATTAATTTTAGTACACGGGGACAGGCTGTAGTCGAGTTTCATTCTTTTGCATGTGGCTTTCCAGTTTTCCCAACACCATTTGTTGAAGAGGCTTTCTTTTCTCCATTGTGTGTTGTTGGCCCCTTTATCAAAGATTATTTGACCATATATATGTGGTTTTATTTCTGGGCTTTCTATTCTGTTCCATTGGTCTGAGTGTCTATTTTTCTGCCAATACCATGCTGTTTTGATTATCGTGGCCCTATAATATAGTTTAAAGTCAGGTATTGTAATGCCCCCAGCTTCATTCTTTTTCCTTAGGATTGTTTTGGCTATTCGGGGTTTTTTATAGTTCCATATAAATCTGATGATTTTTTGTTCCATTTCTTTAAAAAATCTCATAGGGATTTTGATGGGAATTGCATTAAATTTGTATATTGCTTTGGGTAATATGGCCATTTTGATTATATTTATTCTTCCTATCCAAGAACAAGGAATATTTTTCCATCTCATTGTATCTTTTTCGATTTCCCTTAACAATGCTTTGTAATTTTCATTATATAGGTCCTTTACGTTCTTTGTTATGTTTATTCCTAGGTATTTTATTTTTTTTTGTTGCAATCGTGAAGGGGATTATTTTTTTGAGTTCGTTTTCTAATATTTCATTGTTGGCATATAGAAAGGCTATGGACTTTTGTATGTTAATTTTGTATCCTGCGACCTTACTGTATTGGTTTATTGTTTCTAATAATCTTTTTGTGGAGTCCTTCGGGTTTTCGATGTATAGGATCATATCATCAGCAAAAAGTGATAGCTTTACTTCTTCTTTTCAGATATGGATGCCTTTTATTTCTTTGTCTTGTCTAATTGCTCTGGCCAGAACTTCTAGCACCACGTTGAATAAGAGTGGAGAGAGTGGACAACCCTGTCTTGTTCCTGATTTAAGGTAGAAAGTCCTCAGTTTTATGCCGTTTAATAGGATGTTGGCTGATGGTTTATCATATATGGCCTTTATCATGTTGAGATATTTTCCTTCTATACCCATTTTGTTGAGAGTCTTAAACATAAAATTGTGTTGTATTTTATCAAAAGTCTTTTCTGCATCTATTGATAAGATCATGTGGTTTTTGTTCTTTGTTTTGTTGATATGGTGTATTACGTTAACCGTTTTGCGTATGTTGAACCATCCTTGAGATTCTGGGATGAATCCCACTTGATCATGATGTATTATTTTTTTAATATGTTGTTGTATTCGGTTTGCCAGTATTTTGTTTAGTATTTTAGCATCTGTATTCATTAGAGATATTGGTCTGTAGTTTTCTTTCTTTGAGCCATCCTTGCCAGGTTTTGGTATGAGGGTTATGTTGGCCTCATAAAATGTGTTTGGAAGTATTGCTTCTTCTTCAATTTTTTGGAAGACTTTGAGTAGAATAGGAACCAAGTCTTCTTTGAATGTTTGATAGAATTCACTAGTATAACCGTCTGGGCCTGGACTTTTATTTTTGGGGAGATTTTTAATAGTTTTTTCTATTTCCTCCCTGCTGATTGGTCTGTTTAGGCTTTCTGCTTCTTCATGACTCAGTCTAGGAAGGTTGTATTGTTCTAGGAACTTATCCATTTCTTCTAGATTGTTGTATTTGGTGGCATATAATTTTTCATAGTATTCTACAATAATTCTTTGTATTTCTATGATGTCTGTGGTGATCTCTCCTCTTTCATTTTGGATTTTATTTATTTGAGTCCTGTGTCTTTTTTCCTTGGTGAGTCTTGCCAAGGGTTTGTCAATTTTGTTGATCTTTTCAAAGAACCAGCTCCTTGTTTTATTGATTTTTTCTATAGTTTTTCTGTTCTCTATTTCATTTATTTCTGCTCTGATTTTTATTATCTCCTTTCTTCGGCTGGTTTTGGGTTGTCTTTGTTCTTCTTTTTCTAGTTCCTTAAGGTGGGAAGTTAAGTGGTTTACTTCGGCTCTCTCTTGTTTGTTCATATAGGCCTGAAGTGATATGAACTTTCCTCTTATTACTGCTTTTGCTGCATCCCAGAGATTCTGATATGTCGTATTTTCATTTTCATTTGTCTGTATATATCTTTTGATTTCTGCGCTTATTTCTTCTTTGACCCATTCATTTTTTAGAAGTATGTTGTTTAGTTTCCACATTTTTGTGGGTTTTTCCCCCTCTTTTTTGCAGTTGAATTCTAGTTTCAAGGCTTTATGATCAGAAAATATGCTTGGTACAATTTCAATTTTTCTAAATTTGCTGATATTGCCTTTGTGGCCCAACATATGGTCAATTCTTGAGAATGTTCCATGTACACTAGAGAAAAATGTATACTCTGTCGCTTTGGGATGAAGTGTCCTGTAGATGTCTATCATATCCAGGTGTTCTAGTATTTCGTTTAAGGCCACTATATCTTTATTGATTCTCTGTTTGGATGACCGATCTAGAGCCGTCAGCGGTGTATTGAGGTCTCCAAGTATGATTGTATTTTTGTTAGTTTTTGTTTTAAGGTCAATAAGTAGCTGTCTTATATATTTTGGTGCTCCTTGGTTTGGTGCATATATATTAAGGATTGTTATGTCTTCTTGATTCAATTTCCCCTTAATCATTATGAAATAACCATTTTTGTCTCTGAGTACTTTTTCTGTCTTGTAGTCAGCATTATTAGATATGAGTATTGCTACGCCTGCTTTTTTTTGGGTGTTGTTTGCTTGAGTATTGTTTTCCAGCCTTTCACTTTGAATTTGTTTTTATCCTTGTTGCTTAGATGTGTTTCTTGTAGGCAGCATATAGTTGGATTTTCTTTTTTAATCCATTCTGCTACTCTGTGTCTTTTTATTGGTAAGTTTAATCCATTTACATTTAGTGTAATTATTGACACTTGTGGGTTCCCTACTGCCATTTTATAAATTGCTTTCTGTTAGTTTTGTATCTAGTTTGATTCTTCTCTTTTGTTTTTCTATCATTTGTTTTTGTTTGTTTGTGTTCCATACTTCTTTCCTCTGTTGCTACCTTTTTTAAGTCAAGTGTTTTTGTGGTGGTTTTTTTAAGGGTGGTTACCATTAAGTAATGAAAAGGGTACCTACCATATTCATTGTAGTGCCCTATCTTATAAGTATTTCTGCACTTCATCATCCTTTGCTACTGTTAATCTGCATCCTCTCCCCCCTTTTTTTTCCTTTGTTGTCACAGTTTAAGTTTGGTTTTATTGTGTTCTTGGTGGAGCTGTTACTTGTGGTGTTGTTTTCTTTTGTTCTTTGAATCTGGTTGGAAAACCCCCTTTAGTATTTCCTGGAGTGGGGGCTTTCTGTTGATAAATTCTCTCATCTTTTCTGTATTTGTGAATGTTTTTATATCTCCTTCATACTTGAAGGATAGCTTTGATGGCTATAGTATTCTTGGCTGAAAGTTCCTCTCTTTCAGGGCTTTAAATATTGGGGTCCACTCTCTTCTAGCTTGTAGAGTTTCTGCTGAGAAATCTGATGATAATCTAATAGGCCTTCCTTTATATGTTGTACTCTTCTTTTCCCTGGCTGCCTTGAGAATTTTTTCTTTGTCATTGGTTTGTGTCATCTTTATTATGATGTGCCTTGGAGTGGGTTTGTTGGGGTTAAGAAAACTTGGTGTTCTGTTTGCTTCTTGAATTTGAGGCTTTAGTTCCTTCCACAGGCTTGGGAAGTTCTCGTCTATTATTTGTTTGAGTATATTCTCCATTCCATTTTCTTTCTCTTCTCCCTCTGATATACCTATTATTCTTATGTTATTCTTTCTGATGGAGTCAGACAATTCCTGTAGGGCTTTCTCGTTTTTTATTATTTTTGAGTCTCTTTCTTCTTCTCTCTGTTGTGCCTCAAGTTGTTTGTCTTCTATTTCACTAATCCTATCTTCAATCTGGGCTGTTCTGTTAGCTAAGCTTGTTACCTCGTTTTTCAGCTCGTGAATTGAGTTTTTCATTTCTGTTTGATTTGTTTTTATAGTTTCAATTTCCTTGGTAATATATTCTTTGTGTTCATTGAGTTGTTTTCTGATCTCCCTATATTGCCTTTCTGTGTTTTCTTGTATATCTCTGAGTATTTTTAATATTTCTATTTTAAATTCTCTGCCATTTAGCTCCAAGGCTTCCAATATGTTAAGTCTTTTCTCCATAGATTTTTCCACATCTATTTGTGTTACCTCTCTTTCTTTTGTATCCATAATATTTGATTTCCTCTTTCTTATCGGCATCTGAGGGTGGTCTTATTGATAGCACTAATTAGAATTAATAAAGAGTAAAAAGTAAAAAAAAAAAAAAAAAAAAAAAGGGTAAAACACCCCACAAAAAAAAACAGTAATAATTTATTATTTCCCCCTTTTTTTCTCTCTTCTCTTTCCCTCCTCTCCCCTTCTCAGGGAAATATCGTGCCTATAATGGAGGGCCTGATTTGGGGTGAAGAGTTCAAGGGGCAAAAAAAAAAGGGAGTAGGGACCTACTAAATGCAAAAAAAAAAAAGGAAGAAAATCTTAGACAAGCATAAGATGATTTGCTTGTAAGTGATGGTCAACTAAGAGATATAATGAGAGGGATAAGAGGGAACCAGAAAAAAGGACCAAAAAAGAATAATAAAGAAGAAAAAATAAAAATAAGTAAAAATCTGTTGTATTAAGTGGAGCGAAGACTAAATACAATGGAGACCTTGGGTTGGGAAGACCCAAAATGCCACAAAAATAAACAAACAAGAAAAAAAAAAATAAAAACAAAAGCAAAAAAGAGAAATAAAGCCAAAAAAAAGCCTTGAGTCCCAAATTAACTAATTTGTTCGTGATTGAGGATTATATGGGAGGAAAGTAAAATGAGAAAAGAAAAAACGAATAGAAAGGAAAAAATAAGAAAAAGAGAAAAACGAAGGAAGAAATAAAATAGGAAGAGAAAAAAAACAAAATAAAGCAAGACAAAAAAAAAAAAAAACAAAAGAGGAGAGAGTGAGAGTTAAGTGTTTTGGAGTATAACCTTAAAGGAGGGTGAGGATGAAGAAGAAAAATAAAATGCAACACTCATGAGTAGTGTAGTTCAAGAAAGGGGAAGCATAAGATGGGGAGAGAATAGAAGGACCGAGGTGGAGGAAATAAAGGCAAAAAGAAGAAACAAACAACAACAACAACAACAAAAAAATTAGTGGATCAAGTTGTAAAGTCTGTGGGTTTTTCTTGATTTTGAGAGGTTAACTTCTTCCTTTTTCTTTTCTCTCCCTCTTCCTGGTCAGTGACTCTGTACCCCAGGCTCTGCCCCTGTGTCACTCTTAGGTAGGGATTTGCAGTTGATGGGATTCTATGGCAATGTCATATAATTGGCTTTAGTCTTGCTGGAAGTAAAGGCTTGTTGGCGTTTGCAAGGTTCAACGATGAGAGAGTTTGCTTTCCTGGATTCTCTCTCCTAGTCCCCCCTTTCTGAATTAGCAGCCTGGTGATCCAGCTATAAGGCTGCAACTGCTTCTGCCTGGGGAGTAAGAGGCTCAAAGAGCTGGGAAATCCCCACTCTATCCCCACTCAGTGCAAGGCTTTGGGAAAGGCTCTGACAGTCAGGGCCTCCAGTGTAATCAGGCGGGGGTGGGAGTCAATTGTTGTCAAGGTGACTGTTCAGCGCCTATCATTTAGTTGGA